>NW_026067924.1:29301981-29681578 GCF_014885135.2 Alexandromys fortis | reverse complement strand
AGGTATCACTCAGACCAATCCTAATAATGACAAGCAATCAAGGGTTAATCACCACACTGTCCCTGTGTCTACACATGTGGTCATAATTCAGTGCCATAGCACCTAAACTGAATAAAGCATGATTTGAGACAGGAGGAGAAAAGCCCAGAATTAAGGAAACATAAATTTAGTGAATATTTAAGCAGGACCGCGAGGGGTGCACCCACACACTGAGACAATGGGGATGTTTTATCGGGAACTCACCAAGGCCAGCTGGCCTGGGTCTGAAAAAGCCTGGGTTAAAACCGGTCTCGCTGAACATAGCGGACAATGAGGACTACTGAGACCTCAAGAACAATGGCAATGGGTTTTTGATCCTACTGCACCTATTGCTTTTGTGGGAGCCTAGGCAGTTTGGATTGCTCTTTGGGCTGACGAGGGAAGGGGACTTGATTGGGGGAGGGGGAGGGAAAGGGGAGGCGGTGGTGGGGAAGAGACAGAAATCTTTAATTAATTAATAAAGAAATAAATAAATTTAAAAAAAAGAAAATAGGACATTTTCTCAATCAGTGATGGATGGATGGGGAGGGCCCAGCCCAACTTGATTTGTACTACTACTGGGCTGCTGGTCTTGGGTTCTATATGAAGCAGACTGAGCAAGCTGGTAAGCAGCTTTCCTCCAAGGCCTCTGCATCAGCTTTAGCCTCAAGGTTTCTGCCCTGCTTGAGTTTCGGTCCTGACTTCCTTCAATGGTGGACTACGATGTGGAAGTGTAATCCAAATAAACCCTTTCTTTCAAGCTTTTGGTCATGGTATTCACAGCAACAATTGTAACCCTAACGAGGATGCTTGTGTGATTAATTTCTTTTTCTAAAGTTGGTAGTATACAAGCCAATCTGAAGGGGAAAGGTATCTATAGATTAAAATGTCGTCCCAATAACCATATTTATTATATGAACCATTCACAGAATGATTTCAGTGACACATGACTAGTAATTACATGGATGGAAATCAAATATCCAGTCTCTGTGGACACTCAGACTTCTAAAACCACACAAGTATAATGTTGGGGTCACTTTTCTTGTACTATGTACTGCAACTAAATATTATTGTTCTTGTATTAAATAATACTGAATGTCTCCTAGAATGAAATTGAGTTAATTATTCATTTTGTAAGTATTCCTAAAGTAAATATCTGCACATGTACCAAACATTGAGTCTTCAAGATACTCCTATTTACATCCTCAAATAAGTCACAAATATCACTTACTAACTTCCTTTCTACTAAAGAATAGAGACTCATTTATTCTACTTCTTTAAAAACAATCTTTTATTATTTTATATACCAATCCCAGTTCCTTCTCCCTCCCTTTCTCCCACTTCCTCCATCTTCCCACCATACCCCATCCACTCCTCAGAGAGGATGAGGCCTCCCATGTGAAGTCACCAAAGTCTGTCACATCACATGAGGCAGGACCAAGACCCTCCATCCTGTTTCAAGGCTGAATCCATAGGGAATGGATTCCAAAAGACCAGTTCATGCACTAGGGATAAATACTGGCTCCCCTGCCCCATAAACTGCTGAAGCCACACGACTGTCACCCACATTCAGAGAGCCTAGTTCCATCATATGCTGGTTCCCCAGCTGTCAGTCTAGAGTCAGTGAGCTCCCACTAGCTCGGATCAGCTGTTTCTCTGGATTTCCCATCCTGGTCTTCATCCGTCTTTGCTCATTTTACCACTCCTTCCTCTATATGATTGAATCTCAGGAGCTCGGCCCAGTACTTAAATATCACAAATAAGTCTATGACATTTTAAAATGGGACACATGATAGCTCAAAGGCAAAATAGAGGAGCAATAAGGATGTAAGAAATAAATACAGCAAGCTATCTCTGTGACTCAGTGGGTAAAGAACTTGCTGCTCAAGCGTGACTACCTGAGTTCAAATCCCCAAAACCCACATGGAATCTTGGTGTTGGGTGAGGCACCTGTAACCACAACTCTGGGGACAGACAATAGAGGCAAGAAGTTTCTTGGAGCTTGTTGGATGGACACTCTAGCTGAAACTTCAAGACCTGGGGTCAGTAATTGAAATCCTGTTTCAGAGATAAGCTGGGTGAAATAGAAATCAGTGTTCCCCTCACTTCAGGCCCCCTCACATGGTTTCACAGGCTTCCATGCAGAAGTACAAACATACATCACACACACACACACACAGACACACACACGAAAGCAGCATGGCAGAAAGGTGGCAATGTATGGTTGAAAGAAGATCTTAGATTGTTTTAAGAGTGTACTAGCAGGGCAGTTTGGACCCAAAATAACCACACAGAAATGGCATTAATTAAATCATTGCTTGGCCTATTAGCTCTGGTTTCTTATCGGCTAGGTCTTACATCCAAAACTAGCCCATCTCCATTAATCTGTGTATGGCCACAAGGCTGTGGATTACAGGATAAAGGTCCCATGTCTGTCTCTGGTGGGACTAAATGGCATCTCGTGACTCTGCCTTCTTCTTCCCAGCATTCAGTTTAGTTTTCCCCACCTAGTTCTGTTCTACCCTATCACAGGCCCAAAGCAGTTTCTTTATTAACCAATGGTATTCACAGCATACAGGGTAGGGGAATCCCACACCATGAGAGCATAGCTTCCAAGTCAACCACCTAGATCTTAAATTGTGACTTACAGTTGGGTTCTCTCCACCCACCATCCCTGAACTCTGTATTCTTTCTAGTACTGTATGAAGAATACGGAGAACAAAATTCTATTCAGCATAGACAGGAATCCACTCTTAGTTCTTAGTACCATTCTTCCAAGTGTCATGGTCTATCTCAGTCACCATCATAAGAAGATCTAGAATGACCTGGAAACCACAGGGAATTATGAACTTGAACTGAGAGCCAAATCCTTCCAGAGTTTCTTTTTCTGAGTTTTTATTATAGAAACATAAAGAGGAACTAAGACACCAAGTAACTTTAGATTCATATAATTTTATGAAACTGAAAATTCAGACAGAACACCAATGCTGCAAATACTGAGATAGAAAATATTCTTTAGAGAAAAAAAAATAGAGACCAAAGGAGGGGTTTTTATGAAAGCTATATGGTGAGTGTTCATGTTCTAAATAAGCCTCAATTTTGACATCAAATGTTCAAGTAAGTACATGTTTGCTGCTTTTGTTTCAGAGAAAACAAAATTAAAATATTTCTTTCACTAATATCTACTTGTGGTATAGTTATATGCACTTTTATCTCCAATAGATAAAACACTGAAATTGTGCCAGAACACCACAGGAAAGACTGTCCTGTCCTCACCTAAGTGAAGTTCTACCAATGGGATGAAAAATCCAGGAAATGGAAATATGTTGAAAATATAACAGACACGGGACAGTGATTCCAACAGGAATTACAACATGCCAAAGATAAAGAATGCACCCTATTTCACAGACCACAAACTGAGGCCTATAGAGGTGGGTTGAGGCTTGACCTATGAAAAGCCAAAGATGATGCAGAGAGCAGTTCAGGGCTGAAATTCCCAAAGTGAGTAAAGGCAGTTACAGTTGTGTATGGCCTTTGCATTTGGAGATAATCAGTGGATGGAGACACAAGCTTCTGTCTTTTCTCTTACTTAGTCTACAGCAGCCAAGCTAAGATTGGTGCTTATCTTGTTTCTCCTTCACGCCTAGTTCTTTAAGAGAGCACAGAGCAGACAGATGTCACACTTATTGTTGGTCTCCATCACTGATGAGAACATTCCAGTTTACACAGTGGGTGCTAGCAAATGTGCTCATTCTCCTTTCTGGAGAGAGATTTTTATCTTCAGTGCTTTGGGAATGTAAGCAAATCTCTGTGATGAGGAAAAAAACTGTCTTTATTGTTGTTATCTTAAATTCGGGTTAACCCAGAACATTTTGGTGAATTACTATGAATCCCTAGGAGAGCTTTCTTGATTGTCTCCCCTCAAACTTACCACAGCTAAGTTCCTGATAAATGTTCTTTCACAGACTTCTCTGACCCATGAGAGTCAGATCAATGTATAAATCCAGAACAAGGTCTTTACTGATTCTTCCACTGAAGATGTAGGTGCTTCCTCCATCTTAGCCATTATGAAGAGTGTGCAGCAGTGAACTTGAAGCAGAGAGTTTTGTGACATTGATTTTATTTCCTTTGACAATGTATCTAAAAATATAATAGCTGAACCATATGGCAGTTCTATTTGTAAAATTTTAAGGAATCTCCAAATTATGTTTTTAACTGACTATACGATATATCCAATTGTATTTATCAATTAAAACTTTAAAATATAACAGGGTTAAATCCACTCAATTTATCACAATTGTCATTCAACTAAAACATGATGAAAAATTGCGAGAAAATGCAAAATCTTATAGGAGACGCAGGTGGATGCTCATCATGGAATATTAATTTTTGTCCAAATAATTTGGCAAATCGTACTAAAGTGACATTTGATTTTGTGAGGTGATGCATTTCTGAATTATTTTACTAATATAACCGTGAAATCTCATGGAGCATAATTTTGTACATTTCTCACCATATTCCAAGGAGTATCTCCACCTGCTTGTAGAGAGATCATTTATTATTAGCTATTCTTGGGCTGACATAAGAAGGCATATACAGATTCAATCTACATATTTATTCTACAAGTTTTTTTTCTTAAGTGCTTACGATGTGTTAAGCACATTATAAATCATGTGAAGATCTCAAAGGCCTGTTTGGTTAGCATTTATAAATAGCCATAAAGGCAACAAAGGAAGTAAAGCACTTCATTTTAACTCTGTCAGGCATGCCTCAAGGACCTCACACAAATCTGCCATTTTTTATCTTTATGTCAAGGACACCTTGATCATCTCTTGCATGCAAGATGTTACTGTTATCCATGTCTTTCTGGTGAGCTATTTTTAGTTAATATATATCATAGCCTATCCAACCTAAAAAAAAAAAAAAAAAAAAAAAAAAAAAAAAAAANAAAAAAAAAAAAAATTGTAATGCCAGTTCATCACATTGCAAATCAAATGCAAATATATTCATATGACATAACAAGTCCTGTCATCATGTGAACTTCATCATTCCATTCTTTACCAACACCCCACTCATTTTCCCAGTTTTGAAAATGTGGTGTTCTGTTTCATGACCCTGAGGATTTGCAAATGTTTGCCTCTTCCCAGATTACTATGTGTCTTCCTAAGGCCTGAGAGGCTTCTTTTTTTCACCACTAAGAGAGTTGAAAATACCATTGTTCTTCTCATCACTTCTTAGAACCCATCTGAAATTGATGATGTGTTTTCATGTTCATTGGAATTCATATTTTTTTAAATTTTCACATAATTTGATGAATTATAGCTTCCATTCTCCCCAATTTTATTAGATGGTGCACATTGAATTCACAATTGTTAAATGTTCCAGTGTATTCTTACTGTCAAGACACATCAGCATTATCATCTCTATATCTCTTTTCAACTTATTAAATGGATAATCCATCCACTAAAAATCTTCCCATTCTACTTTTAGCCTATTTGGTTTGAACTAGGTAACTTATAAAATTGGAATCATGATATAATTTTCTTTCTCTGATATGTTTATTTCACTTGATATGAATCTGTCAAGATTTCTCTATGTTGTATATATGCTCAATTTTCTTCCTTTTTAGACTGAAATAGTATTTGAACATATAAATATATTAATGGGTAAATTTCCTTGCCCATTAATAGGCTAATGAAGACTTAGGTTATTTCTATATCTTGGTTACTTTTTTAAAAATGTAATGAATATAATAATTGTATAAAATTCTCTTAAGATGCTTATTTCAATTCTTTTGGAGACATAGCTGAACTTCCTCGATTATGTAATGTTTCTATTGTTTGCTTATAGCTAGAACTCCATATAATATTCCATGGTGACTGCACCATTTCCATCCCCATTAACAGTGAGCAAGTGTTTCTGGTAATATCCATCTTATTAAGATGGAAAAGCATCTTCAATTTAGATTTTCTCTCTTTTTGTTAACAGTGAAAGCCTTTTCATTTATTAATAGGTCATTTTAGATCTGCTTTTGAAAAATTTCCATTTAGAACTTTTGTCCAAATTATAAGTCAAAATTTTCTGGGATTCATGTTGTTGAGTTGACACTATTTTTAAAGGGCCATGTCTTCCTTAAATTATAAGGTTTCCTTTGCCTTTTTATTTTTTGGGACAGAGTTTCTCTTTGTAGCTTTTAGGGGCCTGTCCTGGAACTTGCTCTGTAACTAGACTGGCCTTGACTTCACAGAGATTCACTTGCCTCTCCCTCCTGAATGCTGGAGTTTAAGGCATGCACCACCACCACCCAGCAATTGTAAGTGTGCTTTAAAATACAGATTATATTTTATTTGACATATATTTCAATAAACAGCATAACACCCACTATACAGTAAATAATCTATAAATGTTTATTTAAAAAGAGATAAATGAGCGGCATATCATTTAATGGTATTTAAGCATTATGCTACAATGACTTCCATTGTAGCAGACATGTCCCAGTTTTCTCCCCAAATCTACTTTTCCTTGTTCCAATAGTGAAGATACGTTAGTCTGCCAAAGGCTTTTCAGCCAGAGACTAATTATACCCATATCCCAGAAGAGGAAACACTTCTGTGGAGTTTAGTTCAAAAGACTATAAACAGGAGAAATCTTTGAAGTGTTCATAGATCAACATAAAATCTCTATCCATTTTTTTGTGCCCTGGAAACACAGTATAACTAAGACTTAGTTTTGCCAAGTTGTGATAAAGAATCAAAATCAAAGGAGAGTGAGTACAACCTCCCTCTGAATGGTTAGGAAATATGCAAAACAACTCCTGTCTCCGTAACACACACCACATCTGAGAATTCTTTACTATATTGTAATGAGTCTATTTTTCCCTTGTAAAAGAAGTGGTCTCTACAATATTCATGTCAAGATTTAAATCCATCTTTGGTGATACTTTCCTTCATTCACAGGTAACACCAGGTACCTCACATTGAAAATTCTGATAATCTGTTACTGGTTAATGGGCTGAGGCAAGTAGTATTAATTGAACTAGTGACCAACCTGTTCTATCTAACAAGACCCTATCTTAGAAACAATTAACGAATTAATTATTTTTCTTTGCTTTTTCTACCAACCAGTTTAATGGTACAGTCCAGAGCTGTGTATGTCATGTAGAAATCTATATTTATTTTATGTTGGATACTGACACCTCTCTACAGTCTAGACTTTTTAGACCACAGTTTATGACACTTGAATCTTTTTTCACACATTTCTTAGGTAAACATTAGATTGTTCAGAATACTTTTTATTTTTTGTTTTATGTATTCTACATTAAATAGTATCTACAATTTCTTCTACTTTCTAGAACCATTGTTTATACTGTCTGAGAATTGTGTGGTGGCATACACCCATGATCATAGCACTGGTGAATCTGAGGCAAGAGGATCACAGGTTTAATACTAGACTTTTCTATTCAGTAAGTCTCTGACTCAGAAATAAAAGCCAAACAAACAGCCAAATCCAGAAGAATTAGAGAAAAGAAAAAGGAAAGAGATGAAGGAAAAAAAGAAAAAAAAAAGAATGAAAGAAGAAAAGAAAGAAGGAAAAGGAGAGAGAGGAAGAAGAGAATGGAAGAAAGAATGAAAAGAAGGAACCATGTTTTGAATTGTGCCTAGGAACTGATAATACCAATTACACTAATAACATTTCTTTTTTTTTTCATTCACTCAAGCAGTGGTTGGGTGCCTATTAAATATTTGGCATCCCTTCAAGTGCTGGCAAGTAGTACAGTCTGTGCCGTCCAAAGGCTCATGAACCGCAGAGAGTAATTTTCCTTCAAAGCTATTAGGACTTAGCATTCTGTCTCAGGTCCAAAAGAATACTAGTCAAATGAGAATCTTTCTCTGAATATAAATACGAACAGACTCAACTTCGGAAGTCAACATTACTTCCAAAGTTAGTTTTCCATTGTAAGGAAGGTGGCACTCAAAAGATAGCAGGCTCATTTTCTGCTTTAACACTCTTCTTTCCAAATATACAGACACAAAATATTCTTATATTTTTATTACTAAAAATGTCACTTACAGATAAACAAATCTCATGGGCACGTTCTTATGAATATCTCTCTGTTCAAACAATCTGGCTATTCTTTAAAGTAGTCATAAGTAAATCTATAGATTTTGTTATCTAAGCATACTCTACAAACACACACACAGAGAGAGAGAGAGAGAGAGAGAGAGAGAGAGAGAGAGAATTTAAAAAGAAAGATAAGTGTTGTTTCTTTCTTATAGTAAGTATTGAATCTAGGATATTTTGCATGCTAGCCAAGTACTTTGCCAGTGAACTATATCCTCAGGTCTCTTTTTACTTTTCATTTGTAGGTAGGGTCTCACTAAGTTTCCCAAGTTTAACTTCTGATCTTCATGCTCCTTCCTCCAAAGTAATGGGGTTTCAATTGTACATTACCAAGCCTGGCTCTTCTTAAGCATCATCTAAGATTTCAAAAACTTCTTGAAAGTAAGTGGATATCCATCAGGCTACTGTCTTTCTGATATATGTCATCATGGGTAACAGAACTGGCGATGAAACTAAGCTTGAAGGATTAAGCTATTTCTATCCTGATAGATGATTTCTTAAATTGTGCTCATTTTTCTCTTCAGCACAAAGCCTTGCCTTGCAAGAGTAACATGATGTAATTTCTATTTTCTAATCACATAATGGATGTGTGAGTGCTGGGTGCCTAGATAATGTAACGCTTGATTTAGTTTCATAAGCACCCTAATCTCAATGTATTAGTGATAGAGCTAGGCTTGAAAGATGTCTTTAAAGAAATATCATAGTTGACAATCTTCTGGACAAATCAGTACCAATAACATGATGTATTAAATGAGTGTTTCTGTGATTAATGCACAGTGGGTAACCCCTACTTAGAAGCACTCTATTTTTCTAATAGTTCATCTTTATGGAGACTCCTTTTTATTTATTACAGGAAAGATATTATATGGAAAGGTTTAACCTACAACCATCTAAATTAGGTAGAAAAAGTATTTTAATGGCACATACAACATCATTTCCTACAAGGTAAGGCTGGCATACAGTGATGAACTAGTAACAGCAGGTGAACCCTAGAAGTTCAAGGCTCAGCAGTGGAATAGAGAGAACCACTGTCAATCAAATGACCACAAACTTCCTCTCAGGCTTCTCTAGATTATGTGCTATCTAGAAACCTGAACTAGAAAACCCCTGAAGATTTAGACAGCTTTGCTCAGCAATCAAAAGAAGTACAATATATCATCATGCTGGGACTTCTCTAATTGGCTGCCCAATTAAGGTGAGTATCACAATGCAGGTCTTCCTTTGTCTTTGGTAAGTATTTCTTCTATTTTTTAAGATCAGAATATAATTAAATAATCACCTCTCCCCTTTCTATCCTCTGAACCTTCCCATATATATTCTTCCTTGCTTTCTTCCAATTTCATAATTGTTGCTATATACATATGTATGTATATTATGCTTATTATATATGCATACTATTATAAATATATAAATGAATAAACATAGGAATGTATGATGTGTTTTCCTAATTGCATAAATACAGCCTGCTCAGTCTGTATAATGTGCCTGTTGGATTTTATTGCCTGTTCTATTAAAAACAACTTTACCTTTATTCTGCAAAAGAAATATTTGACATTTTTTTGTGATAGAAAGAGGGATAAAGATTATATATGTGGGAAATGAAATAGTTGTATTTTGAGAGGACAACTGACCCCAAATGAATTCAAACAAATTCAAAGTCATAGAACTAGCCAACATTAATGTTAAGATTAGTAAATATTGCCTGAAAATAAGTCACAGGTAGCATAGAAAAGCACAGGCATGCATCAGATGGCCCTGCACTACGTCTTATTGTGGAAGGATGGTGATGTGACTATGATGAATACATAATGGAACTTCTTTCCACCTGGATATCGACGTGTGTCCAAGAAGAAATGACTGTATAAAGACAGTTAAAACACTATTGGAAGGAGTCTAAACTCATTTTGACATGGAAATATGCCTGATTAAATTAACCTTTCCAGAAACTAATCGTTCCCAAAGGATAGTAGGAGCTTCACTGGAAATTGGCAATTTGGACATTCTGCATTTGATGAGCAGATCTCATCAATGTGTCAATAGCAGACGAAGGAGCACCTTTGACTAATGCAGCCAGTGATGAAACCAGCTTCCTGAATTGTAGCTTGGTATTGAGAAACACCATGGGTTAGTGCTGTTGATGCTATCTGTTGTAAAAGGGGAGCGACTGCTTTTTGTCCTGTCCTGCTTCCAGCTGTCTGGCTAGCTTTACCCGAAATAATTACGTGGAAACTGTATTCATTTTAACACTGCCTGGCCCATTATCTCCAGTCCCTTATTGGCTAACTATCAAATACTGATCTAACCCATTTCTGATATCTGTATTGCCACTTGACTGTGGCTTACCTGCATGAGTCTAACCAGCATCCCTCTCAGAGAGGAGAGTCATGGCATCTGCCTGACTCTGCTTTCTTCCACCCGGAATTCTGTTCTGTCTACTCCACCCACCTAAGGGCTGGCCTATCAAAAGGCCATGATAGTTTATTTATTAGCCAATGAAAGTAACACATAGACAGATGACCCTCCTATACTAGCTACTTTCTGGAATGCTGGATCTCTCTGTACACAAGAAGCATCCATGCTATTTTACAAGTCTGTCGTTTGGGTAGATCTTGGAGGAGAAATAATGGTGTGCAGACAATGAGATGAGGTCTTGAAATGTCTCTCTGGTGACACATCCAAACTAGCAAATGAGAGGCATCAGCTTCAAAAATGAAGGTCACCTCTAGTTAAGACTGAGCATGCATGAGAGTCTCTTTTAACAGTTCTAGAAAATAGTTAGGCAATCAATTAGTTGGAAAATGAGACCAGATATGGAAACACAAATAAAGATTTAACTTTTCTGTTCCATAAATTACCTGGGAATTTACTACTGTGTATACAGTATATAGAATATAAGAGACCAATAAAACATATATCTCCAAAGTGTTTTATTTAGGAAACATATTCCCCATAAATAAATTGAATTTTATAAATCCAGATCATATTTATCCCTTTGGCTTTTGTTATAGTTTCAGCACAATCGATCATTCAACAATGTTGGTGAATAGGTCAATTTATTTTCTGCTTCCTGAGTATTTAAATAGTACCTTTACAGACTGTCCAAATCACCAAGGGATCTTCTCATTAGTCAATTGTAAAGAACAGGGGTCTGCTCACTAGTCAACTGTAAAGGAGTCAGGATATTTAATATAAAACATTTTAATAATACTTCTAAGTTTGTGTTTCAAAAGTATTTTATAACATTCTTTCTTTAAATCGTTTTGCATCATTAAATTAATATATAGACGGGGGATAAGAGAGGAAAGACTCTTAACATAACTCGTTACCATTTCTAACTGTTCTTATTGTCTTATCTTTCACACGTCTCCTTTACAATGTGGACCTAATAATTTGAAAACAAACTTCAAACATGATTTTTCACTTAGCATGACTTCTGATAACAGGAAAAGCCATTTCTCTATTATTTGCAGGCAATAAAGATACATGCAGCTATGTTCAGAAGAATTAAGTAGCTATTACAAGACCAGATACCAGAATTCAGTCATTGAGGCAATGCTACAATCAAACCTGCTTTCTCTGATGCTGTTAATAGACCAGGATATTGTCATCTTTGCTTCTCTCTTATTAACTCTATCCTCCTCTTAGTGTTTTTTTGCTATAATATGTATAATTATGTTATTAGTTTGACTAAATACATAATGAAGCAACTTAAGAAAGGGAGGTTTTGTGTTGGTTCACAGTTTGAAAACACACAGTCCATAATGATGGAAAAAGCATGGTAGTAACTAGTTCCATAGCAGGGAGAGTATCTGGCAATTGCTTTTTACAGGTTACCAATGAAGAAACAGGTATACTAGTTGGGAGGGACCAGGAAATTTTAAGATATAAGTCTCACCCTGATGGGTTTATGGCATTGCATTTGCCAATAATCCCAATGTCCAAAGTTTTCCGTATTTTCTCCAAAGATCCTTTGGTTCAGCAAATCCCTTCAGGGAACAATTCATAATTAATGTAACATAACAGCAAATATGCTACAAATGATCTTGCTGCAAGAACTTAGCATTTTCAGTGCACCCAATCCCTGGTTTTTTAATATTTTAAAATTTAAAATATTTATAATGTTCTTAAATCAACATTTGCTTCATTAATCCTATACATACATAAAGTTAGAAACATAGACAACATGTAGCAGGAAGATATACTTGCCACTATCTATACTGAAAAGATCAGCTTTGTGGATCTTGCTTCATATAGATGGATCTATAACCATAAATGTTTTTATGTATGAAGAGATCATACACACACACTCACAATAAACATACACAACACACACATACACACACAGTTATAAGTTTCTTTTTCTTGCTCTTTCTTCCAGTGTGTTTAATAGTGATATTTTAAGAAAAGGTTATATACTAGCAAATTTAGGCAGATTGACTACTTCACTTTTATATGACACAGAAGATTTGACTAAGGAAAAGAAGCATTTGAGAAGTAATAGAATTTGTCAACTTGAGAGTATGGATGAGCTTCAGAATGTTTAGAGTCCCATAAAGGATTAAGGGAAGGCATAGAAGGTACATGGGTGGTAAGAGAAGAATGGGAAGACAATCAGAAGAGCAGGTTAGGTTAGGGAGAGGATTTGAGGATGATTGTGAAACAGAGTGGAAAAATGTCATGTTGGAATGCATTGGAAACTTTATGAATGGGGTTAGGTGTTATTGAATTTTATGGATGAAGTTGGGGTTACTTAGATTTATGAATGGAGTTAGGGCTATTAAGATTTATGGATGGGGTGTGATAAAAACTTGAACAGTGATGGCCTTGAGCCTAACAGGAAGAATATATCCTGGCTCATGGGGGAAACCAGGAAAAAAAAACATATCTATATCACTCTCAAGGACAGGGACTCTTCAACATGGCTACTGCATGTTCTACCAGATTTAGTATCTAATGGAATTAAAAAATCCTTGTTGGGTATATATGACAATATGTATATGTTGGAAAATGAGGATGAAGGAAGAGTCCAAATTATTTTAGAGTTGTCTAACACCCAGTCTCCTGAGCAAAACATCAACCCTTTGCAATCGTTGTTCTCCCAAGGCTGACGAGCCACATGGATGTCTCACTTTGTAACACTGAATCATATTTTTACTTTTACACTGAACTGTCACACATTCATTGCTATGCTAAGGAGTGTTAGCATGAGTTCTACCTTCTTTCTGCTTATCTATTCATGTTCTTATATGTACAAAAACATTTATCAAGTAATCTGAATGATTTACTTCCTTATTTTAGGATTTATGACTATATGTAAGACTCCAACTAAAATGAATGGGCAGTCTTTTAAATTTCCAGATAGACGACAGACAAATGGATAGATAAATTGCAATAAAATCTAATGAAATAATGTTTCAGACAACTCTGATGTATGCACACAAGGGAAGGCAAAGGGTCCAGCACTCTCTAAGAAATATTTCAAAGCCTATTATCATGCCTTATGCTACATAAAATTCAAAATCACAAATAACACTAAGACTGGGCTTGCTGCCATGGAGCTATGGCAAGGAAGCCAGCCATGCCATCCTGTCTGTCTGAGATTCATGGTAGAAAAAGCAAAGCCCGTGAAAAGCTGGAGTATGAGTTTGCATTGATGTAAAGCAAGTCAAGCCAGAATTATACCTCTCACTGTGCAAGGACAGAGAAATTTACTTCTCCTGAAAATTTCAGGGTTCATAAAACTGAAAGAGCCATCAATAATATCAATGCCATCGAGTTACTGTAGCAATCAAATAATAATGTACACGAACTGTATAGTACAATATGTGGTACATTGAATGTGCTTAACAGTGGTATTTGAGGGAATTTTTGTTTTCATTAATGATAAATGTAAAGGAACATTTATAGTTCCTTTGTGTACATTTATGCATGGTGTGCAGGTATTTATGCATTTGCATGTGTGTGGGCACCCAGAATACAGATGAAAACCAGGACTGTTGTTGTATGACTTCTTTACTCCAACTCCACTTTTTTTGGCCTGGGTTTTATTAACTGGTTGAAGACCACGCTCACTTATTGAGCTAGTTCAGCTAGCCTACTTGCTCTGGTCTTCTCTGTCAGTGCCTCGCAAGCCTTGGGATTACATCAAGATGGCCATGCCTACCTTATTTGTGTGCTTCGCATACAAACTCTGATCCTCAGTTTCCAGCAAGTGCATTATCCACTGACCAATCCTGAACCTTAAGCAAATATGACATCATGTAAAAAAATGACAAATAAGATCATTTTAGCAAAATCTATCATTGAACCAATGAGTAAAATGACGAGCAAATTAACTGGGGGTAAGTAGACCAAAACATATGAAAGCTAAAACATTTACAACTATATTATTGCTGCCTCCTCCTTTAGAAAGATGTCAAGCAAGTAGGCAGCTGATAATGATCAAATATAAAACTGCCTTTTGTAGGCCATGGGTGGAAGTGAATTGCCTTAAGAGAGTTTTCTTTCATGACCATAAAATCTCACAATCGCCAGTAGATATTGCAAAATGTCAGCCTAGCCCACATTTGTGAAAGCTCTTGAAATGATCAATGCAATATCAAGAGGAAAGCCAAGAGGGTAGAAGAGGGTCATTGCACATTCCTTCTCTGGCAAGCACCCACATCAAAAACCCATTTATCTGAGCCAGCTGCCCCCACTCTACTAATGATGCCAATATACAACAAGAGTTGCAGAGGGGCTGACAGGCATGAAAGAAGTCAGTTTATTTGGAATCTCTGAGTCAGAGCTCTGCCTACCTCAACTGCACCCTTAAAACAACCAGAACAAAATCCTCCAGCACAGACCCTGCTCTTGGAATTTACTCTAAAGGCTCAGGAGAGCCCCTTCTGTCTGGCAGGGATATGCAGTTCAAACACAGCCAACCTCATTTCCACTATCTTCCTTCAAAGCTCTGGTACTTATCACTTGGCACCCTGCCTAGAGATTGCTGTAGCTCATGAGGATATATTAACACTAGATATCAGAATCCACCACACTGAAGACATCTGCTATTTGTTAGCTGCCATTCTCCTGCAAGTTTCTCTTCTGAATGTTAATGACAATTGGCACTTGTGGCTTCAAAACCCAGATCCTTGGTCAAAGACAAAAGGTGAACTTTATCATGTTTCTACACCTAGCCTTCCTCAGTCATCAGTCTGTGAAAACACAGCTTCATCGCATGGTGTGCTTGCATGTGCACTCATGCATGTGTATGTGTACCCATGTGTGTGTGGGTGTGTCTCTCTGGAGGCTGGAGGTCAATCTTGGGTATCATTCCACAAATGCCATCTACCTTGTTGTTTTCTTTGGTTTCTTTCGGGGTTCATCCATTAACCCAGAGCTTGCTAATTCCACTACACTAGCTATCCAGAAGCTCTCGGAAATCCACCTGTCTCTGACTCCTCAGCACCCATTATAAAGTCAAGTCACCATGGCTAACTTTTTATATGACTTCTGGGAGATTTCAATCTAGTCATCATGCTTGTTTGGTAGCTGATTTCTGACAGCCGTCTCCCCAGATTCACACCTGGATTTTTAAGATTTTTATTACCACTGTTGAATTTTTCTGCACATTTTTCCAAATAGTAACAAACCCACCTATGCGAGTTCTTATTTAACATCCTTTCCATGGTCTGTAGTAGCTTTAAATTACAGCTGAAAAGTTCATCAATTGCACTAGAAAAATAAAAATAAAAGAAGAAAAATGTTTTTGGAGCTACATTACAGTCTAGCCTCCAGAAGATTATCCTAGGCTTTATCTTCTCAGCAGAGCTTTGGTCCACTGATGAGAAAGTGATCTTGAAGGACACATTTCCACTCCTTTATAAGAAAAGTAATAGTGAAAATCAGTTACGTTCGAAAAAACAATTAGAGGGTAGGGTTCTGTTTTAAATTCTACTCATAGCATGGGCCCGGTGACTCAGATACTCTTAGAGAAAACTGCGAGAATGAATGATTTACAGAGAACAATATAAAACTGCATGACAAATAACAAGATTTGATCACACCATTCAAATTACACTCATTGAAACCTACCTGTGCCTATCTATGTACTAGAAAAATTGGGGTGGACTGTGAATTCTTCTATACATATATATTAACCAGATTTCTACAATAAATATTACCTTGAAAATTGTTTTTGGTATATTTTAATCCAAAGATAAACTTGAAAGATCCAAATCAATGTTTCAGTTAAGATATAAATAACTCTGAATAGGAAAATTAGACTCTTGATCCATAGCAATACACTTTAACCTATTTTCTAGTAAGTAATACATTAGAAAAATGGAAATGAGATTTCCATATAAAGAACTGAAGATGAATCAAGTAAGAATCTGAAAACAGTTTTCTAACTTTAATGTTTTATATGTGCTGGATTTTTGCAAGTGTTCTGATATTAGTTTATACTCCTTTAGTGTAACAGAGATTGTTACTAACAGAATTGAAATTCTAAAACCTTATAACTTGGTCCTTTAATATATGTGTGTATGTATATACATATATGTATGTATATATATATATATATATATATATTAAAGATACATTTAATTTCTTATGTAAGAGAGACTGGGTACCAGCATGATAGCTTCACAAATTAAAGATGCTACAAGCCAATCCTGCTGAGCTGAGTTCAATCACCAATACTCGCATGGTGGAAGGATAAAACTGAGTTTTGCAAATAGTCGTCAGATCTCCACATATGCCCTCTCTCTCTCTCTCCCTCTCTCTCTCTCTCTCTCTCTCTCTCTCACACACACACACACACACACACACACACAAATACACACACATACACACACATACACACACAAAAAACGTAAGCTTATATTTATCACTCTTGTGCATAGCAAGACACTAAGCAGACTATTTTTCTCTGGTATCTAAGAGATGATGGTGTCTAAAACACAATTCATCTTACTGAGCCCCATGCCCATCACTCTATATCTCTGAATTTACAATTCAGTAAAATGGGGATAATATTATAGATCTTACTACCTTTGAGTATACGTTGTATACTACATAGAGTATAGACTGTTGTGATCTGACTTGTGTCCTTGCAAAGTTCTACGGATGAGGCTCTAATGTTTAGTATCTGAAAACATGATTGAATGTGGAGGCAGAGAGCCAAAGAACCAGTGAAGACAATCAAAAAGCATTAAGGTGGGACCCGAATCAGATACAGTTGGTGTCTCTATTAAAGGAGGTTGGGACACAGATGCACACAGAGGAATGACCAGAATGAAGTGACCACCGTATTCAGGCCAGGAAGATGCCTTGCTCATATCTAACCAGGCACTTCCAGTCTCTAGAACTGTAAGAAAGATGTTTCTGCAGTTGAAGTAACCCAATCTGAGGCTTTTTTTTTTGTAGACACCATCAGAGAATCAATACATAATTATACGCAAACTAGATACTCTGCAATCTACAAACACTGCTTTAACAATTATCAACAGTTCCTCCTGGGTATCAAAGGGCAATGGATGAAGTCAACACGAGAGATTTTGCCACTCAAATCAGCACTTACTTTACTTACTTCCTGTTTACTCTATTGCTTCAAACAGTGTCACGTTTAAGTTCTATATTCCTACAGATATTTTATTATTCTTATTTACATGGATTCTTCATAAATGTTCATTTTCAATAGAAGAAAGAAAATACAAGTATGAAATTATGAATTATTAATTAAGCCAAGAGATTAAAAAATCAATAATATCATCAAAGCATAAATGAGCATGGGGAGTAATTAAAATGAAACTCAACTGTCACAAAAAAAAAACATTTTATAGGCTTTCGTAAATGATTTTACAAGAAGGGACTCCCTTGCTCAAGCAGACATATATTAAACAGTTATGAGTAACCTCTAAACTTTCTGGTTCTATGACTCAGTATTTAAGACCTCAAGAGAAGTAGCAAAATAAAACACCACCCAAGAACTAAGCAAGCCCAATCATGCTTAACTTTCGGGCCAGGTACATTCAGAGTGGTATAATGATTGACTTACAAACTGTGATTATGATATTCACCGTACTATGATTGTCCACAGAGGAAGTTCAGAGACTAAATACTGCTTCTCTGCCTGTCTCCAAGGTCTAACCTGACTGAAACAGTGAAGGAATGAAGAAAAAACAGACATGAACAGAAAGCTGAGATATGTGGACTGGGCTTTCTGAGACAACACCACAGACACAGCAAGCTTCCTATACAGAACAGAGCAGTGGGGCAGGGTTGTTGCATCCAGCAGGGTTTTTCCATACAGATAAACAATGAGGTTGAGTTAATGGCACACAGCTGAAGGGAGGAGACAGCTTTAGCCGATCTTGGTAGGATCAGTCTCTGTAGGAGAGAATGCTTCAGGCTGGAAATATCTGGAGGGAGAAAGCTGTGGTCGACATTTTCTACACATAATATCAACATCCACACAGACAACAGGGAATATTTTGTCATATCCCCAAGGGTTTGTGGCTTTGGGGTCCTTGGCAGGGTCGTGCCCATGTCAGAAATATACATTCACTGAGGACTTCCCACACTCGGGGCTTCCTTCATTTCCCACAACTGGAAATAATTGAGAATAAATTCAGAACAGGCCAGATCATCTTCTTACTTTGCTTTCTGGTGCTCAATTTCTATGAGAAACAAAAGAGTTAGTCATTAACCAATTTCCAAAATAGAAAAGTGTATATGTATGTATGTATGTGTGTGTATATATATATATTCCTGTGCCTTAGACTTTATTAAAAGTTTCATATCTTACATGATTTCAACCTACTATTACTTTTTAAAAGAAAGATGGTCTCTTATTTAGAAAATGTTATTTTCGACAAATACACTTTGTCTAATTAAAAGCATGCAATATATACATAAACATATGTATGTACACATATGTGCATACACAAATAGCTCTGTGCATACATGTAACACATTAAAACACCATTTTACATATCATAAATAAATCATTTTTACTTATTTAGAGTAATTTACATATGTATGTATACATGAAATGTGTCCTATTTGTTGTCTGTCTGTCTGTCTGTTTGCTTGCTTATTTACTTGCTTACAAGTTTATTTGGGCCAACATCACTTCTGCATAGTCCAAGGCGATCTTTAATATTTGATCCTCTTATTTCAGCTTCTCAGGTGGTTAGCTTATAGTGTTGTGCCACCAAACTCCATTTAAAATGTCATTAACATTATAACATAGCTAGAATATGATCTAAGATCCCACACTTAAGATCACTACACAATTTGCATGTGCTTTTTCACATATGGAATGGATGAGAGTTCATAGTTCAATACATGCATGAAAAAAATGAATTACATGAGTGGGTAAAAGTTTTAGCATGTCTGTTACAGAATATTCAGTAATAGTAAACAAATTAATATTATTATTGGCATAGTGACTTTTAAAGCTTTTTGATGGATAAATTCACTGTTCATGGGGAATTATACTTCTCAGGGTTGCAGTGTGGTATAAATAAACAACACACATGCAGCATGTCATTCAGTGTCTTGCACACAGTGAGAACTACAGAAATATTCTTTCTGATTTCCCTATTTTTCCCCATTAGGAAACTGAAAGACTCTTATACAAGTTTCTGCAAAAAGAAGCACAGTTCTCTACCCTTATTGTGACCTTGCCACCTTTCTCACTTCCTTCATTCAATTGCACTACCCAAGATAGTAACTAATGATTGTACCATTTATGTTTAAGTTCATTAAAAATCAAATGCAGTTTAGAAGTTCCGTTTCTAATGTCTGACATACTGGAAAAATAAAGAAATGGGAATTTTCCTTTTGTGAAGGAAGTTCTATGAGACAACCACTCTAGGCAGTCTGACATTTTGTAATGATAGAATGTCTAGGCTGATTATTGAACTAAGTTGCTTTTATTGTACAACTGGCTTTTCCCCCTTGTATCATAAGGCCATCCTCTTACATTTTTCTGGACTTTTGCTATTCAATAATTTTAAACAGAAGTATCTGTCTGGATTACACTAAAATCATTTGAAATTAAATTTTTGTCAGCCTAAAGGTATGTACACTGAAATATTCCATTTCAGCTCTTGTAAAAGAAACATGGGAGTCATAATAAGACAGAAGACTTGCCTGTTTCACTCAGTGCTGAGCACACAACCAGCAGAGTAGTACGTTCGCCTCTGAACAATCAGATGGGAACCTGGACACTAAGTACTGTTCAGGTAAAAACAAAATTAAAGAGTGGACAAGAAACTGCTTCCAAAGATAACTAAAGGAACCCCGAGGTTCTGATCACAGACAGAGATTGTAGAAGGCATGGCACACATCTTCAAATAGCTAGGAGATAATTGTGACAAAATCCAGATACACCTTGTTTGGGGACCCATTAAATAGTATTGTCTATGAGTCTAGGTTGTATAAAAGTGGGTTTTTGGCTAATATGAAGGGGAAAGCTTTTTATAATGTCCAGGAATCAACAATATAATTGACCTTCCTAGGAAAACTTCAGCTTTTTTCTTAGGAATTCTTCATCAAGAGAGAGACAGTCAGTGGTTAAGGACACTGTCAAAGAGACTGGAGCCTCAGAATTCTCTGCAATCCAATTTTCCCATTAAGAACTGTGGCACCACTTCCAGGTCTGGGAACCATATGTCCATATCTCCTAGTTAAGTGATCATTATGCCAAAGAACCAACCACATGCGTAGCTCAAAAGGATCCTATGTCTTCTCCCACACAGGTCAAAATCTAAATAATATAAATATACATTAAATATGAGAAATCTCTAAGGAATGAGAATTACCTCAGTCACTAAGGGCATTTCAAGAAATAGTTGTTGGATGATTAGCATGAGGACCTGAGTTCAGGACACAGAACTCACAGTAAAATCCAGTGTGATGGCATGTATTTGCCACCTACGTCCAGAGGGGCAGAAACCCTGTCTCATCACTAGAAGAAGTTCAAAGCACTATCCATTGTACAACAGAGCCACCTGAAGCCCTGTCTCAATAACCAGGTTGATGGCACCCGAGGAATGACATCTGGGGTCAGGCTCCATGACCCCCTGCCTGAACCAAACCCTACCTCCCATTACAGGTGTCACACAAACAAACTGGGACAATTGTGTGACTGAATCGCATGTGTGATAAAACTAAGACAACTGCATATATAAGAGACCACCTACTTATACACGTACATTCATTTATATCAAAGGGGCCAAATGAAAATCCTATTATTCTGCTTATAAGAAGTAAAAATGTAGGGGCCAGTGAGGAGGCTCAGCAGGTAAGGGCTGCTGCCATCAAGGCTGATTGATGGCCTGCATTCCCTCTCTGGGACCTACATAGTGGAAGGAAAGAGCCAAGACTGTAAGGTTCTTCTCTGGCCTCCACTTACATACACCCCAACACACACAGTTAATCAGTAAAATGTAGCAAAATTTATCAAAGAAAAACGAGGCAAAAGTCTGAATATTTGAGAATTCCCAGAAAGCCTCTCTGAAGTAATGAAAAGCTCCTTTATTTTTGAGATTTGACCATCTGAATGCCCATAGATCCTAAACTGTGACGCTTAAGAAAAAAATTCAACTGAATTTTTACTAAGTTTTTAACTTGATGGGAGGTTTGGAAAATAACCACGAGAGAGGAAAGACAGGGGCTGTCTGAGGAATGACCAGCCTGTGAACATTTCTTTATTCAGCCTTTTATTATCAAAGACCAGTCGATAACAGTTTTACAGTCAGAGGCAGGGTTGTGAATGTGATTGTGAGAAGCCATGTGATCTCAGGAAAGCGGCTTTATCTTGTTTTCCTCCTTCCTTATCTGAAGAGATGTTTGCTGTGACTGTTCTGTTATGAGGGACGTGTGACTCAGACATTCTTGGTATGGAAGAAACACTGTTTTCCTTCAGTGTTTATTTTAATCTACAGTGTCTGAGAGCTTCCCTCGTAAGAAATTCGGACAGCTATAAACTATAACAGAGCCTCAAAACTATTGTTAGAAATGAAATTTCATGATAGAATATTTTTTTGAAATCTTCTCATAATGTCTTATTATTTACTATCTGCAAGCTCATGTTCCGAACATTTTAAGTGTACATAATCATGCCAGATTCACAGTAACCTCCTAGAGTTGGCTGTTACAGTCTTTCTTTAGATCACATAGCCAAGGACATACAGCAGAGTCCAAAGGAAGATCAAAGTCCACCAGGTTAGGCTTCGAAATCTAACAACTCTAATATTTTGATATTGGAAAAGACCCATATTTCACATGAATACACATATACACAGTGTGCACGCACGAGTGCACACACACGCATACACACATACCAACACTTCTTAATTTTGTGCAAAAGTAATTAGCCTCTCAATATTGTGCAAAGCTAATTTATTTCCAAGTTTACTTACAAGTTTAATAATTATTAAAGCTATTGTTATATCAAAGCAGGTTCAGGTGCTTTCAAAATGATACTTTTAAGAAACACTGTTTCTAAGGTTATTGCGTTTCTGTTTGTCAATGATGGCGTTCTCCTAATTGCTTTATTAATGCTGCCTTCAGTTCCAAGTGAAGGAGTTAAATGTGACCTTCAACAGGACAAAAAGAATCTCCCTAACCCACATATTTTAACGTGGTCTTTGTGATAGGAACAAAGTGTGCCTGCGAACCATGAAGATGTAATTATTGCTGAAGAGGTTATCTAGGAAGAGTTAGAGGTAAAACAAAAGGGTTTTGGTGAAGCAAATTAAATTGTCTGTCAGGGATGGAATAGAATGGAATAGGACTGAATTGCCCGTTGTCATCTGCTGAGACAAGCCATGCTTCCAGAATAAAAGTTAGAGAGATGATTACACTGCGCAGTGTGACTCACTGCAAGGCTAATATGTAAGACAGGATGGAAGAAAGAGCGGAGGTCCGGGAACACAGGAGGGAATGCAGACAAAAGTCAAGGATAGAACAATTCACATCCCAGATTGGGAGTTCCCATGACTGCAGACTTATTAGCATTCTTCTTCCAAAGATAAAGGTATTCTTCCTACAACTTCATTTTAGCCGTATCTGTCATTGCCATGAATGTCTGATGAATTATTGCACACCTGGGGAAAGCAATGAGAAGCCTGCTGGAGGAAAGGGGAAAAACAGTGCTTAGTAATAGTAATAAATATTGATGAGGGTACTGGGGGTGGAATGCTTCAAAGAATAGCTAAGCAAATCCATAGCACGCTTGATCATTTTTACTTTCCCTTTTGCTCTAAAAGTCATCCATATTATAAAATAGTCTCAATTTTTATGAGGATGAACTTAGATTATACAACTGTGAATATGCATTTGTGAACATGCTGCTGCATGTGTGTATACATATGCATGCATACAGAGAGACATACAGATACAATAGAATGCAAAAGAATCAACGGTGGGTTCTAGATATTTCTTAAGAGACATGTGTCAATTTTGTTCCTTTACCCTCAGCTACTGAAATTCATCTTGTCTACTCACCTGGAAAAATCTAGGTCAGGAGAGCCACACTCAAGAGCAATATGGAAGGATCCTTCTCACCTAAGAGACCACAAGACCACATGGGCAGTGAACAAATCCAGTTCAATCCCCATCTTGGCTGAATCCCATTTTCTTCTTACTTTCTTAGGTCCTGGAGTATCTTTGATCTTGAAACACATTAGAGGAAATGTTAAATGCAAACCTTCACTTTCTCAGACAGGTTTGTTTCTCAGGGAATATTAAAAAAGACCACTTACAAATTGAATATTTATGATCCTCCCAGCTGTTGGAGTAGGGAGGAAAGGCACAGACATGGAAAACAGCTTTCCAACTGCAAGAGGGAAGTTACCACTTTAACCATCTTAGGTAATTAAGAGGCCTGGAGACATAACTCAGCACTTAAGAGCACATAGTGTTTTGTGTAGAAACTGAGTTCAGCTCCTAGTACCTAAGTCAAAGGGCTGACAACCACCTGTAACTCCAGCTTCAGGGGATTCTAATACTCTCTTCTGACATCTAAAACTACTATATTCATCCCTCATGGGCACAAACCCACATTTTCTCTCTCTCTCTCTCTCTCTCTCTCTCTCTCTCTCTCTCTCACACACACACACACACACACACACACACACACACACCTATTATTTTTATTTTACATTTATGAGTACTTCACCCGTGTGTATGCTTGAGAACTACGTGCCTACCTGGTTCATGTGAAGGCCAGAAGACGATCTTGGATGCCCTGGAACTAGCACCATCAACAGTTATGAAGTGCCAGATGGGTGCTGGGAACTGAACCTTGGTCATCTGCAAGGATAACAAGAGCTTTTAATCACTGAGCCAATTCTCCAATCAAACTTATCTATTTTTGAAAACCCCTTTTCAAAATGGCCATCCTGACACCAGTACAATTAATAAATCTAGGCTTATGAGCTCTGCTGTGTCTATGAACTACACCAAGCCAAGTGAATATAAAAGTTGACTAAAGGGAAACCCAAGTAATTCCTGCAGATATATGGAATACAAAAGGCTAACCTCACCCTTGATAAACATAACCAGAGAGAAGAGTGATAACACAAATTTTCTTCGAAAACTAAATCCTGCTAATGCCCTATCTTGTTTCTGTCTTAATGTAAAATTGATTCACAAAGACTGAGATTTTGGAATTAACAAGGTTATATATTTATTGTTCTTTGTTTGTTCATTTTAACCAGAGACCCCTTAAAATTTAGAATGGCTGTAAATGTCAGTCAGATGAAATATAAGACTCAGAGTCACATCAGCATTCTTTGTCAGATGTCTGGGTGCAAATGAAATAAAAAAATTGTAAATTTCGGGAATTTAAATGGTTGTTTCTGATCCAGAAACTATATATCCACTGGATATATTAAAATACATCTAGGATTAAAAGGTATTTTCATTCGTTTTCTTTTTGTTGTGTTTTTTGATATTGTGTGTCCACATGTCTGCATGTGTACCAAGTGCATGTCTGGTACCCACAGAGGTCAGAAGAGGATGATGTGTCTGGCACTAGAGTTACATGTGTGTGCTGGGAATTAAATCTAGGCTCTAAGAAAGAGCACTAAGTGTTATTAACGACAGAATCATCTCTCCAGACTTTAATTTACTTTCCTGTTTCTAATCCCTCTTTAGTTATAATTGTATATGAACTCTTCTAGTTTGGTAGACCCTTGTTTTTCAAATGCTTCTAATATTTTTGGTTGAGTAATAAAGAAAGGTGGCCTTGTTGATGAAGAAAAACATCTCAGACAAAATAAACACTTGAAAACTTTGATTTAAAAGGAAAACAACTCAAACTACAGAAATCAAAAACTCCCCCAAATAGCGCTCTTAAAATGAAATGTGGTACTGTGAAAATGTAAATACCATGGAGAAAGATCATACGAAGGGCAATGTTTCATGTAGAGTATACTGAAAGACAATACACAAGGTTTAGAAATCCAGACATCACACTCCTAAAACCCTGTCAATGGAGACGTTCTCCATTTGTACCACTATCCTTTGAGTAACCATGGACACACTGGAATAAATGTCTACTGCTGCATTGAAGTACTCTGTCATGGTATGAAATGGTAAGTCACACACATGCATATACACACAGCAAAGAAATGTATGTTTCTGGAATTTTCTTTCTGGATATATGCATAACGTTAGGTTTATTCTACAACCTTAATAATATCCAGCATAGGATTTGAGATGTAGCTCAATGGTAGGGCATTTACCTAATATATGTGAGGTTCCAGGCTTGATTCCCACCAACAACAAGGGAAGCAGACAAATAAACACAAAGAATGCATATCATTCATACTTAACACCTTACCACATTGCTTTATGCACTAGAAAAATACTGTGCTATGCATGTTATAGATCGCACGTTCAATTTTGCATAGTCTTTTGATGTGTGATAAAAAAAATGGTTGTCAAGTTTTTGATCACTTCACTTCATTTGGATCAATAAAATACAACGTGAGTCGTGACAAAACCAGGTGGCTGCTCCTATTATCATCACCACTTGAGGGCTCGGGGTGAGGAAGAGACAGACCAATGACCTGGCTACAATGGCATGGCTCTGGCAGATTCCTTCTCCCTGTGTTGCTTTGAAATTGTACTAAAACCCGAGAGAGATGCCTTGTTTACTCTGGTGACAGATCTCATGAGCATCTAAGAGTTCCGCTGAATTGGCTTTTGAGAGCCTAGATGAGTCATCTGACAGAAGCCAGGAGAAGCCTGCAGGCTGCCTCCAGAAGGGCACATGAGCTCTGTGGCATCTACACTGAGAACACAGAGAGGCAACTCAGAGAAGGGGTCCTGTGATGAGCATGGCAGCTGATAACACGCTGTTGTCTGCACGTCACTTAAACTTCTCAAGCCCAATTCTATTTTATCTCCAGAGTGGGTAAGCTAAAAGAGATAAGCATTTTTAAAACAACTCAAGTAACTGGAAAACAGAATATCTTTTCCAGGGAGGATTTTTTTCCCTTTCTCTGGGTATGTTCTATTTTGCAGAATCAGAACATAAGAGTATTTAGCTCTTCAGTATTTTATCCTTCTGCATTGCCTCACTCTTCAGATATATGAGAAGTCAATTATTTTTATTTATAATATTCTTTTAGTAAGAAAAGAAAAGGTAATCCTCTGTGAAACTAAATTAAGGGTATTTGTTATTGGTAAGGAAAGGTGAAATCCCATAATTGTTTCTTGGAAATTTGATAAGGTCTTGAATCTGAAACCTTACAATTAAAGAGGAAAATATTTGTAAAAATTTAGTATAAAAATTTAGTATAAAATTTATGTATAAAATTTTAAGTCATAACCTGTACTAACTTTTGTCCAATGAACATATTTTGGATAGAAACCTTATTTTAATTTTTCATTTAGAATTACTACACCTGTTCTTAAAAGATGAATCCAAGAAGTGGTCAATGTTACCTAATGATGATCAAAATTTAAAATAAGAACCAACAATCAAGAGAAAACAAAAGGTTTTAGTCCCCCATACTTTACCTTGCAACACAGTTAAACCGGCTCTGCTGGTGTAGTTATGGGAGAGCCTACACAGAGAGCATAAAAGCAGGAGAACTGGCCCCCACATTGCTCAGAACTGCAAAGGGTGACCTAGCCAGAATAATGCCAGAGAGCTCACCATGGGCATGACAGTGGGGGAGAGCTGGTAGACTGACCCACCCTACAACTACCCAGAACCAGAATGAGGCTTATAGCTTGACCAGCACCAACATCTAGCCCATCTATGATATGTTGGAACACATGAAGGAGCTCGACTTATAGACCCAAAGCTGCAGGAACTCCAGAACACAGAGTAACAACAGGCTATTCAAGAGGAATCCCAGAGAAGATCCAGTATTGATAGGGTAGCAGAAAACAGAGGCCTCAAACCAGACCAATGGACATTGCAACAAACACTTGCAATTAAAGATGTATGGCCAAAATGGTAAACTGTGAGACTAACTGTGTCACAATACAACTTCCATGACAAGATTTTTTTTTCTTTTTTTTCCCACATTTTTACTTTCTCTCAAATTGATTTTATCTTGTGGAGTAGATTGCAAGGGCAGAGAGCAGATATGAGGGGATGGGTAGATGAAAGGGATTGAGATGTGTGATATGAAAGGCACAAAGAATAAATAAAAAGTAAAGTTTTAAAAAAGGGTTGCAGTCACAGTTGTGTCTAGGAGGAGCTATATTCTATAAGCATTCAGAAACAAATCTTTTGAATTACTGCAGTGATGGCAAAAGGTGAAGCATTTCACTGTAAAAACAAACAGAGGTTTAAGGTAGCCACTCATTCATATATATTTTTATTCTGTGAGTATTATATTCTTAATATAAGACCTATTGAAAGTACTGAAGTATCTAAAGCACAGGATAGGTAATCAGCTAAAGTCCTCCCAAGCGTAATGGACAAACACACAATGCTGTACCATCTCACCACAGTATTATAGTTTATTCCTGTACTAGTCACTGCATCGCTCATAATGATCGTATTTGATGTTGTTGAGACATTCATAGGAGCGTTATATTCTTCTGAGTCCTGATGAGTATTTATCCTTGTGCTATTTACAATAGTTTTATGAAGCAAGGATAAATTTGTCCATTTTTTACAACAAGAACCAAAGACACAGGACTGTTAAATAAATTGTCAAAAACCAAAATCTCACAGCTTAAAAGAAACAGAGCCAATCTTAGAATCAAGGTAATAAACTCAATAGACGGCAAGCTTAGCTATTGCTTATATTAGGCCAAGGATGCACGTAAGTGTTTTCAAATATTGTGCCAAACCTTGAGGCTATGGCTACAAACTTCACAAGCTTCCTATTTCTAAACACTTTGCAACTGAGATTATGTGAATTCATCAGGGTTTTCCAGAGAAGTAGACCCAAAGCAGACAGATTTTTTTTTCTTTAACCATTCATACATTTTATTTTTTTAAATTTATTTATTTATTAAAGATTTCTGTCTCTTCCCCACCGCCGCCTCCCCTTTCCCTCCCCCCACCGCCGCCTCCCCTTTCCCTCCCCCTCCCCCAATCAAGTCCCCCTCCCTCGTCAGCCCAAAAAGCAATCAGGGTTCTCTGCCCGGTGGGAAGTCAGGGGTGCACCCATACACTGAGACAATGGGGATTGGGAACTCACCAAGGCCAGCTGGCCTGGGTCTGAAAAAGCCTGGGTCAAAACTGGTCTCGCTGAACATAGCGGACAAGGAGGACTACTGAGACCTCAAGAACAATGGCAACGGGTTTTTGATTCTACTGGACCTATTGGTTTCGTGGGAGCCTAGGCAGTTTCGTGGATGCTCACCTTACAAGCAGACAGATTTTGTGCAGAATTGTCTTATGTGATTCTGAAAGCTGAGAGGTTCCAAAAGCTGCAGTCAGCCAGGAGGAAAGCAGAGACAGCCAATAGTTTTATCCTAGTCTAAGATTAAAGGCCTTAGAATAAGAGTCACTGATAATATTTCTTGTCCAAGGACCTCAGTCTCAAGAAGAGCAGATCTTTCAGAATGAGTCCAAAAGCAGAAAATGACCAGTGCTATGAGTCAAGTAATCATATACTTGGAGTTCCTCTTAACTGGGACAGATTGCTATATTGTTTTATTCAGGCTTTTCCTGGGTTGGACTGATGTGAGTCATTCATAATAGGGAACACAATCTTACTTAGTCCTTCTGTCTAAAGTCCCCTGCTAAATGTTACTCCCTTCCACAAACACTTCCCATGAACTTCTGCAGAATAATATATCCACGTCTCTGGAAAGAAGATACATAAATCTAAACACCATACTAGCATACCCAAGTATTATCAGTAGCTAAAATTGAAGTAGTTTTTGCATTAGTGGCATAACAAAATATAACTTGATTTTGCCGTCCTCATTGTTCCAACCCTTCATTCTTTGGGTTCACTCTTTCATTAGAGATTCTGATTTCACATAGTGTGTGACTTGACTCAACCTTGACCAGGGAACCAAGTTTTCCAGAGAAGAATTAGGAAGTAAGTGCTATCAATTGCTGTGTGATCCTGACAAAGTCCAAAAGGCTACATAGTGTAGGTGATAAAGAATGACAGGTACAGGTTTCCATCTTACATTCATTCCTGACATTTTCACTACTCCTCAATAACGGTAGGGCAATGACATATATTAACTTCTGGTGTTTTTAATAATGGATTTCTTAGAGAATCAAGACAGAGATAATATGTGGTGAAACAAAAAGATGAAGAGTATATTGTCCATAAAATTGTTCTGATTCTAATTCTGATAAGCAAAGGATGAATATTTTATAATATTCCCAGGTTTCTGTCTAAAGATTAAACTGGAAATGTAAATTTAGAATATAGGACAAAGTGATAGATGAAATCTTGTTCAAAAAATATGACTAGGCAAAAAAATGACTTATTTAGTATTTTTAAGAAGTAGTCATTTAACATCCACTATGTTCTGGGCACCCTTCTGAGTGCTGTCATGGTCTTTTGCAGCTTAAAATCTAAATGGTGAGGGTATCTTAGCAAATATGTAGTCGATTAGATGACAGCGTGGATGACAAAAGGCACAAAGCAATGAAGAAAGTGCTGACTGTAGGTTATAGGGTACGTATGGGATATCACAAATGGATGCCTGAAAAGGTCTGGCTTCGGAGTCTTCTTTGCGTCTTAGCTTATCTAAGTTTCCTTGCAGTTTTTATTGCTTACTCTGGTAAAGAAGGACCTAGGGAATCTGGTCAGTTTCAGGAACTTCCTGAACTATTTTGAGTTGTTTACCATTTTGTTTATGGAGCTTCTCTGCAAGCTGTGCTGCTTGAATCTCATACAAAGCTGTTACACAACAGGGAGTGAAGGAGACATGTAGGAGATCAAGCCTGAATAAGGGGAACAGATCCTGGGACTGCTATCAATGAAACGAGAAGCCATTTTAGCGGTACAGGGCCATGCTTTAATTCCACTTGCATTGCAACAGGGGGATGTTCTAGATGTTCTATTAAAAGTGACCTAATAATAGCACACTGCGTGCCTAGAAGAAAGGTAAGGCTCTTTGGTACTGGGTAATGTTTGTGAGAACATGCTATAATGAGCTTTCAAGTAAAACAATTTCACTGGATTCTGTATCTACCATATTTTATTTCAATTTTGAGAGATGCTGATAAGGACCAGGTGAGAAGGGTCAGGAATGGCCTTTTGCTTTGAGGCATGGAGGGCATACAGAGACACTTGTTCCCTTCTGTGAGGGAAACTTTGAAGCAAACAGGTTTGGAGACAACAGACATTTATCTTTGGGCACAGCATATGTGACATAAAGGTTTAGATCTCCTTGATAGGGAGCAAGTGATGAAGCGCATGAATATGAGGTCCAAGGAGAATGGTTGGAGCTGTGACCAAGAAGTCTTTCCATGAGCAGTAGGTGTTCAACCATGCAATGGAGCTAGACAAACTCAGCCAGAGTGATCTGCAGCCCCTCAGCGCCAGAATGACAGAGACTAAGGATAAACAAGGGTAACAGAAGAATCCAGGAGAATATATATGTATGACATGAAAAACAACAGCAACAACAAAACAAACACGCAAACAAAGCATCTTCAAGAGTCAGAATCTTCTTAGTCAAATGTCACAAGAAGATCAGAGAAGATAACAGTTAGGACCTCGTGACTGGATTTAGTGGCATCTTTAGGAGCAGGTGGTTTTCAAGAGAGCTCTTGAGTAATAGCAATACACTGGAAACAAAAGCCCGACGTGGGAGACTTCAAACAGAATAAGAAATCCAGAGGGACAGTGTGGATAGCAGGTGAACAAAAATAGGGAAGTAGCTGATCAGGGAAGATGACACAGTCTGAAAACTAGGACAGATGAACTAAAATGTGATGAACTTGGAGGTCTGAGTCGGTCTCTGAATGATGGAAAGAGGCCCACGAAGAAAAGATATAGAGAGACAGTATCCAGTGCTGATGCCTGCCTTGCAGCGCCTACAGCATGGCCTCAAATTCAGCAGTCATAACTTGTGATTTTTTTTTAAGAGAGCAGTTTCATTTGGCCAAATTTCAGAGGAATAAGGGATATTTAGGGTGTAGGTAGACAGAGCTTGACAGCTCGGTCTATTTCAAGAAATGTAATATCTAAAAGAAGAAAAGATTAGGAAGAATCTTTGCAATAATGTAAAAAAATATCATTACTCTGTATATCTTAACGTGCATATATTTTCATATTTTAACAACTTCAGACCCAGAACACATCTTGCAGTCGATGGCATTTTACTATTTAATTTCTATCCTACGAGATGCATAATGTACTAATGGTGCATTTTATTGTTGATATTGCCTTCCACTTGATAAAATATGGGTGTATGATGGGTGACTAAGCTAAGTAAAGGGAAGCATGTGCGTGAATATAAAGGTGTGGGAGAGGAAGTTGAGGTAGTCCATCCGAACAGCTTTAGCCTTCAGTACCTATTTAATGAGTAAATGATATCACTGATAGAGATAATGTGAATTTTTGCTATTGTTATCATTTTATGTTTAAAGTAGAAGGAAATCATGATGAGTCTGGTCTGAGGAAACAGAAAACTAGGAGTTGTCAAAGACTGAGAGGTACCCAGTAAGAAAATGGCATGCTCTTCGGAGGGAGAGGGTTTTGGCAAAGGGAGAGGGCTCAGGAATGTGTAATCAGAAAGGGGAATTCCTAGAAGAGGAAGCTAGGTAATGAGAAGATTAGAGCTGTGTCCTTTGAGCACATTCTAGAAGCGAAACAAAGGTTATAGTTAAGTTGTTGGACCAATGGAACCCATAAAACTTGATTGTAGGGAGTGAGGGCAATTGCTATGCACATAGGTGGATAATGGCCTGATATACTGGAAGGAAGCTGAATAGATCAGAGACCCACAAGGGCCACAGAGGATGGACTCCAAGTGCATGAAGTAACAGTCATATGAATGAGAGGAAGGCATAAGCCCTAAAAGAGGCCTGAGAAAATCATGCACTGGAATGAAGTTAGACAAGCTAAGAAAAAAAATCTACTAGCTACACCTCCTTCACGGAGCTCATTTAGTGCTCATGAAAATCCAGTGTTTGCTGTTACTATCTTCAGCTTACAGAGAGGGAAATAGGAGCTTAGACTTCTGCAACAAATATACTGTTTGAGTAATAAGCTGGCACTGGAAGCGTCTTTTTCCTAGGAGACACTGTGTTCCAAGACCAGACTTAGGTACTCCATCAATGCCGTAATAGAAGAGTCACAGTGGAGCCAGTGGCCTAAACCAACAAAGATCTGGAGTGAGTATTCAGGGCCAGGGACAATTTCTCAAAGGGTTCCAGTCTCTAGGGATGGTGTTTAGGCGACAGTGTGTCTGTAGCTATTGCCACTTCAGATATGTACAGAGAATGACCAAGAGTTACAGTGTTTATTGGGGGGCTCTGAGCTCCTGAACTATGAGATTCATGAGGTAAGGGAAAAAAGAAATGAACATATATGTATCATATCTTTTACCCCACTCCCTGTCTGTCCAAGTCCTGGGCAAGTCCTTACTGGTCAGTTCAGCTCAGATACTAGACAGATTTTTACTGTAAGCATCGCTGAAGGTCACAGCATTACTAGTCCATAGTAACAGAGATGTCCTGGAAACCGCCATCCCAAATGTAGGCACTAAGCATCATGGCAGGGAACATAAATATTCAGGAATCTTTGGTGGATTAAGCAGGCACTGGATTAAATTTGATTGTAGTATTAAAGTAACCCTCAGGGGAAAAAAGTGTTAAACATAGCCTGACAAAAGATGCTGCTTTGACCCTAACCCCAATGTGTGGAACTTCGTTAAGTAGCCCCTTTTTTTTCAATTTCTACCAAAGAAAATATTCTATTAAATTCTTGTAGATCAGCAGTGACAGAATTCTAATTTGAATCTAGCTCTTTCTGACTCCAAAGCTATTGGATATTGCCCAGACAGCATTGCCTCTCTTTTCATTGCAAAGCAGTACTTTTTAACCACAGATTTTCTTTAAAAAAAAAAAACAATGAGTATGAATATAGTTAAAGGAATTGGGAAAAATTAAAAATAGTACAGTATATCAATACAGGTTAAAAATGCAAGTCATGATTATAAAACTATAAGATTCAAATTGTTAGATGAATTGATAATAAAATGTTACTTAATTTATAATGACCCTCCTGTGCTGTTTAAACCAAGTACTGATCACATTTTCAATTACTTATAGACTGAAGACAAGCTAGAGCACACATCTGATGGTTATTAAAAATCATGTTCAGTTAAGAAAGTTTCAGTTAAGGATCCATAAACATGGGCTTCTTATGCTTCTATATTCCTGTTTAATATTTTTGCCAACCGTTCATAACATAATCTAGCAAATATTCTAAGAAATAAAACTAAGACTTTATATTGGGAAATCTATTCTCATATTCATAATGCCTGCATTACGGTATCCCAGTGTATGCTATCCACAGGAATGTGCTCAGGACCTAGGAGCTGTTTCAGAAGTGCCCACCATAGCCTCTTGTCTTCCTGGCTATGCAAATGCAAGAAGAAGAAGGGAAAGAGATGGAATGTAGTGTGAGGAATTCTTGGGATCATTCTCAAAAATAAATAGCCTCAGTAGGTGGTCAGTCAGTGAAAAGGGATTCTGCTTCCCTGCCATTTGACAGGGAATACTATTTAATTTCAGTTATGGCAGGTCTAGGTTGTGCTGATGGGAAAGAAAAGGAGAGAACTGTGCAGAAATCGGCAGATAATGATGATCTGATAACAGTGAATTTGAGAAGCTACAACAAAATATTACAGACTGAGTATAGACGATTTATGATACTTGATCTTATATAGTTCATGATAGCTATATAAGATCAAGTATCATAAACCTTCTTTTGAAATGAGCAAAACAAACGAGTAAAATAAAATGAAGTAAAATTTGGGTGGGGAACCCAGACATGGGTTTTATTGCTCCGAATATATCATATATTACACATTCACTTTTGTGCATTCATGTGTGTGACACATTCGTTACTGTTTTACAGATGGCACTAGAGACTTAAATTGTCCAAGTTGCTAAGAGCAGATGCCAGGAAGGAAATCTATGGTACCGATGCCAGACTTTACAATTCCAGTGCCATAACCCTTCTAGGGTTAAATGGAAGCCATTTCACCACAGAAAATGGGCCATTACTGAAGACAAGCTCTCACACTTACCCTTCACCTAAGTTCCTTCCATGAGACATTATATCCGGAAAGAAATAAATTTCCTTTCCAGTTTTCTATCCTCAGCCCTAATAGTTCCACTCAGTGGCCTCACAGAAGAATCACTATCTGATGGGGCACGGGGAGAATTGATTCGGCCAGGGGAGACAAGAACTAAGCATAGAGGGGAAAGAAATAGTTTCCCTTCTTTATCTTTATTGTAGCCTTTCTAGTCCTAAAGGGTGAAATAAGAATTTTAAAGATTCAAGGAAGGCCAGCAAGATATCTCAGTGGATTAAGTCATTTGCTGCCAAGCTCCATGTTCTGAATTCAGTTCCTGGATTCTGCATGGCAGGAGAAGAGAGGAAATCCTGAAAGTTGTCCCTGAACCTCTACACTCACTAGCGCACGCACACACATACACAGCAATAAACGTAAACAAAACTTCAAGGAAAAAAGATATTGCATCGCCTAGAAGTGAAAACTACTCAGCATGACAAAGATGTGATGGAATGTATTTCTATTTTAGCCGAGTAGCAGAAGCACAAACACCTGACAGGCAGCTGGAGGCGGGAGACCCCTGGGCAGCTGATGCATTCTGCCATGTGATGGAGATTCTGGAACAGAAGGCTACATTCTTCCCTAGTTCTGAGCCGCCTTGTTCTGCCATCAGATGATACGGCTTTCAAGCAAAACATCTTTTTTGAAACCCTCTCAACTGTCGGTTCCTTTCTTAAAAGTTAAATGTGCATGCCTACTTGCATTGAATGCACACATGTCAAAGGTGCATTTAAAGCACTTGGGTTAGGCCCAAGGAGGAGGACCAGAAGCTTTTGAAAATTGTCACTCTCCTTCATAAAACACAGAGTGCTGCACACCCATGCTCCAGGTCGGGAAGGATGATGGAATACTCATATGCTAGCAATTAAATTTGTCCGTGGAGAGACTGGAGTGGTGGTTCATGTATTAAGAGCTAGCTATCTGCTTGCAACGCACCCCAGTTGGTTCCTAACATGTTCACAAACTTCTGTAACCAAAATTAAAATAAATTAAATGACCCTTTAGACTTGGTCATGAAGGAAGACTCTTCTGCCACCAGCCTATGGCTTACCCTGTCTCCTGTTGCATGGAGAAAAACCTGGTTCTGAGTACTCCTTCCTGGAGTAGTACAGCTACTAATATGAAATCACAGCCTAGTTTCTCTCTTTGCCTTCACACCCCTCTTGAAACATTTGTCTTTAACCACTAGTTCTCAAGATTTCCTTCGTCTTCAGCACATCTAGAAGACAACACACATTCTCAGGAATTATAGTTATTGTGATCTTCTATAGGAACATCGCCTTTATTATACTGCCCATCTACCCACTGCCTAGAAAACCCTTGCATCAATGCCTGTACTACTTTAGAAAAGACTCAGCAGTTTTATTCCACACCAGTCAAGACCTCCTCTTCAAGAAGGGCGTTCCTACCAGGTAGTGGTGGGAAATGCAGAGTTTCAGAGGCTGGTGTGTAGTCACCTAGAGAGCTTTCTGTAGGAGTTGAACTTACTTAGTTTCTCACTGAGTAATCAGGACTTGAGACACCTTTTCCAACAAGTCCCTGGGCATCCCAGTTCCGCTCTTCCAAGGACCCCATAAGTATGAAGTCACTCAAGTTATAGTCATCGACCCCATTTTCAGACCTATTCATGTGTTAAGAGGAGACTACACTATGAATAAATGTATTCAGTTGTGCTTAAGTATTGCTTTTAACTCAAAGATAGTCCAACTTTGCTCAGCAGTAGCCAGCCCAGCTCTATCATTTGCTAAGGCGTGATCATTTTTACCAAAGGGCTTATTCAATGAGGATTTGAGTCCAGGGACTGTTGGTATGAGAGAAAAGCAAAGTAGTCTCAGCTTCCAGGTCCCACTGGGTTCAGGGTGCTGGCATAGGAAAGTGTTCATGGGCAGGGGGGGGTGGGCGGAGACAAGCAAAAGTACCCTTATGACTGTGTCTGTTCCAGTGTTAAAAATCAGGAGCAACTTTTCTGGACCCACTAAAAGCAGAAACACTGGCATGCTTAGAAATAAGCTCACTTAATCCCCACTAGAAATAACCTAGTTAGCCATGCGTAAGAGCATAAAACTAAATTTAGGACTAAAACTCAATAGGAAGGGCTTGAGGAAAGAGAGCAGGGACTTTGAAGAGGGGGAGGTAAGACCTTTACAGCTGAGGTTTTCACTGGGAATTTGGAATGAGTAAGAGTTAGGTAGCTAGACCAGTTTGGAAAGACCACCTCATTCACCGTCAAACAAAATAGCACACAATGAAGAAAATGGTTGAGGGAGATGCCACTTGATATGAACATAAATGACATTAGTATTGCCTCTTGCCTGTTCTGGTAGCAGAAATGCAATGCTTATGTTCTAATACTAGATTTATAGTATTATCAGAGCAATGAACTCCACATGTGAGAAGTAGCCTAGCCCAGAATACTTGGAAGTATATACACACAACTTAAAAAAAAAAATCTGAGGAATAATGTACAACAAACAGATTCAGTAACCAAAGGGACTCTCTAGTCTTCCGTCAAATCCAAAATGCAAGAAATATGCTGAGAGGGGCCATGCTTGCCTTCGCTCTTTTCTAAGCAATGATTTTATATCTCAAAATAAACAGATTGTTCACTTTCTCCAGTGAGAGCAAAGCCCATCACCCCCTGCAGTTGAAGCAACTTGCTTCTGTGGGGTCCTGAGCTAAGCCCATTCCACTACACTGCCTTCCAGAAGGACAGAAGCATGTGGAGAATGGGGCCTATCCTGGCTGCACGCTAGCTGATGCACGCACAAAGACACACTCCAAAGAAGGGTTCAGAAATGAATCCACGATGTTTTCAAGATGGAAGCCGAGATATGTCTGCCAGAAGTCAGTGTTTCATGGCTCTTCTTTTGGAAGTTGTGCTTGGCAATCAACTGGCTCATTCCTTATGCAGAGACTCTGGAAGGGAGTCAAACACTATCCTAACTGTAGAGTTGTTTGTTAGATTGGAAATGATCAGTGTGAGTGTGTGTGTGTGTGAATATGTATGTGCATATATTCATATACCTTTATTTTATGAAGTATTTCTATCTCACAGCACATGGTACCTTCTTCCTATATAAAATGACCTCCTTCCTTTTCTTTGCCATAGTTATCCCTGCATAAATCAAAACTCAGTTTAATTGTCATTTCTTTAAAGTGTTTACTCAGAACACTAGATATTTTTGTATATAATCTCATTGCCTCCAGTCCTTTCTTTTACAAAGTTACATATATTTTACACTAATATATCTATTCGGGCATTTATTTAGTGCCAGTGTCCCTGAAGACAGATATGAACCATTTTTTATAATCATAACACAATTACTTTAGAATACCCAGAGGTGATACATGCTTTGTGAATGAATCTAGGAACCAGGGAATACCTGAATAATGAAGATAGAATATAGGTCTGAAGACTCGTATGAGTTTTATTAACACTATTCTGATTTGAAGAGTTTCTGTTTTTGTTAATTATACGTAAATTATTTGATTTAGAAGTTATTATATATGCTAAAGAAAATTAATAATTTTTAAATGCACTATTTGTAATATCAATTATTTATTAACATAACAAATACTGTAACAATATTGATACCAATTATTGTTCAATTCTGTAAACTACACAGAAAACTTGCTCTTTTGTGTTAGTAAAATTTCTACACTGGTGAGCTCATTTCTTATTGCAACTTAATTTCTAACCCTTGCATGGCATATTCCTAGATATAGCCAAGCACGTATTTTTGTATTCCATCAAGACTTAGAAAAGATTTTCAATTTCTATTTAGCTTGATTTTCCTAGCAATGCTGGATGATGAGAACTGTGTTTAACATTAAGTTCAGAGTAAATCATAAATATGCATTAGCTCCCAACTGTGCACCAAACTGTGTTGAGCTTTGGATCAGAACAGGAGTAGCCTGTTATATTGCCAGGCTCCCTGCTTCACCCTTTTTCTAAGTGTCTTTCCCTACCCACAGTGTTGTTGCCCCTTGCTAGTCAATGACATCTGCAGCTCAGCCTCACTGGCCCAAGAAATGCAAAAACTGTCTAAGAAAGCAAGAAGGTATGAAGAGAAACAGCCCAATATGTAGGGAAAAAAATTTCAATAAGCCCTACTAGCTAGCATTAAGAGATCATTCTATCATCTCTTGTGTATGTGCACATGTGTTATGTGTGCATGTGTGATGCAAGTGTGTGTGTAAGTGTGGTGTGTGTGTGTGTGTGTGTAGCCAATGATCAACACTGGGTCTCTTCTTTGCTCATACTCTGCCTTATTTTTTGAGGCAGACTCTTACTAAATTTCATTTCATTGATTTGGCTAGGCTGACCAGTCAGTGAGCTAGTGAGCTTCAGGGATTCCCCTGTCTCTGAATCCGAGCCCAGGTATTTCAGATGTATGCCATCATGTCTTGTATATTACATAGATGAAGTGAATCTGAATTCAGACCTTCAAGTGTGTTCCTCAGGTCTTTTACCAGCCAAGCCCCTTCCCAGAGGCTTAAAAGCATTCAAACGTTAGAACCAAAATGTCACTTCACGCTCAAACTACAGTTAATCTGTTCTTTATAGGTAAAATGGGGGGAAAATCAGGAGTAGAGAATACTCAGTTTGATGCTCAAGAACAGCCTCTAATTCAGTCAAGTCAGTACAACAAATGAATGTGAGGCAGTAACAACTAACAGCATCCTCTTGGGGGATGCTCCATGCCAGGCTGGCTTGAAGCTATGGATATCTTGTTGATCTAAGACACGCTCCTAATATAACCTTATTCTGAGACTATGGAGCTTTTGGCTACCTTCAGGGTCTCAAAAGGAGACATGAAAATTCTCTAGGCAAAAAATCCAAATCAGTTGACTCGGAATCTTTTGAAAATACCATGTTATCTTAAGTCCGTACAATGAGCAGAGATCTATTAATCTACTAAAAGGGATTAAATGTGACTCTGAGACAAGTTAGAAGAAGCAACTACTTTGCTGGGAGAGATGACTCAGTGCATAAAGCACTTGTCTCACAAGCAAAAAGAATGGAGCTGAATATAGTGTGTGTCTGTACCCTAGAACCAGGTGGAGTTAGGGGGAGTGAGGATAGGTGAATGCAGGCAGTATTCTGGCTAGCTAGTCTAGCTTAAACACCAATCTTCATGTTCATTGAAGATGGTGATGATGATGATGATGATGATATGATGATGATGACATAGTAATGTGAGAAGCAACTGAGGAAGATGTTAGTCAAAATCCAGCCCCCACAGACACCCTCATGGGTCTGTATACACAATGTTTGTATATATCTCATGCAAATGCACATACACACACACACACAAATACTCACCAATTGAAATATATAAATAAATAAATAAATATAACAAGAAATCTCTAGTGCAGTTTTTAAATGAATTTCACTTATAAAAATTAACAGCATGGGTTCAATTCCACTCTTGTTCTCTCACAATAAATTTTGCTACGGCCAAATGAAAATAACATCAACTGTTTTGCTCTGTGTGAAAATTGTCTGTTTCCCTGCTTGGTTTTACAACATCTCTATTTCTACAGATATAATTTTATATGATATCTTGCTGGTATTTTCAGAACTAAAACATTATACATAGGATATGGTGCCAAAAGGTATAGAAAGTTTTACAAAACTATGAAAGTGGGAAAGAGTGATAGGTTTATTTTAAGATCGTAAAAATTTTATTAGCTTTTCTCCCTCCTCTGCACTGGTTGTGCTTACTTTAAAAGTCTTCTGCCATCTAACTGGTAATAAAAAGGGCAAAACAAACTGTTCCTTCCTTTAGATTGTGCAATTTTATGACTCTGTTTGAGAGTGACCAAATATGCCTCTTTTAAAAAAATATGCATGTTCAATTACCTTCTTTTTTTTTTTTAAAGCAGTGGGATCATTAGCTGGTTACTACAAGGGTAAGTAACAGAATGGGTTTTGTATATGCCTAAAGTTTTCCAAAGATACTTAGCCACCATCTGACACTAAGTGGTATTGAAAATGTTGATTCTCCAGCCAGACAATAGCATACAGCTAAATCAAAGATGCCAGAGTTCCTTTTGAATCTGATCCATCTAGATAATTTGAGTAAATTCAGCCTGTTACCCCACAGCTACTATGCTGATGGCTGGAATTCAAGACCTCAAATGTAGAGTTATGCCTTTATATTACGGCTTTGAAGCCAGTGACACGAGTGGATGCTTCCACATTCAGTCTGTACCCAAACTTCTGATCACACCCAAAACACCAACCAAAACAAAAGAAGCCATAGGCTTCATATTACCACAGTGATACTGACTTCCTGGTTTTAAAAATCGTTTCTAGGTATGTTCACACCAATCTACACACTACACACTAATGAGTCATGACCAACTAGAGAATTCAAGGCCAGCATGCTACCAGGAAGAAAATAAGACTGGATTTTCAAGCAACCAACACATGTAAAGATAAAATTTGAAGAATTTGGAGAAAAATACTTTTTTCCAGTATGTTTTGCCTCCAAGGAAAGTAAAGCAATAAACTCCGTTATTAAATAACTCTCTGGTTTTCACATCTTTTCATTGCCTTTATTTGTTGGTTGGTTGGTTGGTTGGTTGGTTTTTGGTGTGGTCATAGAAACAGTCTGAAATGAAAAGATTCTTGTATTATATTTGGAACTTCTAAAAGAGTTTCCACCTTCTACTTCTCTCCTTACCAACCTCACCCTTGTATTTTCTGTAGTACTAATTTATCTTCTTTCTGTTTTAATCAAGAATGGTATAAAAGCAATATTGTTATTTAATTTCATTGGAAAAGCCCAGAGTCCTTGTGTCCTATGTGCAATATATGTTCTACTATTTCTTCATTAATAACCCAGTGAGTATCTTCCTGTGATCATTTGGTCATTTCCAGTCATAGGTAGCATATGCAGCAGTCCCGTATCTTGTGGTTGAGAAGTAAAACTAGACCCATTCTTTTAGAACCTCTCCTAATACGTTGTTGAAATTTATCCATTTGCACTTGTTTTCATTACCATTTCTTTTGCATCTTCAGGATTAAGAAACCTTGTTCAATTTACATCTTTCTTGGAATAATTAATTAAATGTTTATATTACATATTGTCTCTTTTTATCTTCAGTCAGTTTTACAATGGTGTTGTTTGTGGTCAGACAATAATAGTGTATATAACCTCTTATTTGAATGATATATACAAATATATATGTATATGTGTACAGACACAAGAAATATTTGCATATTCATTTATGTTTATATATCACATGCGATATTGCACATATATACATATTACATATATATACATGTGTACATATATAATGTCAGTTATCACAAAAATAAGTGAAATAAGCTTATAAGAAGAAAATGTCTTTGAATTGCCGAATTTTAAACATTCTTTTCAATTTTCATTATCATTATTAGTTTATTCTATGTGTATGCATATTTTCTTTCTGTGCATGTCTGTGACATGCAGAGACCAGAACATAGCATGCTATGCCCAAGAACTAGAATTGCATACAGTTGTGATCTGCCATTTTCATGCTGAGAATTGAACCTGGGTCCTCTGAAAGAGTAGCCAATGCTCTTGACCACTGAGCCATCTCTTGAACCAAAAACCAATAGTTTTTCATTCTTATCATTTTCTTTGTCTTTAAAAATCAATTAGATAAGCAGTTTAAAATAACCATTAAAATATTCATACTTTACCTTTTATCATTGATTTTATCAAAAATATCAGTGTCTTTATTTAAAATTTTAAATGCTCAATCCATAGAACCTTCATCTACCGATGGATGGAGATAGAGACAGAGACCCACACTGGAGGATCGGACTACGCTCCCAAAGTCCCAATGAAGAGCAAAAGGAGGGAGAACATGAGCATGGAAGTCAGGACCACGAGAGGTGCACCCATCCACCGAGACAGTGGGGCTGATGTATTGGGAGCTAACCAAGGCCAGCTGGACTGTGACTGAAAAAGCATGGGATAAAACCGGACTCTCTGAACGTGGCAGACAATGAGGGCTGATGAGAAGCCAAGGACAATGGCATGGGGTTTTGTTCCTACTTCATGTTCTGGCTTTGTGGGAGCCTAGCCAATTTGGATGTTCACCTTCCTAGACCTGGATGGAGGGGAGAAGACCCTGGACCTTCCACAAGGCAGGGAACCCTGACTGCTCTTCGGACTGGAGAGGGAGGGGGAGAGGAGTGGTGGGGAGGAGGAGAGGGGCAGGAACAGGCAGGAATTTTTTTTTCAATAAAAAAATAATCTAGCATTTTAACATTCTTCACGGTTTTGAGGGACATGTTGAAATCTTACACTGCCCTGTTGTTCTGTCCTCCCCAAGTTGTGAACCATTTGTCTAAAGTATTCATACTGAATCAACTACCCGCCTCTTTAAGTAGCTACTGAATGCGTAACTCCATAGTGCAGTGTATATACTTACAGCTCTGGATTGTCTTTGGTTTCAGATATCTATTGGATTAGAACTTAGCACTTATGCCACAGATAAGGGCCTTTATTGTGTTTACTTTTAGTATTTTAGTGAAGAGCGCTAAAAGCCCACAGTACCCATGCTTTCTGTTTATCTGTTGTCCTCTATTCCTAGAATGTTTTTTCTCCTAGTGCTGGGCAGGGCAAGAGAACTGGACTCAGTACTTCCCAAACTTTGTTTAAATAGAAGTTTAACTGTGTAAGGGCAAACGGATGAGGCCAGCAAGCACACCCAACTTCAAGATAACTTCAAGATAGCTTCTAAAAGACTGTTCTTATGTTACCACATTTCCTTCCATCTCATCTGATCAGGTAGTTGCCAAGGCTACATAAATATCTGGGAGCTAGTGACACAGACCGTCAAGTAGTGGTATCCTTTGGGCTCCATAAAGAAGTCAAAAATTGCATCAGCAACTTTGCTCTCTCCTGGTGCAGGCCAGTGATGCAAAGATATTGTAGGTATGTCCTGCATTTTAATTCTAACTTTGGCAATTCCGTAAATCAGAATTGTCATTCATTTAATTCTTTCAGTGGGAAATGTTGTTAGTTTGTAGGTCTTTTTACACATTCTTGAAAAAAAATAGTACAAGCAAAAAGTTAGACTGATTAATAAAAGTCTCTAATACAAATGGGTAATGATTTCAGCTTCCTTCAAGCTCTTGTTACAGCTTAGGAGCAGCTGTGGCTATCATGACTATCAGGCCCTGAAGACAGCCTGTCTTTCCCCAGAGTTCTTAGCAACTTCACTGCATAGGAAATTTTCTTCTGATTAACCCCATGTGGATCCTTTTAGACTTCAGAGTTGATGGCTTTCAATAAATCTGTGCAAGTCATACATGGCTCCCATGTTCACTTCCTAGATTCTCTCTCTCCTCTAGAATCTAAGGAGACACATTGCAGAATGCACGAGACTCTTCATCATGACCCATGACTTCTATTGGCCCTCTTCCAATTTTTCCAGGGCTACTGTGTACAATGCTACATCAGGTATATTTTCCAGTAAGCTACATGCGTCTAACTGTGCAATTCAAAATTCAAATTTGACTTTTTAAAAATTGAACCTATTTTATTGCATATTGCATTTTGACTCCAAGTTTGTTTCATTATTTTGGGGGCTATGTAATTAGATTTCAGTGAACTGCTATATTTGCTTAACTTTAATAAAATTAATATCCATTTATAATACACATTATATTGCATTATTTTTCCAGCATATGAGTTATTTTATGGTTTATCCTTTCTTCTGGCTCACTCTCACTGTGTGTTCACCCCTTGAGACATTTTTTTGTTTGTTTATGCTATGGCCACCATCCTGTAAAAATTATCAAAAAATTTGCTTCTGTCTAGTTTATTTTTAAGATTTTCCTGATCATCAGAAAGTTAATCTAGTAGGTGTTAGAGACGGTAGTGTGGCCCTGGCTTAGATGGTAAATCAGTGTGCTTTGTGTGTTTATTTCCCTATCCTTACAGGTTTAATATTTTCATGAAATTCCCTCTAGGAAATGTATTGATTAGTGGCACAATCTCATATTGAAAATATAGCTATTAGGGTCTCTTCCAACCCACTATGCTTTCCTTGCCTAAGGTTCTTTCTCTCTTCTCTCTCTCTCTCTCTCTCTCTCTCTCTCTCTCTCTCTCTCTCTCTCTCCCTCTCTCTCTCTGAAACACACACACACATATACACACAGAAACACACACACTAACAACTTTTACTTTGGAGTTTATATAGCACAATAACCATCAGGGTTTAGTGGCACAGGTTCAGTGACCTTTAATACTGTTCTGAAAGTTTAACAAAGCTGCATGTGAGGTGTATACATGTGCATGTTCATGGTCATGTTTCTATGTTATAAGCTTGAGAAGGGCATTGGTTGTCATTCCTAGGAGCCATCCTAAAGAGTCTCTTACTGCTATAGTACCCACCAATTAGGCTGCCTAGCCAGGGAGCGCTTGGAATTTACCTATCTCTGTGTTCTCAGAGCTGGGGTTATAGAAACCTCACCACTCCCAGCTTTCCTGCATGGATTCTAGGGATTAAACTCCGGTCCCCATACTTGCCCAGCAAGCCCTGTCCTCGCCAAGCTTTCTCTTCAACCCTAGGAAACATTCCTGCTTCCTGTAATATTTTCTATGTGATTGTAAGTGTAATAAGTGGCAGATTCTTACAGTATGTGTTTGGTTGCAGAGTTTCCATCAAGCCAATAAACTCTGTCTACATATGTGATCCAGGGTAGCCACTGAAAATTCATAATAGCTCTATGGTCCTCTGTCACTCCTAAACTCTGCCACGGGGATTATTTAGTTCATTCTGACTCCAAGTGACAGCCCTTCTTTTTAAATGCCCAGGGGTAGATTTGCAGAAAAGAGTTTCTGTGCACTTGTTTTCTGAAGAGCACGAAAACAGAAATCAACTGATCATTCCCTGTAATAAAGAGAGCTCAGCTTGGAGATAGTTTTAATAACTAGAAAATTAACTGTGAAACACTCTAGACCCTGAGTGGGAGGAAGAAACAGAAAGAAAAAAGCTTCAGTAAATCCCTTGCTGAATTCTGCATTTGTTTATTTTTAATATTCCATGGATAAAGAGGTTAAGTACCAGTCAATACTTATGAAGATTAGAGAGAAATATCAGCTTCCTTCTTTTTAAATAGATAAGTGTATTTTATTATTTCCTTTGCTCATTATGAGAACAAATCTTTGTCAGACATGATGGCTAGAATTCAAATTCCAGCTTCAATAGTTACCCACCTTACTGGCTTAGAAAATCACTTAAGTATTTTGAGTCTAGTTTTACAGAATGGAGATTGGGTCAGTACCAACATTCTTATAAGACTTCAAAGAGAAGTCATTGTAAGACCCCTGTGCAAGGCTGGGCCTGTAGCTTGATTCGTGGAGGGCTTTTGTAGCAAGCATGAAGTCTTGGCTGTCATCACTGGTCATGCAGATAGCCCGTCTGTCATTTCAGTTCTCTAAAAGTAAAGGTTGGAGGAGCAGGAGGTCAAGGCCATCTTCAATTACGTAATAAATTCAATGCCACACAGATGTGTCTACAGCTAATCTGATGCTAGCTTTTCCTCAGTTGAGGTTCTTTTCTCCAAGGTGACAATAGTTTGTACCAAGCTGACAGAAACTAATCAGTATAGTCCCCCTACTCCAAGATAAAAAAAAAAAAGGCAAAAAGAAAAAGTCTAAAACTTTGTAGCTTGCGAAGATATATGTACATCAGTAATTTGGCCAAAAGTGGTATGTTAATCCCAGTAGCATTGTTTCACTTTCTGTGCCATATATAATATTAAACAAAATTAAACAGTGAGAAGGCTGTTCCTAGCCATGCTAGAGTCTACATAAAATTTGTATAGGTTCTAAAGCTATGGAATGCATTTCTAATATACACACCTATCCAAGGCAACCAAGTAACCTCATCTATCCATGACCATAGTAACTTTTTCCCATTATAAAAATACATGCAGCCCCAAAGTCCTCCAAATCACATGAAGGACTAGTATGGATGAAGTAATAGTCGTACATTTGCTGATCTTTGCCCAGTACATTCATCACTTGCCGCCCTCATTAGCCAGCTCAGCCAATACTGTAGAGAAGCCTGATCTAGTGTGTAAAACCCAACTAAGTGAACAAATGACCTGTTAAGGAGACTCGATCGACTCAGAGTGCCCTCCCCATCTTTCCTCATCCACAGCCTCCCTCTTCCATGGCAGTCTCTCCATCTCTTCTGCTCTAAACCATTCGGGAAAATTTGCTCAGTCGGTACCTACTGAAAGCTTTCCAGCTTGATTGTGTAGGCGTTTCATTCCAACAGCCCCCGGAAAGCTTCTATGAGAAACTTTACAAAAATGAAAACTTTATAAATACAAGAACCATGCATACTCAGTCCTTACCTTTCACAGCCAAGTTTCCCTGCACAAATTCTTACAAGTCTTCTCTGACCTTCAACCACACGCTGTAATGTACACACAAGTACACATACAGAAATAAACCAAATTGAATTTTTTTAAAAAAAATGGCAATTGTCAACAGGTTTCAACATTGGAGAAGACTTCTTGGGAATAGGTGCTTAGGCTGACCAGAGACTGGGATGAGTGGAGAAAACAAGTGATGTTGCAAGGTTGGACTTTTTGGATCCATATCAGCTTAAGGTAATGAGCAAATTAATCTGGCATTAACATGTCCAGGACAGGAATTTCACTCTCCAAAATGAAGGGATCAATTTCTAAGGGCAGTAGGTCAGCTTTGGGGTTTCAATTTGCTGCAGTGTGAAAAGCATATTAAAATAGTTTGAGCAAGAATGCAGTTTATGGTGTTTTAAAGAATGAGTATTTTGACTACAGAATAAAGAATGGTAAAGAATAGGGGACATCAGGATTAGGACATCAACATTCACTGAGGACTGTTGGTACCCATATCATTGTGGGAAAAGATAAGTACTCCAAAATCAAACACCCAAAACAATCAGTTCTGAATCGCTACACTCACCACCTGAAAAACTCTGAACTCAGTAGCTAAAATAAATATTTTCTTCTTTGATTTTTCCAGGTGTTCTGTCACAAAGATAGAGCTGATGAGCACACTTATCTAAATCATAGTGATACACATCCATATCATCCTATGTTAGCAGCAAATCTGCAAAAATCTCATAAATGTTTTGCTATGCCCCATTGGCTTTAGAGGCTAATGGTCATGCCACTATTGGTGCTAGAGCATCCTGTAGTTTGGGGCAACAATAAGCAATGTTATCATCAGTCAGCTGTCATAAAGTGCCTACACTGTGCCATCTGGTATAAGTCAAGTCACAACTGTCAAGAAGGCAAACCCAGTCTTTGGTCTCATGGAGTGCAAAGACTCAAATACCCCAAATACCCAATACAGACATGCTATTTTGAGCCTTTCATATGGAAATGATTTTCAAACAATAAAAAAAATCTGAAGGGTGAATGCATAGGACTTTTCTCCTACATCTGATAGTACAGAATGGATAGAAAAGATCAGGATCTTGTTCACTCATCTAAAATTCTATTCTTATAAGAATAATAGGAAGTGCATTTACCTTTGTGCTTTGAGCTCTTTAGATTTGGCTCTGCTTGAGGATTTGCCTTTACCTTACTAAGCCACTTCTCTAAGACCCTGGGTAATTGATGAATTTCTAATAAAGTCAATCTAAAATGCATCCAACTTCTTTGACAAAGGCAGGTGATGGTCCTAGACTAATTGCATGAACACTGAGAATTTTATGAGGAACAAAAAGACAATGGAGGACAAGATAGTAAAGATAAATCATCTATAGTTGCACACTACTTACATAAAATACAGGAGAATAAAAACAGAAAAAATAAAAAAAAGAATAAAAACAAAGGAAGACGAAGAGAGGCGAGGAGACAAATAAATGCTTTAAAATATAGTAAGATAATATAGCGAATGAATATTTACATTTAAACATACATGTCCTTTAGATCCAGAATGTTAGACATTATGGAATTGCCTAGTGCATGGAAAGATTTATGCAGCTTTGAAATAGTTATTTTTCCAAATTGAAATGTCTAGCCATTATTTTGACAACCTGTGTTTTGAATGTCATGTTAGTTCAATTTTAAATTAATTGCCACTTTCTAAAAGGGCATGTATTTAAAAACAAAAGATAGTTGCTATACATAGGAAAGTAATGCCGTTTGGAATTCTGTTGCCAATCAAAACCTTAAATATTCAAAAATATTCTTCTATCACTTCGCCTGAGGAGATCAAAAGGTCATCCAGATAGCTACACAGATGTTGCCCAGATGCTCAAGTAGAGTTTTCTTGTGTCTCTTCCTTCTCTTCCTAGCTCTGAGTCATGGAGTATTATCAAAAGAACAATTAATAAAATCATAAAATAAAAATGGTCTAATATCATCTTTTCATCTCCTAACAAGAAAAAGAAGGGACAAAAAAATTCCAGACAATGTGAAGACTCAGCTGTTTCTTGTGGTATTTAGAGCATGTCATCTTAGAAAATCAGTCTCTGCATCCGAGTTTTCACAAGCTCAAATCTATTGTACTATTTAAATTTTGAGCACATCTAGAATATATTCTCCAGGTTGAATGTCTAAACACCCTGCATATATTACTTACTCACATCATTTGGAAGAGAGTAAAGATGATTAGAGTATTGCCATCCACTGTTATAATTTTTCAGGCAAAGAGTAATACAGAGAAATAGTTCTTTTCCTTAAAATAAGAAGAAATTGAAGAGAGCTGCCTAATCGAAAAAATTCATAATTTGAAGAGCTCACATTAGGAAAATGGGAACCATGTAGGACATCATCCCACACTTGGGAGAAATAGAAAATAAATGTTTTGTCTGAAGTAACATCCTTCCAGGAGTGATATGAATTTTGCCTGTTCTGCCAGCCTCACATCTTTTTATGTTGCTTCCATGATAATTCCAGCATGTGAATTAATGTTTCATCCTTTTTTATCATACGATGGCATGATTACTAATGCTTTGTACCCAGCTAGACTAAGTTGCTTTGTTTCTATGTTGTTTCATGATTCATTTGTTTAGAAAGCATCTCACTATTTAGCCCAGTGTGGAGTTCAAACACAGAATCCTCCTGACTCAGTTTCCTGAGTGCAGGTATGCAGCCTTGTGCCTTATTGTCTTTTAGGGTTTTTTTTTTTTTCACACACAAACACACACACATGCTTACTGATTTTTAGAAACAGGGTTTCTCTGTAGCATTGGAGCCTTTGGAGTCTGTCCTTCCTGGAACTAGCTCTTGTAGACCTGGCTGGCCTCTAACTCACAGGGATCTACCTGCTTCTGCCTTCTAGTGCTAGGATTGAAGGTGTTCACCACCACCACCCAACTCTCCTTTAGTTTTGACGAATTCTGATTTAAAGGAGTTAATTTCATAGAGTTTTGTCCCATTATATTCATTACTTAATATCCGAATCTTTGCTACATCCAAATATGGCTATATTTTAAGGTAGGCTCTTTACAGATATAATTAAGGTAAAATGAGGTCAACAGAGTATTCCAATATAGGGGTCTTCTAAAAAAAATTGAGATTCTCTTTCTTGTTTGGGTCTTTGTGTGGTTTTGTAATCAGTGTGACTGTAGCTTCATAAAAAGAGTTTGGCAATGACTCTTCTGTTTCTATTATGTGAAACACATTAATAAGTATAGATATCAGCTCTTCTTGGAAGTTCTGATAAAATTCTCCATTAAAACCATCTGGTCCTGGGCTTTTTTATGGTTGAGAGGTTTTTTTTGTTGTTGTTTTGTTTTTTATGACAGCTTCTATTTCCTCACTACTTATAGGTCTATTTAAATTGTTTACCTGGTCTTGATTTAATTTTGGTAAATGGTATTTATCTAAAAACAAGTCCATTTCTTTTACACTTTCCAACTTTGTGGCATATAAGCTTTTGTAGTAAGACCTAATGATTCTCTGAATTTCCTCAGTGTCTGTTGTTATGTTCCCATTTTCCTTTCTGATCTTTTTAATTTGCGTGTTCTCTCTCTGCCTTTTGATTAGTTTGGATAAAGGTTTGTAATCTTGTTGACTTTCTCAAAGAACCAGCTCTTGTTTCATTGATTCTTTGGATTGTTTTCTTGTGTTTTTATTTTGTTGATTTCAGCCCTCAGTTTGATTATTTCCAGTCTTCTACTCCTCCTAGGTGAGTCTGCTTCTTTTTTTTCTAGAGCTTTCAGGTGGGCTGTTAAGTCTCCAATGTGTGCCTTCTCTGTTTTCTTTAAGTGGGCACTTAGTGCTATGAACTTTCCTCTTAGGACTGCTTTTATAGTGTCCCATAAGTTTGAATATGTTGTTTCTTTATTTTCATTGAATTCAAGGAAGACTTTAATTTCTTTCTTTATTTCTTCCCTGACCCAGGGGTGCTTCAGTAGTTGACTGTTCAGTTTCCATGAGTTTGTAGGCTTTCTGGGGGTAGAATTATTGTTAAATTCTAACTTTATTCCATGGTGATATGATAAGACACAGGAGGTTACTAATAAATTTTTGTAACTGTGGAAGTTTGCTTTGTTACCGAGTATGTGAATTTTGCATGCAAATGGATGAAAATAGAAAACACTATCCTGAGTGAGATAACCGAGACCCAAAAAGATGAATATGGTATGTACTCACTCATTTGTGGACTCTAGCCATAAACCTGGACATTAAGCCTATAGTTCACAAGCCCAGAGAAGCCAAATAACAAGGTAAATCCAAAGAAAAACATATATAGATCCTCCTGGAAACTGGAAGCAAACTACATTTCCAGGCAAAAATTGTGAGCATGGGAGTAGAGGCAGGGGAGGAGGTGAGGTTGGAGGAAGGGGAGAGGGGGAGAGGGAAGGGAGAAGGGAAAGAAAGCTTGGGGATGGGAAGGTGGAGATGTAGGAAGGGCAGATATAGGAGCAGGGAAGAAGATACCTACATTAAGGGACCCATTTTAGGGTTGGCAAGAGACTTGGCTCTAGAGGGGATCTCAGGTGTCCACGGGGATGTTCCCAGCTAGGTCCTTGGACAGCAGAGGAGAGGGTGCCTAATACATATATTAGAAATAAAGCAATTGATGCTCACCTTACGAGACCTGGATGGAGTAGGGTGGTCCTTGGACTTCCCACAGGGCAGAGAACACTGATTGCTCTTTGAGCAGACGAGGGAGGGGGACTTGATTGGGGAAGGGGGAGGGAAAGGGGAGGCGGAGGTGGGGAAGAGACAGAAATCTTTAATAAATTAAAATTAAAAAAAGAAAAGAAATAAAGCAATTGTCTTAGTAGAAAAAAAATACACTGAGACAGAAGCACTTACCCAGAAAAGGCAGAAGCCTCAGAGAATGCATGGCCACCTTTAGGCCAAAGAGCAAGGTTGCAGAAGAAATTATCCTCTGTGACTTCTTCACTGTAGTCTTGTCAACACCTAAATTGTGACGTAGTGAACATTTTTTGTGAACGTTCCAGACTGTGGTGTTTGCCATAGAAGCCTCAATAGCTAAAACAGAAGACCTGTTGTGAGCTGGTACCTACATGACCTCACTGCTTCTGCTGATTCAAAGACTTTTCATTACTCTAGGTCTGATAAGCAACCTGTAGATTTTTGTGAACCTTGCAAAGCTGTGGGAAAACACCCAGATGTGGAAGGCAAATTTTCTTCCTCCAGAATATAGAAAAACAAGAGGCTCAGAAAGGTCCAAAACAAATGAAAGCTGAGCCAGAAACGGGGTTTAAGGGGCACTTGAATAGTTAAGCAAATACTTTTTGCACAAACACACAGTACCTCAAGGAAAAACAGTTCCTCAAAAGGAAAAAAAGGTAGTGCTCTCCTGTAGCCTGATAGAATAAGGGCCTTAATAGCTGCTCTGCATTCAAGGAGAGAGAATTTGAGCATCATTTATGAATTAAGACAAAGAACTTCCTTTTTTCTCTTAATTTTTTTTGTTTGTTTGATAGATTCACAGAATGGATTTTAATTCTCTATTCCTCTCTCTCCCCTCCCCACTTCCACTTGAGCTCTTATCAACAAGTCCCTACTGTGATGGGTCTATTTGTCAGAGACCATCTGAATAATTAGAGTTTTCTGCCTGGGTATGGGTAGGAGGTAATATACTGCAGTAAGAGTGAATTATCAATAACTATACCACCAAAGAAAATAATACTCTCTCCTCCAACAGCAGTAACTGCCAATAGTCCCTCAGGAAGAAAGGAAGAGATAAATACCTTAGACCGGTGTATTCTAGTAATTTATCCTTCTGACTGGATTATGAGTTTTTCTGTTCCGGCACTAGCATGACTTCTACTTCTGAAATGTTAGTAATTATCCTTCCACAGTGATAATCAAATGATAAAAGTTCTTATTTGTGCCTCTTTTCCTGAGGAATTGGGACAATTGACTGTTTTTTTTTTTTTCAGTGTTTTCTGAACTTTCCATGATTCTTCATTTCCTTGAAAACCAGAGGCTCAAGGTGATAAGATTGAGCTGGGAAACATTTGTATTTCTTACAATTAAGAGTACTTCTGTATTCAATAACAAATGTTACATATTTCCTTGGAGGATAATGGTTATTTCTGCATGATTTCCTTGAGTTCATGAAATACAAGTGAAACAGTATAAGCTCATCAGCAGATACTAACTTGTTGATGTCCACAAAATGCTGATGATCTGCTACTGCTTTGGATACTTCCTGCTGATGAATGAAGGGAGACAGAAATAGAAGTTCTTGGCAATTGGTGATGTGTCTGAACACATGCAATCGTTTCCTTCCACTGCAGAAAAGGAAATGTCTAGAGGAGTTGCTGCTGAGAGATAAGGTGTTCAGAGCCTTGGTGGGGGAAGAGGCGGGACCTGAGAAGACGGAAAAGTGAGTAGAAACAACATGACCTAACATTAATAAACCCTGGCAAATCGCTCTCCACCGGGCAATACTCAACAATATTCCACACAGCTGAGTTGTACCAGACACATGCTCTTGCGTTCACATATCTGCTGTACTATTGTTGCCTTTTCCTTTATTAGCTATTTCAGCAGCTCTTTCGATTTGGATTGCTGTGGGTCCCCTTTTAGTGCGAGGTGGCCATGAGAGAGACAGACAAAAGCCTCCTCCATTACAAACGATTAGCATATTAAAACAACACAGTTTTAGGAAATGGCACATTACTTTTCAGTTTTCTAAAATTTCAGTTTAAAAATTGAGGCTTGCACTGTGGTTTGAATTCATAACAAATCTGCTCAATATGAGAGTATGTAGTTGATATGTGGCATAAATGCCCTTAGAAGAGAGTTGAATATTATTCTACTTCATGTTCAAGCTTGATTTCACCAGACTTATTGGGAACCCTAAATAGAGAGCATTTTTGTTTTGTTTTGTTTTGTTTTTCCAGATAGTGTGTGTGTCAAATGAAATTACTGAAAACACTGCAGCCACATTGTCATTGAGATGCAAACAAAAAGGAAGACGAGACAATCATAGAGGGAGGTAAATCCACGAGAAACTAAGACTGTGAGCTAAGCGCTTGCTCAAGCTACTCTTGAAGGGTGTCCTACCCCTACGCTTACCTTTATGGGAACAGAATTCCATGAATTGCTTAGCAACCTTGTTGAGGTTTAGAGGCATACACACAAATCCTTTACCAATTTTCTCACCCATATAGAAGGCTCATTTTTCCTTACTCTGAAAGAAGGCAGGATTTTGATTTCCATATAATCAATAAAATCTGGCAACAGTGATGTCTGACTTGTTGATTGAGGTCTTAACATTGTTGCCATTTCTATGTTATTCATTTTTGGATGTCACACTCCAGCAAGACCAGTTTCTATGCATAGGTACAGACAGACAGTTTGTATAGAACCAAGACTTTTCCCGAAAGCTTGCAGTGATTTGCTCACGATGTGAGTGAGCTAGCTGGTCCTCCTTAAGCAAGCTTCCCGAGCCCAAAGTCATAGCTGGAATGCCAACATGCAACACTCTGCAACGTTCCAACTAAGTTGAGCTACACCTGAAAAAATAACTAAATCAGATTGCAACTAAAAAACACTAAGTATTAGGATACCTTTTGTGCAAATATGGGCAATTATTACAAAATTCCAAGTAGGAGGGCATTGACAGTTAGGAGCTTAAAAGATAATTAAGATAGTGTGATTAGGGCATTGGCAGGAGACAGACTTGACCATGAGGAGATTCTAGCTACTTAGCTTTGAGAATGGGCCACATTCATGAAGAAAAGATGATTCAACCATGGCAACCTACTCCCATATCTTCAGCCCTAAATAAACAAGTATCACTATGTATTTGGGGACCCTCAGAATTAGCACATAGTAGTGACTTCCTATGTGCCTCTGTTATGAATGGCAGTCACTTGAGGCCCGTCACATGACTGCATATAAAGATTTCACTGGGTTTTAAAATATCATATACAAAGAAGATAATTCAAGTTAAATGGGGCTAATACCATTAGACCCCTTGTCTAATAAAGTTAATGTCCTTGCTAAGGATTCCATAAAATCAATTCTCTTCCACAATATGAAGACACACTGAGAAGGCAGCTTTCTTCACGCTCAGTACCAAATCAGGTAGCGGTTTGGTCTGACACATCCTACCACCCAAAACTGTGAAAACAAATTTCTGCTCTTTAAACTATTCAGCCAGTGGCATTTTGAGATGAAAGACTAAGAATGTGGTATGTTAATCTCAGCCTCCAGAACCCTTGGTAATGTTGAGAGTTAAAAGTCTTGTGAAGACCATGTGCTAAAATCTTGGTCATGGCACTCTTGAGAGGAAGTAGACCCCGTTAGTCAGGGCTGTGTGGAAAGAAGTAAGGTCATCACGGTGTGATATGCAAGAGATATTGAGACCCTCACCCCAGCTCTCTCTCTTATTCTGCTCTCTGGTTACCAGGAGGTGACTGGCTTTACTCCTCCGTATATTCTCCACCAGTATGTTCTGCATCTTAACCAATTCAAAACAACGTGATAGTCAGAAGCCATGAGATAGTATGAATCTCTCTCCTTGTGAAGCTGTTGTGCTTTGTATTTTATTTTATTTATATCAGAGAATCTGCCACAGTGAAAGAAAAAATGATGTAAAAAGTCACTATTTAAAGACCTAGATTCTGACTTGATCACAATTCATATGAGCTTTGAAGCCATTATTTCTAAATGATGACATATTGGTCTCGATGATTCTAACTGGGGGTGTGATGCAATCATGGCAGACTAACTTTGAAGCTGTGCAGTTTGAAGGATGTGAAGAATTTGGGAGGCCTACCTAAAAGGCTGTAGAGGCTTTGATTTTGGGTTTCTGTGATGCGATTGTGGAGCTTTTAAAATCTTATTTTACTCGAGGACAACAGTGGAGAAGCTTTGTGAGCATGCTCCTCCCATCCGACATCAGGTCATCTAACTCTGACCCCATGGGTAGGAGACTTTGATAGGCCCAGACTAGTTGTTTTGTCTTGTTGGGGAAAGTAACCTTGGTAATACAATATTAAAAAGGTTTGATTTTTATTATTTTAGCAGACTTTATGTTTTCCCCCCTAGGGTCCTCTTTCAGGTATAAACACAGATGGAAACTTAGATTTTTCCATTGGTGTAAGTTTAGCAAAATAGACCATTATTGTATGTTCAATCTTAAAAATTGGGTGTCATGATGTGTTACCGCAGTATTTGAAGCTTCATTTCGATTGCTATGATAAAATGTACTAACTATAAGCATTTAGTGGAAAATAGAATTTATGTGATTTACAATTCTAGGTTTTTGTTCATCAGTAAGGGAAATTCAAGCAGGGATTTGAAGCAGGTCATATTATATCTATAATCAAGAAATAAGCTGGATGTGGTGGTTCAAATGTGTAATCCTCAAGATGCAGAGGCATGAGTCCCTTATGAGTTAGAGGCTTAGTTGGTCTACATGGCAATTTCAAGGCCACCAGAGCTACACTGTGACACTCCATCTCAAAAAAAAAAAAAAAAAAGAAGAAGAAGAGTAGAAATAAATAAATGCATGCATCCTTGCTTGCCTCTTACTTGCTTGCTTGTTTGCTTTGTTTTCACTTACACTGTTCAGAACTCTCAGCCTAGGGAATAGTGCCACCCACAATGGACTAAGTCTTCCTATATCAGTTAATAATCAAGACTGCCTCCCAAAGACTTCAGTCAAACTTGTTCTGGCTAATTTCTAATATGAGACTCTCTTTCAAGGTTCCTCTAGGTTGTGTCAAGTTAACAGATGAACTAATCAGTATCAAGTAATTATTGAAAAATTACTAACAGGGAGACAAATAAAAAAGGGAGGGAATATATATTTAAAAGATTGATAATAACTGAACGTGGCATTGTGAATTTTGTTTGATATGTCTTATGAAAAAGAAATTTCAGCCTTCTTATTTCTGTCTGTGATGAATATAGTCTGATTGTGTAAGTGTATTTATTGACTAGAATATGACAGAAAAGTAAGCAATGTTGAATGAAATACAAACTATAAAAGATCAGGATTGAAAATAAACTACTTGTTCTCTTATTGCAACTAAGCTATCAAACATGTTTTCAGATTATAACAGAAATAATAATTTACTGAGGCAGTGAAATAAATTTTGAACACAAGCCATAGAAAAGCTTTAGAAGTTTTTATCAAAGCTTCTAAAGAAGAGGATGGCATCATCTGATACCCTGAGGACACTTTGTAACATCTTGCTGATCTGACACAAAACACTGGCATTGATTAAGTTAGCACGACACATACACTGCACTAGCGGAAATGGGGCATTTTCAACAAACTGGTTAATGAGGCTCATCAATCAATGCAATTAAATATGAGTAAAATGGGGCTATAAAATTTTGAAAACACATTTAAATTGCACAATCTAGGTGTTTTATGACAGATAATTGATGGCACTTTGCCTGTGGTGTTGTATGTGTGGTACCTGCTTGTATTAGTATGACTATGGATATGGGTATTTGGGGGTGCATGTGTTTTGAATGTGGAGGTCAGAGGTTGACATAAGGTATCGTTACTGTATTGCTATCCTAATAAAGTTCCCTACTAATCTCACAGCATCCCTAAATTCATATATTACTGTAGAAGTTAGCTTGATTTGGGAAATAGCCAGGCTAGCTAAAAAATAAAACAATTGTATTTTTATTTATTATAAGGGGAAAACTCACGAAACAGGAACAAAAAGTCAAACTCAGCTTGTCCTGCGAGGGAACCACACAAAGAGAGGGGCACCTGGGCCGTGCACCATTTTTCTCTGGGTCCCAGAAAACCCCACCCTAACTTCGTCCCACCTCTTAAAGATAATTGGTTGGCAAAGATTCCCCATCATATTACCACCAATAACAACTTGTAAAATTGAAAAGTATTCCTTTGAAACATTCATAAAAGTATTTCTGTTGAGTGATCTGAGGCATGGTAATGGATTTGAGTTTGTTCACAAACACTGTCAGAAAAAAATCCACATAATAAATATATTCCCTTGAACATGATGCTATTTATGCGTGCCACCGATTTCTTAAAGTGACCCATAGTTACATGAAACATCTACCAAATAAAACTGTTAGTTTTTTATTAAATACATTAATTTTTATTTTTTAGGTATGGGTGTTTTACCAGCAGATACAACTATGCTTCTGTAGGTCAGAAGAGTGTATGGGATACCCCAGAATTGGAGCTACAGATGGTCGTACGTCACTATGTCATGTAGGTTACACCCAGGTCTTCTTCAAGAGCAACAAGCCAGCTGAGCCATCTCTCTAGCCTTCTGTGTTAAATCTGTGGGTTTTTTTTAAATCTTTTTTTAAAATTTGCAAGTTTTTAATAAGAAAGTTTATCAAAATAATTAAAAACTTTTAATATTTGCATATTTTGAAAGTTTATAATCCACTTCCTTTCTCTTTCTAAATAAAAATGTGCCTAATAATTAACTTTCCATTTGTTATTTTGTAATTTTATATAGGGTCTGCAGAAATGTGTGTTCTAACCCTATAAATCCATCTTTTGACATAGTACTTGCAGGCTAGTTAATCTGTCACTTTTAAAAAAATTGTAAAAGTGAAATTTAATAAATAAATTTAAAAATATAGTAACCTGTGATGGTACATGCCTATAATTCCATTAAGAAAAGACTGAGGCAGGTGGAGTTTCAGGTTAGCCTATGCAATACAATTATATTATATTTAAAAACAACCAAAACAAATAAAGAATCACAGCTTCACACAAGGTAATTAAGTACTACAGCACTGAATCGTGACACACGCCACATCTAATAATCTATTTACTCTTTCTACTTCATAGTTTCATAGCTCTTGAAAGATGTAATTACAAATCCTCTGAACAAATAGCATTGCTTTAGTTTGCTTTACTAAAATGCAAATCCAAAATAGCAGGACTATATCTCTTTGAACTAAATTATTAACAAAAATGACCTCCGGCTCAGTTCAGCATTACATGTAATTCAACATTAAAGAGTCTACCAAAAAGAGAGGTCACACATTTCCCAACCTGAGTCATAGAAAGTCATGCAATTAGTAAACTCAGTACCAAGGAAAAGGAGATGGCAGCCTCTCTTCCAGGTTACTTCTGTGTGAGGCCAGATAGCTATCTCTTGATTCTGTACCATCGGTATCTCAATAGAATGCTTTTTGTAACTTATTCGATGAGATTTATTTAAATGGTTGAATCCCAAGACAGAGATTTTAATAGTGGAAAAAAAGGGATACTTGCCATGACTGTAACAATAATCTCTGCTTTGATCAAAGTCAATAATTTGATGTGCATGTTAAATAATAAATTGAAAAAATTTTTAAAGGTGAATATTGTGCATTGCTAAAGATCACTTATAGAAGTTACTAGCAAGAACAGTAATACTTATTTTTCTACACAGATAAACTTCAAAATAATTCTTTTGGATACATGTAGTCATCTGCCATATGCTTACCTAGAAAATTCTTTATTGAATGACTTAAATTCCCCCCCCCAAAAAAATTCAGAGTCCCAAGATGAGAAAAAAAAAAGGAACATAAGGATAAATAAAGGAGATGAAAGATGAACAACAGCAAAAAGGTGTAGCACACATAACTAGGCTTTATCCTTTCATGGAAAAATGAAGATAAAAACAAGAACCAGAACCGGGTGGTGGTGGCACACACCTTTAATTCCATCACTGGAGAGGCAGAAGGAGGCAGATCTCTGTTAGTTCAAGCCCATCCTGGTCTAAAAGAGCTAGTTCTAGGTTATGCTCCAAAGCTACAGAGAAACCCTGTCTCAAGAAACCAAAAATAAATAAACAAAGAACAGAAGGAGAAAGAACAAACAGTAATATACAGCGAACCAACAATAAACGCACTCTATAAAAAAAGGACCCATATTAGTGGGTTGCACATTTTCTGTTAAGTCATATTTAATGAAATTACCTATTGATGGATTACATTTTAAAAAAAATAACAGACCATTGAGATTTTTCTTTTAACCTGGCAAAAATATTGGAGGAGTCCTAGAGATGGCTCAGTAGATGAAGGACTTACTGTGGAAGCATGAAGAACAGAATTAGGATTCATGTAAAATCAGAGAGGTGCTCCTTGGACGTGTACCTGACAACCTAGCACCTACGAGAGACAGAGGATTTGAGGGGCAGGCTAGTTAGCTAGACTAGCCTAATTTAGGAGTTCCAGATTCTGTCAATAATGTGGAACGTCATCAAGGAAGACACACCTAACCAAAGTCTGGCCTTCACACACACATGCATGCACCCACACACTGAAAAACATATACACACACTCCCACACACAATATTGAGAAAGTAGTGCTACTTTGAAAATAAGAGTATCCCAGCAAACCTTGTAAGATCATTTTTCTAAAGTATTAAGAAAATATCCTTGCTAAAACAATATTATCTATAAGTCCACATTTGTACACATTTACTCGGGTGGCTGTTGTTTAAAGAGTGATTAAAGGGAAAAAAATCACTCCATCTTACTTTTCTCTGCTAAATGACTAATTATATTTTAATTATGTTATTATTCCCTTGCAGTTTCTATGATTTTCTCTTTAGAAACTACATTTCTGGTGAAGCTGATTTTTGTTTAGATTTAGCATGCCCATTCAAATAACATGTTTAAATTTTTCATTAATTGTGCATTTTACATATTTTTTAAACAGTAAATGTGCAGCATCCTTTTTATTGTACACATCCTTTCATTTAATCATAGGATTAATAAAATGCATTCTGAGGTCATTGTGTCATGATCCCATTTTACAACTAAGGAAACTGCAATACCATGAGATTAATATTAACTTTAATAGAACAAACATTACATCATAATCCAAGTGGACTGACCTCAGAGTCAATGTCCCTAAACACTACATCTACTTCCTCTCTGTCCCTTATCAATACATCATTTCCCTCTGGCTCACCTTGCATATCCAATAGCATGGAGAGGTAGCTATTTTCTCATATTGAATGAATGGGGGCTTCCAGTGATGGAATCTTGTGTCAAGAAGCTGCCTGTCCTCTTGAAAGACATTTCTAACTTCAATTACTAAATTACTAACTTCAAGAAGATTAAGCTTATTCTTATCTTTTCTAAAAATGAATTAAATCTTCTCTGAGTCCATACACCCAAGGTAGACTAGGGACAGTCTAATATCTGTCATTTGGGTGACCAAGTTGCTCTTTACATATTGGGTATCCATAACAGAAAAAAACAGTCAGGGGAAGGCCGTGAAGTCAGCCTTGCTTATGAGTCTTTCTGCTATTCAATTTGAAGCTGCAAGACAGCTTCAAAAGAGCCCTTTGGTTGCAACATCCTTTTTAAGGATAGCATCTTAACAAAAACATTCACACACAGAGAACTTAACTTCCGCCACAGCCCAGTATGAATATATTAGGAGTCCTTATTTTCTTAAATAATTGGTTTTATTAGACATATAAAAATAAAATAGATTAAATCACAGTACATAATTGAAGATTATGGTACATGGTACATAAATGTAACCATCTGGACTCAAACTAAGGAGAGTGAAATATGGTTTTTGCTGATATGTTCTGGTCTGAACAGATGCTTCAGAGCCCACATGGAGGATATGAACCTCTTAGGATAACACGTTTGAGGACCAGCACTAGAATTATCAACAACAAATGACTGTTCGCTGAATCTAGTGAAATTGCAAATAATGATGAGATTTCAAGGAGTTTTAACAATGGAAACAGTTGTAACCAGTCTCCATAACATGGTTATATCATAGATAACCAATAAATGTGCACAAATGTAGCCACATACACTTACATTAAGCAAAAAGCAAGAGGACAGTGTGTATGTGTGCATATAAATCTATCCCTATGTGTGTTTATGTGACATGTGCATGTCTGTGTATGTGTATACCTTTCTTAGTCTGTGAGCAAGTATGTGTGTCTGTGTGTCATGTGTCTGTTTCACTGTGTCTGTGTGTGTGTGTGTGTAACTCTCTACTTATGTGTGTATGTGTTTATCTCTGTGTGCATATGTAACTATATGTGTTTGTGATTCTGAGGTATACTCTGACTGCTTATTTGTATGTGTGTGTACATGTCTGTGTGTGTGTATGTGTGACTACATTCTCTGATTGTATTTATGTGTCTGTGTGTGTATGTATCTATTTATCTCTGTGTAGGAACATATGTTCCTGTGTGTGTATGTGTCTCTGTATGAGAACGCATTGGCAGTTTTAAAATAAAGTCCTGTTACACATGCTAAAGCCTCCCTGTCAATAGCTTTCCACATTCCTTCTCTCAGTTGGAATCTAAGAATAACATTTCCTCTATTTAGGGACATTCCGTTCTTGTCTCGCCCATGAATAGCTAATTGCTCTTGACATTGCCATGTGACTATGACTCCAGCTCTTTCACCCACACAGAGAGCTCTTTCCTGCTCTGAGTGTGACTGGACATCCTGCAGTTAGCTTCTCTTAAGCATGCCTCAGAATTGTTCTAAAGGGAAACTTGGAAGAATGCAGTAAAATAAGAAGAAATCAAAGAAATTGAAGACAAGTCATCACAAATAAAGATTGAAACTTGCTTCACTTACACTGTCTACTTGGTGCTTTGTTAGACACACTCTGCCTGGAGAAGGAATCAGAAAAGGAGCGAATACCACCCTGTTCTGAGTGAGAGACACCATGTTGGCCTGTGACACTGTAGCATGTGTGCAGATTCTAGGCTACTGTTCTGCCATAGGACATGATAATAAAGGAAAGGCTGCAGACTAAAAATTAGAAAAGCTCACCCTAACTGAAATTATAAAAGGATGAAGGGTCTTTAAAATCAGTGATTTAATTCTCTTAAGAGATTAAAATACAGGGATTTGAAGAAAAGGAGACTTGGGCACAGTGTTTTCAAGAAAGAGTTCTAGTAAACCAGCTATCCTCATCACTTTGGGGCTGAGTGATTCTCCATACAGAGCCATGACTACAGAGTCAGTCATGTGCCAAGCTGTGTTAGGTACCCACTTCTGGCAGCTTCATATTTGATTTTAAGATTACCAGGTTGTAGACTGTGTAATGTGCAACATTCAGGGCAAGGTCTCTAAGGTAAGGTATGATAGGAAGGCCCACAGTCAGGTCAGTTCTTTAGAGAAGAATGGCCAGAACTCCAAGGGAAGGACACGCAGCCATAGGCAGAGCTTAGCCTGGGCTTTACACTTGCTTGCTCGGCCCAGAGCTTCTTATGCAGCTCATAATATACCCTCAACATATACCCCAGGCCCAGGCAGCAATACTACCCAGAACCTTTCATTCATCCCCTGATTTCCATTGCTAAATCTAGTGGATGAGTCACCCTCAAGGCTAACATCACAAGGTATATAGGGCTGTATGGATTACCTGGCCCTGAAACCGAGTAGAACCTAACTTACGCTTGTGCTGATCATGAGATACTTGGTCCAAGTATCTGTTCTACATCTACCTGAGTATGTACATGTGTGGAGTGAAAGTTACTGTCTATGAAATCAGCTTGAAATTTCTAATCCCTGTCCAATTAAATTGTGACTTTTTGACTATAGACTTTTGTGGTGACTGATATTTTCGAAACAAGGTTTGCTTGCATTTTTTTTACCTTATGGAGGTCCAAGAAGGAAAAAAAAAAAAAACATCACCAGAAAGCACAGTGTAAATGAAGATAGGTGGTCACCTGAAGAGCCCAGTTCCACAGAGGCATCAAGATTGGAGGGTGGTGATAATCAAAAGGGTAAGGTGAACTCTGCCCTCTGTGTGACTGTCAGGCTGGTCTCTTCACATGGCCATTGTCTTCATTAATAAATCAAGAAGCAAGACTGCACCTACATAGTAGGGTCAATATAAAATCTAAGGAAGCTGATGCACATGAACAGATAGAAAAGTGTGTTGTTGGAGACAATGTCAAAACAACAACAGCACAAACAGTTTTTCTCTTCAAAGAGAATGAAAGGTGGTTTATTGTGGACCCAAATGTGAGTAACCGTCACCCAGGAACACAGATTCAGGTTACCTGAAATAAAATTTTCAAATGTGTGACAGTTTCATGAAGTTTCTATAGCAGTGGAACAATGAAAGCCATAAATCAAAGGATTTTATAAATACTGTGGTGGAAATATCAGGTAGATAGGATATAGGAAAACAGAGCAATCTCTTCTAGATTTCCATAACATCTGATGATAATCTTAGCATTTGGATGGTGGATGTTAAGAGTCCCTTTGTGAGCTCAGTCCAGTGCTCCAGTGTGGGTCTCTGTCTCTATCTCAATCCATCACCAGATGAAGGTTCTATGGTGATATGAAAGATATTCGTCAGTATTGCTATAGGTTAGGGTCAGTTCAGGTTCCCTATCCTCAGCTTCCCAAGGGACTAACTGGGGACATCACCTTGGGCTCCTGGGAGCCTCTCTAGGTTCAAGTCTCTTGCTAACACTAAGGTGGCTCTTTTAACTAAGATATGTGCTTCCCTGCTCCCCTATCCAACCAATGAGAAGCAGATGGAGGGAGAACACGAGCAAGGATGTCAGGACCACGGGGGGTGCACCCACCCACTGAGACAGTGGGGCTGATCTATTGGGAGCTCACCAAAGCCAGCTGGACTGTGACTGGAACAGCATGGGATAAAACCGGACTCTCTGATCATGGCGAACAATGAGGACTGATGAGAAGCCAAGGTCAATGGCAAGGGGTTTTGATCCTACTTCATGTTCTGGCTTGGTGGGAGCCTAGCCAGTTTGGATGTTCACCTTCCTAGACATGGAGGGAGGGGGGAGGACCTTGGACTTTCCACAGGGCAGGGAACCTTGACTGCTCTTTGGATAGGAGAGGGAGGGGGAGAGGAGTGGGGGGAGGGGGAGAAGAGAGGGGGGACGGGGAGAAGAGTGGGGGGAGGGGGAGGGAAATGGGAGGCTGGGAGGAGGCGGAATCTTTTTTTTCTTATTCTCAATAAAATAATAAAATGGAAAAAAAAAAAGAGTCCCTTTGTGCATCCTACATTCTAGAAGAGATTTTACCAAATAGTCACAAAGGTGTTAAGTGAAATTCGAAGATGGGCAATAAATAGCTTTAAAGAACAGCCCAAGATAACATTACTCTATAACTACAAACCTCCAACTATTCACAATTATGGAAGACCTAACCCCTCGATAAACCTTGCAGAATCTTTAACACAAATGTCGATCTTTTCTTTTCCTTGAAAATTCAGGTCACAAATACCTGGCTACTAATTGGTTCACACTTCTATGACTGTATAATTCAGACCTGGAAGATAGGCTTTCTCTCTCTCTCTCTCTCTCTCTCTCTCTCTCTCTGTATGTATGTATGTGTGTGTGTGTGTGTGTGCATATAACAGAGCCAGAGTGTGAGTGTTCCTGGCATAGAGTTAGGAAACCAGAAGTTTAATTATACCCTAAAGGTAGAGGAAAATGAAGTTGAAGCCGTGGACCCTGGGAAAGGCGAGGACAGGGAAAGGAGAGGAGTTTCCATTTCTCCTACTCTATTATCACTTTCCCCATTATTACATCATGAAAAGGGGGTGCCAAGGTTCATCTTAACTGGTGGCAGAGTCCAACCAAGAGTAGTTTCCACACCTTTGTCATGAACCAGGCAAACCTACTGCAAACAAAATGTCATTTCTGGACAAAAGTCAGGGCCTGATCCCAGTGCCTGAGATAGCTTGTGGCTAACAGATAAAAAACAGAGTGAGGGGTGAACACTAGAAGGGGATGCTTAAGTATAAGAGGAGCTTAAGCCCCCTAAAATTCAAGGGATTCACAGTTTTGGGACCTATTTTCACCAGAAAAATCTGTATTGATTGATAGCAAAATTTACTTTTCCTTTGCCTTGAACATGCTCCCAGCCTTCTTACTCATTTAAAAACGAAGGAAAAGAGGAAGCAAAACCCTACACGATAGCAGATTACATTCTGAGATGCTGAAGAAACACATGGAGAGAGTGAACTTTTTTTTGTCACAGTGTCCAGGTATGTGTGACTGAACTAGATCACACTCTAATCCCTTTGTATCCCCATCTTCTGTAAAGTAAATGGATAAAAAACAGTAGATGCTTCACCCAACAGTAGCATAGCTTTTCTCCATGAGGCAACTATGTACCAATCTTATGCCCTCCCCACTAACCACAAATTTAGTTTTAAAGAACCTTATTTCCAGTATTTATAAAAATGGAGAGACGAGGTCAAATATGCCAGCAGAAATAGCCCTAGAAGTGAAATACTCTCGCTATCATCAGAACTAGTAATGCATAGCTTCGGAAAAAAAATACATGTTTACAAAATGTTCTATTTGATATCCTTGAGCCCTATGAATAATATTAATTCTTGTGGAATCTATATGTTAAAGTTTACTGACTGCCTACCAACACAATTACACCTTTAAGCTTTGACTTCAACCATTCATTGAACTCTGTGTATACTCAAGGACTGATTGATGCCTAGGTTATCCCATAGCGCAACCTTAGCATGTCCTATATTTACTGTGGTAAAATTTAAACAGGGAGCTGGCGTGGTATCCTGTTAAATAACAGACACGAGATTCCTGAGCATGTTTGGTTTTGCTTCCGGAAAGTTTCAGAAGATGATTATCTAGCCCTGATCATCTGATTCAAAAGCATGAACTACCAGGCATAGCATCCCCTATGGATGCGGCTTAATTAAAGTCACCAACTTCCTGGAAGGAAAATTCATATGCTCCACAATCTGAGGAGCATGCACAGAGCTCACCGGCTTAGCTGAGGTCTCCAAGGGAGGAAAGTGGCACACTTCAACTCCAAGCAGGTGATCATTTTCACCACACTAATAATCTCACAAGCACAATGCTCAGGCCTCCTGCAAACCCAGGACTCAGTGCATTGTATAGCCATCTGGATGCACAGAGAATTCAACAGCACAATGTATAAGCTTCCAGTATAAAACTGAATTTGATGTGAACACATAGGTGTGAAAAGTAGTGGCTACTCTTTCAGGGGACCTGGGTTCAATTACCCCCAGGTGATGGGTCACAATTATCTGGAACTCCAATTCTAGTTGCTCTGACACACTCTTCTAGCTTCCACGGGCACTAGACATGCACACAGTGAACAAACATGTATGAAGGCAAATACACATATACATAAAATAGGAAAAGAAATTAAGAAGATATAATAACACACAGAAACTGACCTCTATGAGGTCTTAGAGGAGTGAGAAAAGCTTAAGAGGTTGAAGAAGCCCTAGTTCACATTTTAGAGTGTGAATATTGGAGACAGGGGAGGTGGCTCAGTGGATAAAATGCTTGATGTACAAAGGTGAGAAACCGAGTTTGAATCCACAGACCCCACATGAAATCAAATGTTATAGCATGTGCTTGTGATCACAGTCTTCCTACAGGGACATTAGAGGTGGAGACAGGATAATACCCAGCTAACCTGTTGAATCCATCAGAAGAGAACAAAGAAACTACCTCCAACAATGTGCAAAGTGAGAACCAAAATTGGAAGTTGTCCTCTGACACACAGTGTGTCATGCTCTGCTGCACACACAAAGGAGCAAATTTAGAAAAAAAAATACTGAATATTTTAATCAGTGTAAGAGTAAAAGTAGAAGGTGAAGTAAAGTGTCGAGAGGGGGCTCGAACTCTTATAAACATGTGCCTGTCTTACACGTTTAAGAAATGAGTAAGAACAATGGGGAGTCTTTTATTACCTCAGAGCTCAGGCTTGTGAGTAGCACCCTTTTTTTGAATTAAGAGCGGCAGGGCTGCGTCCCCGGCACCCGGCCGCCCGCATGGCTAGTTTATACCCAGAAATAATTACACGGAAACTGTATTCTTTCAAACACTGCCTGGCCCGGCTAGGTCCAGTTTCTTATTGGCTAGCTCTTACATATTGTTCTAACCCATTTCTAATATTCTGTGTAGCCCATGAGCTGGCTTACCAGAGAGGATCTTAACCTGCATCTGTCTGGAGTGGGAGCATCATGGCGACTCCTCCTCTAACCTTCTTTCTCCCAGAATTCTCTTCTGTATACTCCGCCTACCTAATTTTCTATCCAATAAAATGGGCCAAGGCAGTTTCTTTATTAGTAAGAAATCATTCCCACATCATTTCCCCTTTTTCCGTTTAAACAAAAAAGAAAGGCTTTAACTTTAGCATAGTAAAATTACATATAACAAAACAGTTATCAAGTAAGAATTACAGTTACAATATTTATATCTATTTTATCTCTTATCATAACTAAGGAAAACTATAACTATTTATTCTTCAACTCCATCAAAGACTCCAGAAGGATATAATATTATCTAAGTAAACAAGAAATAAGAAAACTCTAGAAATGACAGAGACATCTCGCTGCCTGGACAGTCACCCAAAGTTCCTCTGTACCGTTGGGGCATCCATCTTCGGCCTACAGGCCCATGGTATCCAGATACATTTCCATGAAGCAGGAAATTTTAAAGACAGTTCAGTCACTTTCTGCTGTGTTCTGTAGAATGTCTTGTAGACTCTTTCATGAATCAGGAACCCCGAAAGACCATCTCACCTTTAGGCAAGTTCAGCAGTCCTCTCTCTGAGGGTTCTCTGTGTCCAGTTTATGCAACAGTCCAGGCAAGAGCAGTTTCTTGCCCAAATGACTATCCAACTCCATAAGGATCCTCTTCGATGCCCATCTTCCTCTTGAAGTAGCTGGTGCTGCCAGGAGCAGACGTGTCTCCTTGTCATGAAAAGTCCTAAGTTATTAAAATATTTTAAATGCCATATTCTGCAGTCTTTGAAAGATATGAAGAATGCCTATCTAATTGAAATATATCTCTATATATCTAGAAAATCTAACTAACATGACTACAAGCTTAACTATTAGCAATGATTATCCATTAACAACCTATATTTCCTAATTATACATTACATTTTAAGTGAACTACATAATCACAATACCTTAATCAAGTTCAAAAATACATATACATATAACAAAATTGACCTTAAAATCCATACCAATGCAAATTATTCATATCTATATCATATCCCCCTTTAAATGTAAAAGAACATTTATAAACAATATTTGGGAACATGGGCGTAGTTTTTTCTCTCCAAACTGCTTCCTGCTGAATGGGGGCACTGTTAATCAGATCATTTAGGGTGTAACCTGTGTGTCAGGTTCATCTCGGTTGGCAGTTGAGTGAAGTAATTTTTTGAGGGTGTTCACAGCAACCTTTCAGGAGGGCGTGGTCTATCATACCATACCGGGATAGATGCAATCCATAGGGTCACATCCTCTGTGGAAACAAAAGAAGACCCTCTCCAAAGCATCATATCCTTAGATCCAAATTTTGAAGTCAAGATACCTTTAGAACATATGTGCAGGTTCAGCTTAGCAGCCCATATAATAAAATGTCTCTTTGTACTTAGCTCCTTCACAGTCAAAAATTTTAAAGAAAACACAATGTACATAATCCAGACTCTCTGTGAATTTTTCATTTTTACGTGGCTTATTTTTCTTTATTTCTCTTAATCTATAACTATCTGTACTTCTGTACTCTGTCTCTTTAAAGACTTTACCCTTTTTCTTTTTAAGACATTAACTTTATTCTTTATATTCTCTTTTTTTCCCCAAGCCTACGTACATTCATCCAACGGTGTCTGAATCTGTTTTACTGTGAATCTGTATTTTTTTTTTTATTATCCAGGAGCATTTCTTAAAATGTTAAGCATTTCTTAAAAACTTAAGTTGCACCATGTATAGGTAATACGGTACTGCCTGTGTCCTGCCCAGTCTAAACCTTAACTGCACGGTTTTAAGGTAATTACGGTAGTTCCTGCCTGAGATCAGCACAGTTCAGCAAGGAGCAGCCGCTCCTGCCTCAGAGTCATTTGGTGCTTTTGAGCTGAGCACAGTTACAGGCAAACAGCAGTTTACATTGGAGCCGCAATCAGCAATTTAATTTTGAGACTGAGTGTGCAGCACAGAAACTCTTTTTATCCAAGTTACAGCCAAATCTGACACGCAGAGCACTGCGCAGTCTGAAAACGCGTCTCTGTATGGCAGCAGGAATCCGCCATGCTCTTCCGCCTGCCTAAGCCTGATTCCGCCATCTGCCCAGGTGTAGGCAGGGAACGCTGAGCCATCGGCAGGTCTCAGAGCAATCTCCTCCGATCCCAAGTGGGAACAGAAACATCCAGTCCCATAAAAGCCTTGAAATGCTTTAAAGCCAGAGTTCACGCTGGCAGTACAGCACCAGGAAGCCGCGCTTTAAAATGACGCAGCTTTTTTTCTCTGCTGCTGTTGCTGAATCAGGAATCTCTCTACAGCACGCCACCAACAAAACAGCAAAAATCTGTGTTAAACTCTCTCTCCCTTATTTTTAAGCCTTCTCAGGTTTTTAAGTGGATTTAGCCCATCACGTCTGGGCGCCATCTGTTGAAATAGGAGCGGCAGGGCTGCGTCCCCGGCACCCGGCCGCCCGCATGGCTAGTTTATACCCAGAAATAATTACACGGAAACTGTATTCTTTCAAACACTGCCTGGCCCGGCTAGGTCCAGTTTCTTATTGGCTAGCTCTTACATATTGTTCTAACCCATTTCTAATATTCTGTGTAGCCCATGAGCTGGCTTACCAGAGAGGATCTTAACCTGCGTCTGTCTGGAGTGGGAGCATCATGGCGACTCACTCAGCTTCTTTTTCCCAGCATTCTCCTCTGTCTACTCCGCCTACCTAATTTTCTGTCCTATGAGGGCCGAGGCAGTTTCTTTATTATTAACCAATGAAATCAACAGATAAGATACAAGACCCACCTCCATCACCCTTTTTAAATAAAAAGCATCACTTAATTTTAGTGGTTTTAATATTGTTGTTCTAGCTTTATCAAAAATCATTTTACTAGGGCCTTTTATTGGAATTAACTCAGAGAACTTTCTATGTCGAACGTATAGCCAGTTCATCCCACTAAACACAAAATCGCACTGGGATAAACTTCACAGCTTATCTTACACTTGTCGCCTTTATCTGTACACAACAATAATGACTTAGGAATAGAATAATTAAATATACTGAAACAAAGTAAATAACCATGGATCCCGTTTCTTGGAATTAAACTTTAAGTGTGGGGGGAGGTCTCCGTGTACTCATCATCATTTTCTTGAAAAAGACCATTTTCACAAAAGCCTTTTCTGTAGCACAATGCCTCTACAAGTTAACATTGTTTAAAAATTTCCTCATATTGTTTTAATTATTTGGAAAAGGACTCTTACTATTGCACTACTCTATTTACTGACTGAAGAAGTACACTAAAATAAATATAGATTCCACAGGATGTGGACACAATTTAAGTACTGTATGTTATTATCTGCCCAAATATTTTTAGTTCCGATTACAACATGGCACTGAAGACATTATTTTAAGTAATTAACCTCTTATCTGAATCTTTAATATTAAGTTTGAAAAATGTGCAGTAGTCTCCCTCACAAGAATCTAGACATAATTCTACTCTGGGTCCACCAAACCGCCTAAGCATGATTGCCAAGGACATCAGAATCCCCAGAGTCAGGTCTCCTTCCTTCCCATCACCAGACATTGCCAAGTGACTGTCCTCTGCTTCAGGCCATCAGATCAGTGGAGGATGAATGTTCAAAGTAGATGCTTGCTGCTGGTGGGTAGCAGAAGACATTCCCAGTTCCTCTTATTCCTCTCACAGTTGTCAGTAGTGATGTATATGTTTCAAACAAAGGGTCCTGGATTAGACCCTCTTCACAAGGGAATCCCTCCCATATCGTATTCTCAAACATTCTATTTCTAGCAGAAATCAATCTCTAGGCTCTGAGATAGACCTGGGATTTTTTTAATGGCCTTCGCCATTGACATCTAATCTGTACTTATAAATAATTGTCAGGGACTGTGGTTTAGATAAACTAATTGTCAGTTCATTTAGCATGTAGTAAAATTTCAGTATTTTTTTTTGAAGAAATACACGATCAATTGACTTATTAATCTCCCACATGGAAAAATAAAAAAAAACCATGAGAATCAATTTGTGTTAATATTGAGTGATTTTTAATTATTTTCTCAGGCATAGTGTGCTAACTAACTTTCTCATTCTAACATGAAAACAAATGCTAAAATTATTTTCTGACTTCTCATGATCCAATAAGATACTGCTAGTGGGATTCATTTTTTTTTTTTACTAAAACTAGTTTGAAAAGCATTTTTAAAAAAAGTTGTGCTCATTAACAAACATCAGTTCAATTCAATAAGTATCTCCCAGTTCTCATGGAAGTACAAATATTCCCATTTCCTGTAGAAACATAATTAAAGTCTCTCTCTCTGATTGTTCTATTTTGACACACACACACACACACACACAAATGATAGATGTCACTCAACGAAACCAATGATTGAATACTCAACTCAATAACTTCTCAGGTCCCTACAGAGTAAATAAATAATATTAGACAGATGCTGGGTACTGAGTGGGTGATGTGTCATTTGGTACTTGCTCCTCTGGCACTCTCTGTTCAGAAAGCACTATTAGACTTTAGATGATTGTCATCATCCGAACATTATGAGCCTCAGTGAATAGCTTTCCCAGGGTGAGTGAGGAGGCTGCTGAACACTCAAATTATTTGCCTGAAGCAACTGCTATCTTCTACCAAGGCCATAGGACAAGCAAAGATGTTTATATTTCACTAGGAATCAACAGCTTAAGCAGTTTGAGTGTACCAGGGTGATTTGGAATAAAGAGGTTAAGAACAAAAGATAAATAGAATTGTGTTTCCACAAATCTATGGAATTCTTTGTGAGCCAAAAAAAAAAAAAAATTTGACTGACTCTCTAAGTCAGAGAATCTTTAGAAAGTGAAAGTGAAATGAGAACCTATTAGAAGGCCTCCTGGAGAGGATGTGAATAAACATTCTTCCACAATAGACAAGATCCAAAAAAATGACTTCACCCAAAACCAGCTCAGTGAGCCTATGAATTTCCATTGAAAATAGTGACAGGACCAAAGGGACTAGGGTATTTAGAGGAAGACTAATACTTTTAAAGTAGCTTCATCACCAGCTATGTCACCTTAGCATGTGTGACAATTCATCAAAACTGTCTCCGTGGAACCCCTTGGTCTGTCTAGCCAGCAATGTCACTGAAAACTCTATTCTTCCTCAGGAGTTGTTTACTTCATATATAGCGTTCGGGAAAGGCCCTAGAAGTTTTGTGCCTTTTTAAACTTCTTGGGTCTTGTAAGTTTCATGAGCTTCCTGAGTCTTATGAGATTCCCTCTACCTTTCAGGAAGAAGTGCTCAGTTCAGAGGAACTTGTTGTATACTATAATATAGTCAGTAAGTCAAGCATCTTTCTCTTCTAGTACAGAAAGGATTTATAATTTGGTATTTTTCAGTTATAAAAATGTTAGTGATGCACCAGGAAATGGAGATTAATGTGAGAGAATGGTCTGTATTCTGTCAATTATGTTTTACATAAACACTGATTGGCCAGTAGCCAGGCAGGACGTATAGGTGGGACAACCAGACAGAACGTAGAGGCAGGGCAATGAGAATAAGAGAATTCGGGGAAGGAGGAAGCCAATTCCTCTGCAGTCCTACCCAGACACAGAAGAAGGAAGATGTGACCTGCCCTGCCAAAAAAGGTACTGAGCCCTGTGGCTAACATAGAGAAGAATCATGAGTTAATATAAGTTACAAGAGTTAATAAGAAGCCTGATCTAATGGACCAATCAGTTTATGATTAATGTAGACCCTCTCTGTGGTTTTCTTTGGGACATAATGACTACGGGAGCCAGGCAGGACAGAAACCCCAACAAGCAGGCCCATCATGTTACAGGAGATGGAATTCTTTTCCGTAAAATCTCACATGCTTTTCATACCAATAGATGTTCCAAACTTGCTTGTTCTTTGTTTGTACAGTACTTGTGATTATTTATACTGCACTTGTAATATGTTCCCCTTGTAAACAATGATGTGCTGTCGGCAGGGAAAATAGTGGAGTCCAAGGGATGGAGATGGTATTTAAGCCACTAAAAGAAATCTGAGCAGCTCATACTATGAATACTGAGCTGAAGAACTTCCACAGCAAAATTTCCCTGCACTAGTCCTTTCTTTGTATCAGTTTCTGGGCAATGAGTGGAGAAAAGTTTAGAGCAAGAAGCTACAAATACTCTCTGTTGTCCTTTTGGCTCATGCTCTAACCATATTCTTTATACTGTATAGATACAATGACGATAAGCACAACATGTGCTTGATATTTAATCTGTGAGTAGGATGATGCTCAAGACACCCACTATCAATATATTGAGGAGAAGTCCTAGGGAGCTGGTGAGTGAGGAGAGAATCCATGATCACCCATAACAAGCTATCCAGGTTCCAGGCTTTGACCCCAGACCTAGACTGTTCTTTGCACAAAGAGATTGTAATACACCAGCATGCTTATCAACCTCAGACAAGAACCAACCTTTGAAAGCACAAGGGTAATGCAGCTAGAACCCAGTAAAGACTTAACCCCAGGTATCAAATTTCTACATACTCTGCTTGCTTCTTTATCTCCCCTTTGGGTTAGTAGTCCCATAAATCTCCAGGTATTTAAGGTGATTCTTTCCAGTGCAGCTGGCTGTGCCTTAATGGAGCCATCAGCCATGCCTAACGTTTTGGTGAAGGCAGAGAATGACAAATCCTCCGTGGAATGTGCTTTTAAACATTGTGTGCTTATTGTTTCTAGCATCTGCTCCTGGGGAGCAAAATTAAGTTATAGGATTTCTGCTAGTTTCAATATTTTATTACATTCTTGCTATGAAATGAGAAAAGGGGATATGCACCCATCATTATCCAATTAAAAAGTACACAGTATTTTAGACCCATTGGCTGCATAAGACAAACACGAATGGGGTTAGACTTCTGAAAGGTTGAATATTTACCTGAAAGCACAGATGTAGAATTCATAATTCCTACAGCAAATGGGCAAGCCAATCCATAGCATTTGATCTGTGTACTGGAACTTGGGATATAACATTACTAAGAATAAAAAGAAATGACAAACACAAAAGCAAAATGTATTTTTACAATATCTTCTCAAATATGTTTCACCACTTAGACTATGGTTGTGTCATTTCTAATAATTTGTTAGTCTCTAGTCCTGGTAAGTGACCTCACCTTTTCAGCAAGGGTTGTTAGCCCTACTTCCTTCCTGCTGTTTAGTTCCATTCCTAGAAGCTATAATTTCATAACAGCACTCATTCCTATCAAGGAAGCCTGTTTAGTATATTTTTGTGGCCAAAAACTCTTGACATGTCCCAGACAGCATTAACTGTGTATTACAGATCTGAGTGAATAATTTAACACTTTTATCAGCTGGTCGCTTTTTGATAACTGTCCCATCACTTTTCAACATAATGGGCAAACCGGACTGAGAAGGCAAATTGTGGACTATCTTTCAAATAAAGCTTTCAATAAAGTCTTGGTACCAGCTCTGTAAAATGAGATTTACTCCCAGAATTTTATGTTGTCCCTAGCAGTAACTGCAACTTTCTGTCTTTATCTTCCAACCTCATGGAAAGACTCAGTGTCCAGGGAGTAAACCTCAGAGGCCTTCATCACTGGGTGAGCCTTCTACTTCTTGCCCTAATTACAATGCTTCCCTCTCTAAATTGGAATCATTTTATTCTCATTCTCAAGCTCTAGGCTGCATTTTCTCCAAGGGTTTGGCTTGATGAAAGTTGGCATCATTGCAATCCTTGTCTTTCCTGCAGTATTCTCAGGGGACACAGACTGGATTTCCACAAAGCCTCTCTCTCTTATGAGCAAGGAAGAAGAAGAAACCCTAAGTTATTGACATACTGGGAAGTCTGTTCTATTTTTGTATAAGTTTTTTCACCTTTGACAGAGCAGTGGAAATGAACTATGTAGGAGGAGACGCTATAGCTGTGTAATGTGAGGAACATATTTCTGCAGAATAAAGAAGACTGCTCAGAACTTGGGCTTCAACCCAAAGCTGATATTTCTACAGGCTTGCAAAATGTAAACTATCTATCTATCTGTCTGTCTATCATCTGTCTATCTATCTATCTATCTATCTATCATCTATCTGTGTGTGTCTGTGTATGTTTGTATGTATGTTAGATGTTAGTATATAGAATTATGTAAATATGCCAGTCATATGATTCAATTTAGAAAAACAAGGATAATAGGGCATGGGTTCCACTGTCAGTAATATCAACATTTGGGAAAAAAAATGGCAGGAAGGTCAGGAACTCAAGGTTAGTTTCAGATAGATGACAAGTTTAAGACTAACCTGGGCAGCAAATGAATGCTTTCTCAAAAAAATAAATAAATAAAAGAAAGACAAGAATGACCAGAAAGCTGAGCCTGATATAATTCTGGATGGAGGAAGGATTGGCTACCTACTTTTCAGAAGGAGATCACTCAGTACACAGGGAACATACTTTGCTTGAATTTTCATCATGATGAAGTAGAAGCTGCATGCAATATGGGGTAAAATAAAAACAGCATTATGAAGTCATCCTCATATACAGTGGAATGGAGAAGTATTAAAAAGAAATAAACTAAAGTGCACACATAACAATTTGAGAAAGTTGACCATGTTTGTGGTTAAAATGGAATGTGCTAGAAAAACAAGGAAGTGCTAGGTAGTTCTTTATCCCCAGAGCAAAGTAGAGGTCCATTGGAGCATTCTGAAATCCAGGTACTTGGACTAGGGTATTCATTATTTAGCAATGTAATTAAATCGTGTTAATAGCTATTTATGTAATCCTATATTGGACAGTTCACTAAGTGCTTTGGTCACTTTTATCTTCTCTGACTAAGAATGTAAAATTCATGAGTTTTAAATTCCTTCATAACATTATGAGTCTAAGATTCTAAGGTATTCTGAGCAATAATAATAGAAATAAAAGTAATTATCCCTGATCTAATTATGGTGTAATTAGAAAGCAGATGATGTTCGAGGGCTAATGGACTGCTGCTGATTTCCCTACCTGCTGATCCTGGAGCCTGTAGGATGCGCTCACAAATGGATTTTGAGTTTGAATTAGCACAGTGATTACTCGACATTGTTATTCTGTCTCCTACTGTCTGCTAAGTGGCATTCAATTAATCATATGAAATGCTGACTCATAGGTTACCAAAGTCTTCATTCAGATATGTCCATTCAAGTCAGATTCACTGGAATTCTTAATCAAATGTGTGCTTACAGAATAGAGCACATAAGAAATGGAAGAGTCCTCTTGGCCTAATGCAGTCCTTTAGGGGTTTTGCAACCTTCACTGAAGATGCCATAGTCTTGTTTACTCAGCACCTATATCCTTATACTGATTTAATTAGAATAGTTTTAAAGGACCCATAAGATTCTATCTGAAAACAAATCTAACTCTAGGGATAAAACAGTACAATGTATTTTTTGAGGTAGAAAAATGAAGTTTTGAGGTAGATATATTTAGCAATTAGATAATAATTTAATAATTAAAGCATTATATTATCAGGTCAAGTCTTCAGAAATGTTAGAGTATTTGGGAAGCTTTCAGGAATAGTCCTTTTATTCCTATGACAGACACTTACAAATTGTCACATTTCTGTCAGTGAAATCATTGACTTGCTCATTTACTAAAAGTAGTTCTAGATGTCACCTAGTCATAGCTCTGTGGTCCCATGTTCCAGCTGTCTCTATAGACTGGCAGTGAGAGTTTCCTTTCTAGTCTTATCTGTGGCTAAGGTAAGAAGGTAGGTACGACCTTATTCCCTGTATATGGAACAATTCGCTGGCTTGAACATTTCTAGTTGCAGATGATGACACATCAGAGAAGGGGTGATGTTGTAGAGCACATTCTGCTCCTTCAGCCAATAGCCTTTAAGATACCAGCCCAATTGGGAGTGGTCTCTTACACTGTAAAAACAGCAGCAGTAAATGTGCAGCCTGCTCTCTTGCTTCTGTCTCTCGCTTCCAGCTGCTAGACTCTGTTCCTGTTCGTGCAGAGGACTGTTATCTAGGATAATGATCTGTAAGTTTTCCCTTTAAATAAATAACACTTTTATTATTCATAATTCTGGACTGGTCTGGAATTATTTTGTGACTGATATCATCGGGGTGACAGGCTCAGATGGAGTAAAATCGTACCTGAAGCACCTCAATAAACCTCCTAAACATTGGCCTCCCTTTCCCCCCACACAAAAAATGTTCTGTGCAGCAAATTATTCCCCATCATAGCAGTAAATAATTGATTTACGATGCTTAATTAGAAAATCTATATTGTGTACAAAGGGCCCCATTGGAAGAAGCAAATGAGCTTCATGAAGAAAACAAGTTACATTTTCTCTTCTCAAGACCATCCATTTTAGAAGGATCTTTTACATAATCATTACCTTAAAATATAGCTTTCATTTTTTTTCTTTGCCACAAGAAGTATCCTTTGTTTTTCCAAACTCATAGAGATTAGTCATCCCATAATAATACATCTATCTTGGGGTATACTTTCCCAGGGTCAGCAGAATAAAGACAATGTGTTAGGCTTTTCTCCCCATGGGAATACAATCACAATCAGAAAATAATAACTTTCATAGTCCCAGGATATAAGGAAAATATCTAGTTAAATAAAAAATGTCCAGAGCCACTTTGAAAATGTCTAGATCAATCACTTTTACCATGCCTTGGGTATTGAAAAATTCATGAGAATAGCTGACCCTAGTGTCTTGAACCCTTAAAATACAATTTTCTTTATTGGTAATCCAGTGTTTGGTCTATCAGATATAGGTATGCCCATCCACACAATGAAGCTGTTAAGATATATTTTTGTCTACATGTGTAGTTCAAATCGTTAATTAACAATGTAACACTATAGGTCTTCAATTCTACTTAAAATTAGAATTCAGACTAGTTTGTGGCATATTACACCAACAGCTACAAATCACAAGAAAAAGAAAACAGAGCTGTAGTGGGTAGCTCAATGACAGAGTTATTGTCAAACATGTAAAGTCCAGGGCTCTACCCTTGGGACCAATCAGCACACATAGCTGTAAACTCCTGCAATGGAAAACATTGACTTTAACAGTAAAAAAATGATTTAGTTGAGTACTGACTAACTGAAGAAAACTGTTTTTATTTCACTTGCTGATTACATTAAAGTGACAGAGATATTGTGTTAGGCTTTATCCAGACCAGAACAGCATAGTGTGTGTGTGTGTGTGTGTGTGTGTGTGTGTGTGTGTGTGTGTGTATCTTTGTATGTCTGTGTATGTCTGGGCTGTAGAAGGGCAGGGTTGCAGAGGAAGTGTACTTTGACAAACTTCTTGGATTCCCAGCTCAATGTTTGACAATTGTTTAACGTAAGATTTTGTTGAAGATTTTTCATCATCTAATGAAATTATATTTTTTTTCTTTCAGTTTGTTTATATGGTGGATTACATTGATAGTTTTTCATGTATTAAACTATCCTTGCTTCTCTGGAGTGAAGCCCACTTGATCATGGTAGATGACCTTTTTGATGTGTTCTTGGATTTGGTTTCCAAGTATTTTATTGAGTATTTTTTAAACAATGTTTATGACTGAAATTTTTCTGTAATTCTCTTTCTTTGTTGAGTCTTTGCATGATTTGGGTACCAGGGTGACTGTGGACTCATAAAATATATTGGGCAATAATCCTTCTGTTTCAGTTTTGTGAAATAATTTGAGGAGTATTGGTATTAGCTCTTCTTTGAAAGTTTGGTGGAATTCTGGACTAAAACCAGTTGGCCCTCAGGTTTTTCTTTTTGTTTGGGAGATTTTAAAGACTGCTTCAATTTTCTTAGGGGGGGTTATAGATATATCTAAGTTTTTATCTGATCATGATTTAACTTTGGTAAGAGGTATTCATTGAGAAAATTGTCCATTTCTTTTGGCTTTCCCAGTTGTATAGAGTATAGGTTTTTGAAATAGGATCTAATGATTCTTTAGATTTCCTCGGTGTCTTTTATTATCTAACCCCTTTTGTTTCTGATATTGTTAATTTGGATATTCTTTCTCCTTTTTTGTTATTTTGGAGAAGGGTTTGTCTATCTTGTTTTTCTCAAAGAACCACCTCTTTGTTTCATTGATTCTGTGTGTTGCTTTCTTTGTTTCTATTTTATTGATATCAGTCCTCGGTTTGATTATGTCCTGTGTTCTTGGGTGTGCTTGCTTCTTTTGTTCTATAGCTTCCAATTGTGTTAAGTTGCTAGCATGTTCTTTATGAAAGCACTTAGTGATAGACACTCTCTTCTCCGCACCTATGTCATTGAGCCCGTTAAGTCTGAATATGTTGTGCATTCATTTTCATTGAATTCTAGGAAGTCTTTAATTTTTTTCTTTATTTCTTCCTTGACCAGTGTTGATTCAGAAGTGAGTATCCCAGTTTCCATGAGTTTGTAGGCTTTCTGTTGCTTCTGTTGTTGTTGTTGAACTCCAGCTTTAATCCATGGTGGTCTGATAAGATACTGGGGGTTATTTCAATTTTTTTTTATCTGTTGAGATTTGCTTTGTGACCCAGAATATGGTCAATTTTGAATAATCTTCTATGAGGTGCTGAGAAGTTATATACTTTCATGTTTGGAAGGGATGTTCTATAGATACGTTAGGTCCATTTGAGACATAAAATTTGTTACCTCCATTAATTCTCCAATCAGTTTTTGTCTGGATGACCTGTCCATTAGTGAGAGTGGAATATTGACAAAATCTGACATCTTTTCATGATAAAAGTCTTAGAGATATCAGGGAAACAAAGAACACACCTAAATATAATTAAGGCAATATACAACAAGTCAATAGTCAACATCACATTAAATGGAGAGAAATGGAAAGTTATTCCACTAAAATCAGGGAAAAGACAAGGTTTTCCACTCTTTCCTTATCTATTCAATATAGTACTTGAAGTTTTAGCTATATAATAAGACAACTAAAGGAGGCTAAAGGGATACAAATTGGAAAGGAAAAAGAGAAAGTATCACTATTTGCAGATGATATGATAGTATGCATAAACAAGCTGAAATTTTCTACCAGGGAAATCTTACTGCTAATATACATCTTCAGCAAAGTGTCTGAGTCAAGAAACAATAAAATACTTGGTAAATCTGAAGAGTCAAGGCTGTTTTTACTTGTCTACTACATGGATTCAGATAAAAATTGTTTTTGAACCTGAAAAAAAAATCTAAGGGACTAAGTTATACACAAACAAACAAAACAACAACAACAAAAAAAATACTTTACAGATCTCATTGGTCCTAAGTTCAGCTACTCAAAATCTCAGCTGCTCTCACTTCAAAGTGCCAAAGACATTTGTTATAGTTTTTAGTTATAACATCTTCCACTTTAGGTAATAGCTACACTAACTTCTGACCTTCAACTTTTGAACTTTTGTCTTCTCAATTTGGTACTGCTTTTGGTCGTTACACCCAAATGGTTTTATATCTCCTCTGGCGTTGAGTGGTCAATTGTCTCTGTTACATCTAATGACTTTAAAAAATTGCTGAAACTCCCTGAATTCTCACCCCCAGCTGTGCTATGGTGGCTTAATCCGTATTTTAATACAAAAGAGTAATACCAAGTATAAAAAGTAAATTGGTTTATATTTTAACCACACTTCTCTTCCAATTATTTTTGGATATTAGTCTAATAACTGTGTCTGCCTTGTGACTTTATTAGCACATCAGTTCATTTGTGTCTTGAAATTAGAACCAAAAGCATCACTTCAGTCAAGAGACTTGTGGCTCATTTTTAAAATATGATCAAAAAGATTGCATGGTCCTCAAGCCATGCAGCTAAGCGGAACTGGGAGTGTAAATTTTGAGAGTGCAATGGACACCATTAGATGATCCCAAACAAGTGCAGAGCACAGTTGGCACATTCACCAACATCATGAGCACCCAACAGCAGGAAGGAAGCCAACCACCCTGACTCCTCCTCCTTTGTATTTGGAGAATGAAAGTATGGCTTGGTGGTTTAAATTGCTTGTTGCTTCTGTACAAGTCCTGTACTTTGTACCCAGGACCCTTGTTGAATGAGACACAATTGTCTATGACTGTAACTTAAGTGGATCCTACGTTCTCCTCTTGCTTCCATAGGCACTCTCATGCTTCCAGGCGCGCGCACACACACGCACACACACATGTCAATAAAAACTAAAAGTATAACTTTTAAAATAAATAAAATAAAAGCACTCTGCTAAGACACTATGAATGAGCAGGATTTGTTGAAGCTACTGGAGAAAGAGTTTGGATTGCCTCTCATTCTCATTCCCACCAGAGGCTATACCCACCACCCAGAAGACACTGGCTATTCCTCCTTCATTTTCCAGCAGCAATGCAAAACAGACCAAAGAAAAGACACCTAAAAACATTGCTTCTTTAAGGTTTGCCTCTGAGAACTACTCTCCTATGTTGTTTTCTGACAATAAGAATGTATTATTTAGTGTGTGCAAAGTTTCTAAGCAATTACCAGTGACTATATTTTGATACCCTAAAATCATAACACAACATGACACATGTATCTGAAGCCAGACAGATACCCCTTCCCAATAATCAACCATTTTCTGACTGCATGTAAGTTCTTCTGCACACGAAGAAACCTATGCCTGACACCATATGGGTCCATTACGCTGCTAAGTGGCCGTGGTGCAAAACTGACTCACAATGACTTACATTAGTGCATCTCTCAAGTTTAGAAGAGATGCTTCTTTCTTTGGTATGTGGTGATCAACACAGAGACCCACAACTGGTCAGATACTGAGAATAAATAGTGCAGAATTCTGTTTTAAATGAGATGTCTGTGTTACACCCCCATTCTCCCAAGGCTCTGGGATCATTGAGGAAGAAGGAATGAGAAAAGTAAGGGCTCTAGAGATGGACGATGAGGAAACCATGTTTTCAGGGCACAACAAGGCAGTCGTACATGTAACCACAGAGCACACACAAGACTTGTGCAAGCTGTACATGAATCCCAGTAGGACAGGGGAAGAGGGGTGTGAATTCTCATCCTAGCTGAAGAGCTGTTGACAAACTAATAGATACTGGGAGGGTGAGAGACAGTTTTCTTTAAAGGCATGGGACCTTGAAAAGTCAACCATGCTCCAGTGTCTAGCACAAATTCTAATAGTTCTCAATAATAAAAACCTGGAGTCAGAGAAAGGCGTGAAAACTGAGAGATCAGGGAAGCAGTGCTGCCAGCCACGAGAGAGACTTTTTACCTCTCCCGAATTCTCAGACCAAATGAGTGAGTGATTCTGTTTCTAGGAATCCTGAGACTGTGTCCTCTGACTGATAGCTTCAGACTGCATCCTCAGATAGCAACTGTCTCCATCAAACCTCAGACTGCATTGCTCCTGTCTCCTCCTGTTTTATATTCCTCTCCACCCAGCCCTATCACTCCTGTCTCCACCTTCCTATTGCTGGGATTAAAAGTGTGGGATCCCAAGTGCTAGGATCACCTTTGTGTGAGCTGTTTCTTTTTATTTATTATTTTTTTTCGAGACAGGGTTTCTCTGTAGTTTTTTTGGTGCCTGTCCTGGAACTAGCTCTTGTAGACCAGGCTGGCCTCGAACTCACAGAGATCCGCCTGCCTCTGCCTCCCAAGTGCTGGGATTAAAGGCATGCGCTTAGACACATTGAACCTCTTGTAGCTCAGGGTGGCCTTGAACTCATGGAGATCTGACTGCCTCTAGCTCTCTGGGATTAAAGGTATGAGCCACCATACATTGGCCTCTAGTTGCTCAGCTCTGCACTCTAATTATCAGGAAAGCTTTATTTCTTAAAACACAAACAAAATATCACCACACCAGTGGATGCTAAAAGATTACAGTGGATGTCAACAGATTGGACTCTGATTTGTTCTGTTTGTTTAGTTTTGAGGAATTTTGTTTTGTTTTGTTTTGTTTTTTAAGAGCACAATATTGGCTGTGTAAGAAAGTAGAGGTACATCTTGAATGACTTGGAAGGGGTGAATATGATCAAAATATATCATATGAAATTCTCAGTGTTCATTTTTAAAAGAAAGAGAAGGAAATAAATTCTACTGTTTATACTGAAAGAAAAAAATGTGACTTGCGTGTTGTAAAACACCTAAAGGAAATCATTCATCCTAATTTCTGCCACACACACAGTTACGATTTCTTAAGGCACGTTACTTGGGTCACTATAAATTTCCCCTCAAATCTGGGTCAAAATTGCCCTGCAAAATTTGTTTTTGTTTAGCTTTGTTTTTCTGTTTCCTGACAATGTTTATACAAGTAATAAAGAACAATGATATTATTTATTGCTTTCGCTTCTCAATAGCTTGAAAGTCCTGGAGATTCTTACCAAAACATAGAAAGATTTAAGGAAGTTTTGAAGAATAAAGAAAATGTAAAGAATTTATTGTATATAATTTATTGTATATAAATATATCAGTATCTTATATATGTATAGATCAGAATTTTATATGTATGTAATTTTTGTTGACATAAATTTATAACACAGTACCATCCTAACAATTTCTCACTGGACAGAGACAAAATTTTTGTGGTGGAAGCAGACCAGGCAAGAGATAGAAAAGGAGTGGGGTAGGTAAATATGATCAGAATACATTGAATGACATTATCTACCACAATAAAAATAAATTTAAAAATAATTTTTAAGAAACGAAGCCCTATGAGATATTAAAACCTACCAAGTGAAGCAAGCGTCATGGTTCATGTTCATAATTCCATCCCTTAGGATACTGAGGTAGAAAGATCATAAGCTTTGGGATAAACCTGGTTTATACAGTGTTTACCAGACTAGCTGTGATTACATGGGTAGACTGTCTCTAAAGAAAGAGAAGGGGAGTGAGAGCGGGAGAGAGGGAGGAAGGAAGGGGCAGCAGGTAATTTTCTCCCCTCAATAGAGAGAAGGGGGAAACTAGTGACTTTCTCCTCTCAGTAGAACACATGTGGGCTGGCTATTATCTCACAGATTCTTGACTTTCTCCATCTGCTGCTCCTTAACTTCTCGTTAGTAATTGGTTTACTAATCTCTAGCTAGTTTGTTGTTTCCTTGGCTGAATGTTTATATCTAGCACTTCTGAAAGCCTAAAGCTAAATTACAAACCACAGAATTTTACAGTAGTTTCTATGATTTATGAAACTGGCTTACCTTGCCGCACCACTTCCCTTTTAATATAGTTTAAACAATCCCGTAGTTGAGCATACATGCTGCTCAAGGCTTTAGCTGTATTTCATATGATTGTCAACTCCTATAAAGTAAGGGACTTCCCAGCTCAGTCTGACTAGACAAAGAATGGATTATCAGTGTCACCTTGCACCACTTGTAGACCATCTCTTTTTAACTTTCAAAGTCTGTCATATTCACTATTCATAGCTTTTACTTCAGGATCTGGAACAAATAATTTGATCTGATGGTTGACTTTTAAATCTCTCCTTTGCCATGCGCTGAGCAAATCTCTTTTCCTGCTTTCTTATTGTTTGCATATGTTCCTTTTGTTCACTGAATAACTGTGAAGAATTATAATTGCAAAAATGATTAATTCAGTGAAACCCTATAGCTAGAAGTAGAAATTGATGCTGATCATTAATTTATATGATCTTGTTTATCCTTATGATTGACTCAGTTTATATCTCATGGGCTTAGGGATTTTTCCTTTTCAAATTTTTATATGTTCTATTAGCAGAGTGGTATGTATATGGATGTGTTTGTGTATGTGTTTCAATTGTCATTTATGATTTAGAATGTTGAACAATATGACCTTGATTCTTTTGCATGACCTTAATTCTCTCAACCACACAAAAGAGTGATTTACTAATACAGTTCTGTGGGCTTTCATTGTGAATTTGTCTTGTATGTGGCCAGAAACTGCAATATATACATTTGAGGTCCTATGGTAGGAATGTAAGTGCATTGTTGGCAGTCAGGGCTTGCTTCCCCAATGAGAAAATGTTACCTTGAGAGAAAATTTCCTAGGGATGGGTAGATGTCCCAGCTGATAGAACGACAGCTGAACAAGCATGGAGTTCTGGGTTGGAATCCACAAACTCTGCTTAAAATGTGGGTGTTTCTATATACACCTGTAATCCAGTGCTGGGTAGGGAGAAATAGAGTGATACCTGGAGTTTGCTGGCCAGTCAGAGTGGACAAATTTCAAAGCTATGCTTTCATTGAGAGATCCTTTCTCAAAGGATATGGAGGAGAGCGACAGAAAATCAACCAATGCTGACCTCTACCCTTTACATGTGGGTGCATATGTCAGTGCACATACCCCACACATACTCATGCATACATGCACGGAAACACACACACACACACACACACACACACACACACACCAGACAAAGCCAGATACAGAAAAATGAAGGTGTTCTTCAGTGGTGTGTGCAGAAACATTTCGGTTAAATGCTTTGTATTCTCAGCATATAGCTGAACAATAATTACATGATTTACTTAGAAACATCCAAAACAGTCTTCTTTTAGTTGTTATTTTAGTTTCTATTCCTGTCCAGATGACAATTGCAGGGTAGCTTCCAACAAGATAATCTTCTAGTAATTTTGACAAATATAAATTGGAAATGCTTGTCTTTCAATTCTAAAAGAAATATTATTTTTAACTGGCAGCTTTAGACAATAAACTAGTCGAGAAGCCTGTAAGCAGCCCTATGGACAGGGTTTATACAGACGTGTCCAAAATAAATTACATCATACTAAATGTGCACACATGCTCACACACATTCGCTTATACACACTAACCTTCACAGTTCCGTTTATTCACAAAGAGTGAGTGAAATCACCCTCCACAGTACTCTTTTCCACCCACCATTTTATCATAGCTTCTTCATGACCAAAGTCCTGGCCAGAACACTGTCCCAGATACTCTGCTTAAACTACCCTCAGAATCTACACCTACAAAGTCTTACCAACATAGCTGCTTAAACATGACCTGAGGAACAATAAAAAAAGATAGACATGCTAACGTGGAAGAGGGGAAGTTTATGTGAACTCAACTCTATATAAAGAACTACAGGCACCTAAGGAATGTTGAGAGCAGAGGTCTCCCCCAGGGAAGAGCACACAAATTAGTTATCCAATATCAAATTCAGTCCTGAAAACATACCTGCAAATAATGTTACATGTTGTATTACATATTTAGCAATATAAAAACATATATGTAACAACAATTAAATTCAAACTATGAAATTGAAAGAGCCAGAGAGGCATACATGGGAATGTTTGGAGGTAAAGAGTAAGAAAGAATAAATGTAATTTTATTAGTTTCTTACCACAGGCAAGTTATCTACCTTGCTGAGTGTCATGGTTCCCATCCCTAAATGGAAATAAAATTGAGCTTAAGAACCTTCCAAGATAACATTCATTCTGTGTTGGCCATCTAATGCTGGGTGTGAGCATACCCTCAAGACTGGTTCTCATACCCTGTAAGACTGTTTGTTAGAGAGAACATATTTTTCAATCGTGACTGGTTATCAATTGGAGATAGCCTCTGGATTAGAAATAGGGAGCTGTGTCCCCTAGTCTCAGTGCTAGGGCCACATCTGGAATTGACTGATGCAGGCCGCATTCATGGTGCCATAGTCTCTGAGTTCATATGTGAGTTGGTCCTGTGTTTAAAAGGCCTTGTTTCCCTGTGTCCTCCATCCCTAATGCTTTTTCAGTCTTACCTCTTCTTCTTTGAGGTTCCCTGAGCCCTAAAGGAAGGATTTGATGGAGTCATCTCATTTCAGACAGAGTGTTTCAAAGTTCTTCATTCTCTGCATATTGTCTGTTTGCAGGCCTCTGTATTTGTTCTCAACTATTGCATGAGGAAGCTTTTATGGTGGTGACTGAGCAAGGCACTGTTCTATGAGTATAGCAGAACATCGTTAGGGGTAATTTAATGACCCCATTCCTTTAACAGAATGGTAGCATTCGGTTTTCCTGTTGGTCCTTGGCCTATCTGTTCTCAGGTGTTTTGCTACCCGAGCAGTGCCAGGTATGAATTGGGTCTCATAGAAGTAGTCATGAAAGAAATTTATTTTACTTTATATTTTATTTTATTTTTACCTTACAAGTCATATATATATATATACATATATATATATGCTTCTGTTTGGGTTTTTATGAAATTCCTATGTGTTTAAATATGTGTCTCTGTTCCTATATGGGTTTCTTTTTCTTTAGCTCTCTGTTGTTTTGTTTTGTTTTTTCCTTTTTTTTCTTTTCTATTCTGGTTTATTTTTGTTTTATCTTACTATATTTTTTAAAATTTTTTCTTTAGGTGCCTGTTTGTTTTCTAAGGAGAGAGAGAAAGGGCATGGATTTGGATGACATTGGAGTTGGGGAAGATTTTGGAGGACTTGGGGGAGGAAAAATTGTAATCAGAATATATGGTATGGAAAAATATGTTTGAATAAATAGAAAAATGGTGGAAAATAAACTTAAGACTGAGGATGTAACTGAGTGGTAAAGTCTAACCCAGCATGGAGTTTGAACCCTAGTAACACAATTCCACACACATTCACTTGCATGTGCACACAGGCACATATTTATTGTGGTTATATGTATAGACATACATATTAAACACACACATATATTTCATTTATACTATTGGGATTAAGTACAGTAATGCAGTTTCTCAGCTTATAGAATTTAAAGCATGAATAAATCTTTCTGCTTTGCTGGTTGAAAGCGAAGCTCTGCCTCTGGATGTTAAGTTCCAGCCACAGCTCCAAAGTGACTGAGCATGATTCTGTTGTTCCGGACAAGACGGATGCAAAAAAACAAATAGAGCCAAAATATCAACAGATATGCACACAGAAAGACGATGAGAGCAGATTAACAAAGTCATCTAATAGAATTATCTAGAAAAATGTAAACAGTCTATAGTATGCTAATCCAATTTAGGAACCAGTAAACTAAAATAGTGAAAATATATAGAAAGAGAGATAAAAAAGAAAGATATATGCATAAGAACCATTCTGTAGTTCTGTGTCCAGAATATCTTGGCAGCTCTTTGCTGTTCAACCATTACCCAACCTTGTTCTGCCCAATCATCTGCTGTGTTTATATCAATCTCAAAACCTACCGTTGAGTTGAATCCTGGAATCTTGGTTCTGGCTCTGGCATGCTCTGCTTGACTCCACGGACACCTTGGAAGAGAGACTGTTCCTTGCCATGTCAAGGTGTCTATAGCTTACAGATTTCTAGGACAACTCTCAGAAAAATAATACACTCTGACTAAATAAACAATTGGCTCTTATGTTCCTTCCTATGACCATTGGTTCTTTGGTGTTATCAGTACAAGATCATTCTCAGTAAATCCTTGATTCCAAGTCCCATTGTTTCAAACACCTGCCCACTCCATCCAAACACTATCATTTCACTGTTGCGCTCATGAGGATAGAAAGCCTTTGTCTACATAACTCAGAAATCTATTTATAAGCTTGGAATTTTTTCAAGTCTTCCTACTTACTTGGTAACAATATTCCAGATACTTCTGTTGTTTCTTGATAGAATGCAATTTGGTAAATTTTGAATAACTTGCAATGACCTTGCCTAAAAGCTAAAGAAATTCACTATTAACTTTATAAGAAGTGCCGTGTTGCATTGTGTTTTAGCTTTTCAAATGCCTAAAGTCTTCTTGTGCTTTTATTTCAGGATGATTAGCTATAGTCATGAATGTTATTTTTAGTAAAAGAAAAATCAATAAACTAAGAGACGGGAAACTGGGATTAGTGTCTTCCCTTGAGAATATTGTCTTTTAATCCTAACATAAATTAATGGGGGAAGAGGCATTTTCCACTGTAGGATGATGGAGGAGATGTGAACCGTATAGAAGATTTTGAACATATCTAAAATATTCAATGTAAGTGAAACACAGACTTACTTCTAAGTGTTTAACTCTTAACCTTATTTCAAGGGCAGTTGAAATACCACTTTCTCTTAAAGGTCTTTTTTTAAATGTCTGTCTTCACTTCCATTGATCTTAGTCTACTTTGCAAAGTTACACTGGCTTTGTTTTTGACAAGTTGAGCAACTGCAAATAGGCAAGTGTGTCTGTGTGAGTATGTGTGTGTGTTTTCAGATACCAAATATGTATAAATCATCAAATGTAAGAAATAAATTACACATCTCTCTTTCATAAAAGCAGCAGTTTGGGCTATATATGTAACTGATACCCAATAAAGTCTCCCTCTGTTGCCATGGCTGGACTGGAATTAATTATGTAGACCAAACTGGCCTCAAATACACAGAGATCTCCTGTCTCTGACTCCTGGGTGCTGGGATTAAAGGTGTCTACCACACCTGTCATCATGGTTGATTTTAATTGTCAACTTGACTAAATCACCTAGGAGATCCCTCTCAGTTTGTCTTTGAGGGAGTTCCAGAAAGCTTTAACTGAGTAGGGAAGACCATTAAGTGTGGATCACATCATCTCAAAAACTAGAAAACCAGACTGAATAGAAAGGGTTGTGGGGGGGGAGACCAGTATTGATTCATTCTCTTCTCTCTCTCTCCACCCCATCTCTGTTTCTTGACTGAGGGCGAAATGTTAACAGTGCTTGAACTCCTATCGCCATGCTTTTCCTGCTTGTACCCCATCAAGCTGTGAGCTACAACATAAATTCTTCTTTCCTTGTCACCACAAGTAAAATACTGTGGTTATTTGAAAAACAATGCCCCCCCCCAAAAAAAAAGAGTGGCACTGTTAGGAGGTGTGGCCTTGTTGGAGTAGGTGTGGTCTTGTTTGGAGGAAGTGTGTCGCCATGGAAGTGGGCTTTATATGCTCATGCCATGCATCTTCACAGCAATAAAAACCCTAAATAAAACAAATACCACTCCGCCAAAATGTAAAAAATGTTAAATAAAATATCAGTATATATGATTAAAATGAGTGAGAGTGTGTCTCATTTCCAGAGAAAGGTAGTTTCTTAAAACTCTATTAACAAATGTCTTGAAGTTGTTCTGAACATTACTTAGTCCCTGGCACAGGGCATCATCACAATAGGTGGTTATTATCACTTTGACCTGTGGCCTGCCTTCCACTGATCTACACACAGATTTTGGGTCATGTGCCACTCAGAATAGAACTTTAGAAAATACTTTTTAATATGAAGAAATGGAATGGGTGGTACTGATATACACTCCAAGGGTTGGTTTTGGAATAAGAGATTGATCAAATTGCCCTGAAGCAAATGCAGGAGACATTTTGTTTTGTTGGTAAAATCTCATTACGAATGCACAGACAGTAATCACGGTGAAATACTGCAGGAACAAGGGGCCATACGGAACACATTGCCAGGAATAAAGGAAATGAGAAAAGAATACTCTGACCACAGTTATGGAGGAAGACATTCTGTGCTTTAGAAGATTTAAATTACAAACCTAAGCTTTTTTTTTTCTTGATCACAGTTGAAAGCACAGTGTGTTGCTAGAGGTATTTTGTTATTGCTCTTTGGTGATGCAAAAAGATAATAATGATCAGAGATAATTTGTAATACATATTATGATTTATAATACATACTATAAAAAGATAAAGGGGAAAGATTGCTGGATTCCATGTGTGATTAACTTCCCATTCTCACTGGCTCTGGTCAAAGCATCTGGAAAGAAATGAAATGTTAGACCAGACAGGGCCCTCCCAAAGCTGCTGACAGAGTGCGTGATAACCCAGCCCCTTGATCAGAGTTGAGCCAAGGTTTTCCAGCAATCCTTTCACCTGGATCAACACTTCTTACTGTAACTCTGGTGGGGCCATTGGGGAAAACAAAACAGAACAGCTTGGTTGTAGAGTTTTACAAACTTGTCCAACCAACCAACATATTGATAAGATGACAGAAAAAAGAAAGATTTTCATGGTGGGAAGATTTTATTTTATTTTTTAAAGAAACCCACCAGGGCTGGAAATATGGATCCAATCAGCAGCCAAGAATTCATACTCCTCTTTCAGAGAACCTTCTTGATGTGCCCAGCATCTAGTCTCAAAGCTCACAACCACCTGTAACTCCAGCTCCAGAGGATCCATAACCCTGGCCTCTCTAGGTACAGGCACACATGCACACATGCACAGAGACAGGGATCTATGTTCATGTAATTTAGAAAGAAAAGAAAGCTATTAAAGATGCCACTTCAGGAACAGGAACACCTTATTCCTTATTGTCATATTTTATTCACTTATTTAATTGAATGAGTCAGACATTAAAAGTCCAAATTAGATAATCATTATGCATGGGATATTATCTTCCAATGCTTTCTGAACTAAATAAGATACAAAGACAGTATAAAATTTTACTTGCCCTTATGTTCTAAGTATTCTTTAATTTTTCTGACACTTCTCTGACCACAGGGAAGGCAAAGATTTTAAAAGCTAAAATGCCTCATTACCCCCAAACCTTGAGACAGGACCAGAATAAACATATGAAGGAGACCCAGAGTGACTTGGCCGGGAGGCTTCTGTGAACACTCCCAGAGCTCAGAGCTAAATGAATTCCCAGCAGAGATAGGTGAGACAGATAACGGTTGCATCCCAGTCATCTGGGTCAGGTTCCAATCAATAGTGACACATAAGTGAATTTCCAACTGTACAGCATATGACAAATACCAAAGTGGCTGTACCAAAAATGGCACCCCAAAGTGACACTATAGGTGACTGTCCTTCATTCTCTTAACCTCTCCACTGTAGAAACATAAAGGAAATGTTTATATGAGAACTACTCCCAGCAAAGCAAACAGCCAAGATACCTACTTCAATGTGAGGTCTCCACCGACAAGTGCGCTCTACCTGAATGCTGTGCGTTGTTCTTATTAGGATGCACTGCCTGGCAAGGCACATCGCATAGTTGTGAAATGAATGCCAGAAACTGAAACCCTACACGGTCAGAGGAGAAAGAAAATGTGGTGTGCTCATTCGTAATGACTGAAGCTCTCAGAACACATTCCATTGGCTCAGCTTCAGAGAGGAGAAGATGCTAGACCTCCTGGGGCTCACACGTTAAGTCCTCTACCTTGTAACTTGCTTGTCTTATTCCAGAGATGTCACCTCTCTTTCGAAGGTCAGCCTGGTCAAGCTGCTGGGGCAGAAAATGCATAAGGACTGCAGGCACAAAAGCAAAAGATGAATAACCAGGCATCGGGAAGAGAAAACAGGGGCAAAGGTGGTGTTGTGCCCGGGAGGCCATCAGTTGAGCTAACAGAGAGATGCCTTTCTCTGGCTGCCGATACCTCCTGGCCATCTTTGTACAGTATTCTTCTCCTGTACCGAGGACTCCCAGTTGCATGTTTTTTTTTGAAAAGTATTAAGTCATTAATTCCCTTATAAGACATCTTAACAGAGTGCCTTAAGCCAAAGAATTGTACATTTGGAACAGACGAAATGGAGACAGAGAAAGAAATAAACTGGGATATACCTAAATAAAACGAGCAGAGACAGATGGATCAGAAAATGGCTGTGACAACTTCAGTGTGTGGGGGATTGTGAGGGGGTGTTGATACAGTATGTTTGTATGTGTGTGTTGGTCCAGTGGGGAGTAAAGTGCGTGTGTTTGTGTTGTTGCAGTATGTGTGTGTTGGTTCATTGGGTAGTGCAGTGTGTTGCAGGAAGACAGTATTATGCTGGTCCAGTGTAATATACGTGTGCCAGTGCAGTGTGGAGAGTACAGTGTGTGTATGTGTGTTGGTGCAGTTTAGATGTATTGGTGTATTGTATGTATCTGCTCTATGTTGGTGCATTTGGGTGTGTGTGATGGTACATTGGGGGGTGCAGTGGGGGATGCAGTGTGTGTGTTCTTACAGTGCATGTGTGTAGGTGAAATGTGTGTAAGTTACAATGTGCATATGTTGCTGTAGTTTCTGATAGGACAGTGTATGTATCTGCATGTGCATTGGTGCAGTGGGGGGTATGTGTACACACTGGTGCAGTGTGTATATATTGGTGCAGTGTGTATGTATGTATATGTTGGTGGTGTGTGGGTTATGTTCAGAGTGTGTGAAATAGTGCAATGTGTTGATACTGTATGTGTATGTGTGTGCTGGCACACTGTGTGGAGGAACAATTTGTGTGTGTGTGTGTACTGGTACACTGTGTGGGGAAACTGTGTGCGTGTGTGTGTGTGTGTGTGCTGGTACACTATGGGAGGGAACAGTGTGTGTTTGTGTGGTGTGTGTGTGTGTGTGTGCTAGCACACTGTGTGGAGGAACGATGTGTGTGTGTACTGGTACACTGTGTGGGGAAACTGTGTGCGTGTGTGTGTATGTGTGTGTGTGTGTGTGTGCTGGTACACTGTGGGGGGGAACAGTGTGTGTGTGTGCTGGTACACTGTGGGGGGAACAGTGTGTGTTTGTGTGGTGTGTGTAGGTGATAAAATAGTGCGATGCGTGGAGAAGGGTGTTGTTTATTTCCTCTTTGTGATTGAAGCAGGAGTAAAGGAGAGAGAGTGGGAGGATGAAGGAGGGGATGAGAGAGGAAATGATGGTAAAACCACAGCAATTTGATGCTGAGGAAAGGGGAAGAACTTTAAAACATGGACCCTATGTAGAATGACACTCTTAAGGTAGAGTCATGAGCTGTCTTAATGTTAGTTGAGAATGTGACATCTCTGGAAATTTGTAGTAATTTGGATGACATTAGCAATGAGAGAATGATTACAGAGAAGTCCAACACGCCGTGCACATTTCTCCTCATTATTTCTTTCTTCCTTTTTTTTATCTTTTTTATAAAGAATTTTTTAAAATACAATCTTAGTTGATTTTACACAGCTATCACCATTCCCACTCCCTCCCCTCTCCCCATCTCACCCTTCTCCCTACCCCATTCCACCATCCACTCCACCATAGTAAGGCTTCCCATGGGGAGTCAACAAGTCTGACACTTCACTTAGAAACAAGACCAAGGCTCTCTCCCTATATCTAGGCCGAGCAAGGTATTTCTCCAAAGAGAATGCGCTCTAAGATGCCAGCTCAAGCACTAGGGCTAAATCCACCTCCACCACCTCTTGACCACATGCACATCCAAAGCTAGCAAGCGAGCCACTGCCCTGCATCTTCAGCTCGTGATGCCTTCTGGGATTTCTGTCACACTGGGCATGCAGTTTTTTCTTGATTTTTTTCTTTACGTTCTTCTTTTCTTGTTCGGCTGTTTTCCCTTGAGAATCTCTACCTTCTCATCAGGTCTCAGAAAGTCGGGTACTCAAACAATCAGATCCAGACTGTCGAGCTCTCTAGACAAGAGCAGTCCATGACATCACATGTGAACATCAGATAATTGCTTGCACAGTCTAGCTGTTTCTTTGTAACACTAGAAATCTGACTGTGCTGATTGTGTGTATGTGTGAGGGTGTGTGTGTTTGAGGGGGTGACAGAGAGACAAGACAGAGGGGAGGGGGAGAAGGAGGGAAAAGAGAAGGAGAAAGAAAAAGCAAAAAAGAGAGATGATAAGAGAGGAAGAAGAAAAAAGAAGAAATGTGGTTTCTTTCTCCTTTTCAAACATGAATGTGCCTATATGTCCCGATTGTGACTATCAAATCCCTAAACTTAGCTTTTCGTTTCTCCTAAAACCTGTTGTAGTGCAGGGGCTTCCAGCCACTTCTGTCATATTTATTTTTAACTGGACACAACACTCAAGGGCTTCCCATATTGTTCCTGTTTACTTGTAGCAGCAGACTGAAGACAGGGGCAGGTTCCTGGGGAGAAATGTAGGGAGTTGGTTTTTGTTTGTTTTGAAGACATGGTCTCTGCTTTCAGCAGAGACTTATGATCTTTACAGTTTACAGCGTTTGCTACTGTGAACCTGGAAGAAAAATTGATTTAGTGATCCAGGTAGACAGTATGGCGATATGAGCAGCATCTGTGGCAGCAGATCATGATGATCCAACATCGATGTTTCAGATTCTTCAAGACGATTAATTCAGGTCATGACTCCAATAAAACTCATTGGTTCACCAAGTTGGTCATTGGTGGTATCCATACTATGTTCTATTACGGGCTCCCTATCTGGAGTGAGTAGATGTGTGTGTGTGTGTGTGTGTGTGTGTGTGTGTGTGTGTGTGTGTTGAGTCTCCCCAGGAAAAGGTTTGTCACACAACAGTCCTATTTCTGTACATGTTCAACAATGGGGTCTTTTGCTTTTCTAAATCCAAAGTGCTCACTCGTTTGATTCCTGCAGGAGGGAGACACAATTCATAATGTTACTGGGAGTCTTATGTCTGCACTCTGCTCACTGAAATGGATGACTCACCCATTGAGACCAGCAAGTATCTGTTGTTGTAGTTGTTATCTTTTGACTTGCTACAGTGTTCAGCAGACAGTAGCCATCAATGTCTGTAAACTGATGTGATATTCAAAACTGAAGAACTCTGATGTCTCAGTAGAGTTAGTAAAGCCCACACTTTTAGGTCAAGGCTTCACAGTAATGCACAGATGATTGATAGGCGACTTGAGCTTACTATTTTTAACAATTCCAAAGGTCTTCGGTTAAACTCCTTAAATATATTCATTGAAGCTTTGCCGCTAAAATTATTTGATTTTCATCATAAAACAAAAGTAGATATGAATGAACAAGTCATTTGACAGTTGCTATACACTTTCTACTTTGACATGGCCTAATAATTGACACAAGTTGATTAGGAAGCAAAAAATTATTCAGAAGATATTTGATCAAAGCTCTTACTGCCAGTCCAGCCTTGAATGTTGAATCACACAGCATTCTTTCGTGTGTTTCATGACATGCTTCCAATGCCACTAACTGAAACCCAACACATCCTTTCTCTTCTTCTGCCCTCACAAACTGCTCTGGCTGCTGCCTGTAGGATCTAAGCTACTTGAGACTTCTGATCACATGGGCTCTAGAGCCAAACATCTGTGACATAGTGCAGACCTGTCTAGTTGGCTCATTTCTGGAGAACCTCCTAATGTGAGTTCTCTAACTCATTTTCCTCTTGATCCACTGCCTGATGTTCTTGCCCTAGACATCTCTGACTTCACTCTACTACCACTTCCCTAAGTCTTCATTGCTCTTCCACCTCCTTGGTATTCATTGTTCTATCACCTCCCTTGGTAGTTTTGGTTTCACCACCTCCCTTGGTCTCCGTTGTTCCATCATTGCCCTGGGTTGACATTGCACCATCATATTTCTGTATCTTTATTATGACAGCATCCACTGGGCTCCTCATTATGCCTCACCTGCCTCTTAGTGGCTTACTTGTTGCCTGCACACTTCCCCAGAAGGAAGAAACTCAACACATATCTTGAAATACCTTTCGCCAGCTATTTGGACTCTCTTTAACCCAGGACTGTGGACACGGAAAACTAACAAACACAAATTGTAGACCAATAGCACTTTAGCTAGAAAGAGGACTAAATACAAACAGCATGAGCTGCACAACATCAAGGGAATCTCTTGGTACTACTCATGTCTGGGAAAATAGGAGGCAAGGATCAGGATATCAGCAGCTGATACCTGAGACACTTGTGGTTCCACATAAATACAACGAATTTACAGTGGTTACATGAGGGTGCCTGTACAGGCCTCAACAATAGATGTGCTTTCGTTCTAGTCACTGAAGATGGCCACAGTGCAGGCAAGGGGCAATCTATTAGGAAGTCAGTGACAGCATAATGAGAAGCCAGGAGCTGATGACTCTTCAGATTGGTTGGCTGAGTGAAAAATATTCTTCTTATCCATGTGGGTGGGTGTCATCAGCTACGTTGTAAATCTAAGTATATCAAAAAGAAGAGACAGAATGAATTGATATGTCCATCCTCTCCACTTTCAGATTGGCCGCCAAGTGGACCAAAACTGAGCTATCTCACTTCAGGAATCTCAGGCTATTAGACAATAAATTGAGCCACACCTTAGTTCTCATTATATATATATAGTTCACCAATTCTTATTATATACTTCCTTTCATATTCCTTCTGTATATGTCCTTCTGATTTTGTTTCTCTGAAGTACTCTTAAGAAATACACTGATTTCCCTATAAAAATAGTCATTGCTCAGGAAGCTTTTAATATGGCATCAACTAAGTCTCATTATTTTTGTTTTTGAACAACATCTGTACATTAAACTTTTCTGTGTACCTATTGGGTTGAATTACACTTTGGATCTCTGAGAACACAGGCTCATCTCATATACAAAAAGATTCTTTTGTGAATTAAAAAAGTGTTTTGGTTGTTGAACTAACATTTAGTCAAATAATAGGAGAACATTTAGGGAAGAGTTAGTAAAAAAAAAAAAAAAGAACTAGGCATAGGGCAATAATAGGGCACTGGTATGGTATGCATGATGAGGCCTTAGGCTCAGTCCCCAACACTAGAAAATATATACTCCTCAACATAGATAGATCAATAGATGATAGATAGATAGATAGATAGATAGATAGATAGATAGATAGATAATGGATGGATGGTAGGGAGATTGGATTTGTAAATATATAAGGAGAAAGAACTGAGGGGGAGGTAGAGGAACAGGAACTCCAACTTTATAAAGACAAAATAAGTGAGGTAGAGCCAAACACCATTAAACTTGACATTCTCTAACATGTCTAATACTTTAATAATTAAATAGCCTGCATTATAAATTTACAACAGTAATTTGTCCAAATATTCCACAAGTGAAAACTGCATGCCATTCACATTTTCTTTCAAATTTTTAATTTATTTTTTATTGAAAAAAAATCTGCCTCCTCCCTGCCTCCCATTGCCCTTCCCCCCACTCCTCCCCCCTGCCCCATGGGATAAAACAGGACTCTCTGAACATGGTGGACAATGAGGGCTGATGAGATGGCCAAGGACAATGGCACTGGGTTTTGACCCTACTACATGAACTGGTTTTGTGGGAGCCTAGCCTGTTTGGATGTTCACCTTCCTAGACCTGGATGGAGGGGGGAGGACCTTGGACTTCCCGCAGGGCAGGGAACCCTGACTGCTTTTCCAAAATTTTAAGATAGGAAACTAGAAGCAGAATGTAGAGAGTTCTCAGGACTTTGGGGGTTGATCAAGGATGCATTTTGAAAGTTTACCATCCTTATCTTGGTACTGTCCACCAAATCCACATAATGAGTTGTCCCACTGGACCAGCTTCAGTCCTATCCCTTTCCAGCATTTGTTTTCTACTTGCTGTTGGTCCAGTTGCCTAGACAGAGACTAGAATCCAGCAGCTGAGATAAGAATCCACTCAAAGTAAGGAGAGTTGGGCAGAAAAAGTGACTATGAATTGTCACTATAACTTTTTAATGTTGTAAAGTCATTTGGATGTCAAGTTTAAGAAAGATATTTATGTCATGATAAAGTTTTGTTCACATCTAATTTATCATTTGATACAAACTATAATGATGTATGGATTTAGCTTTACTAGTAATTTAATTAAAGCAGAGTAATAGATATGGGAATGCATTTGTTGAATTGGAATCTAAGCATATTGTAACTGTCCTGTGCATTTGTAGCTCAATAGAACAGCATTAGTTGCATACAGTGAGCATGAAGTTTTCTCAGAGGAAGCTGTATGTGATTAACACATATTTATTGGATATTCGTGTCTTCTCCATGATTTTGTATAGACTATAAACTCTGAAAGTTATTTAACCTCACCATGTCTCAGTGTTCTTATCTAAACAGTGAAAACAATTGTACCTGTCTCCGAGGACTGATGATTCTTTTTTATTAAATGAGATATGATACATAAAGCATTCATAATCTTGAGCAATTAGAGCCTTCAAGTTCGAAACAAAGTAGAACTAAAAGGGAAATGTACTGTCAACAAAATTAGTGCTCAGTACAAAAAGCTGTTCTTAAAAAAAAAAAAAAAACATAAAAACATTTGCTAGGGGATGGTGGCACACAGCTTTAGTCCCAGGATTTGCAAATCTCTGTGCATTCAAGGCCAGCCTGATCTACCAAGTGAGTTCCAGGACAGTCATAACTGGTATATAGAGAAATCCTGTCTCAAAAGAAGAGGGGGAAGAGGAAGAAGGGAGGGAGGGAGTGAGAGAGGGAAGGAGGGAAGGAGGGAAGGAGGGAGGGAGGGAGGGAGAGAGGGAGGGAGGAAGGAAGGAAGGGAGGGAGGGAGAAAAAGAAAGAAACCTTGCATGTCTGTCTGTGTGTACATCATGTGTGTCTATGCACGTCCGTGTGTGAGTACATATGCACATGTGCCACAGAACACATATGTAGGTCAGAGGACAACTTCAAGCATTAGCCATTGACCTCTCCCATGTTTGAGGCAGTCTTTTGTTTATATCTATGTATATCAGACTAGCTTCCCTGAAAGCTTCCGGGGAAATTCCAGCATCGACTCCCATCTTCCAGTAGGAGAACTGGAATTTCAGATGTAATATCCACCTTTGTTTGTCTTACGGACATTTGAACCCAAGTCTTCATGCTTGGGCAGTGGCAAATCCTGTATACAGAAAGCCATCTCACCAATTTATAGAAATCCTTGTCAGTATGGTAACCTTCCAATAAAGCCGCGGGCATGGCCGACTTGTTGTTTTCTCAGAGACTGTGATAGAATTGCTTGTTTATTTCACTGAAATTACAAGTATGAGCCAGCAAACATGACTTGTGTTGGGCATTTTATGTGAATTTTAGTTTTAATCTTCAGAATTGTCTGAATATATACTATGAATGTATTTAGATAGAGACTTTTAAAATATAGGTCATAAAAAAGGATCAAGAAAAGTTTGAATTCAAATTTGACACTCTCGATAGAAATTGAAAAATGGATGCTTATTAGAGGCAAGAAAATAGAACAGCTAAAAAACAGGAAACTGGGCCATATTCAAGAAACCTGGAAACAGGAGCTGGTAAAATGGCTCAGCAGGTACAAGAACTTTCAGGAAAAGCCTTAGGACCTGAGTTTGGCACAAGTCCATGTCAAAAAGTCAGATGCAGAAGCATGCATCTCTCACCCCTACATTCCTGTAGAGATTACAGGCAGAGACAGGAAGACTGCTCAGAAATCCATGGTGTATGGCAAGAGCCTGCAGTGTGCAGCATTATGAAAACAACTAGAGACTCTGCTTTAAAAGAAAGAAAGAAGCACCTCTCACACAGTGGCCCATAACCTCCACCCACATGCCTCATACACCCAGACACATAGAATATTAATAATTAAAATTACAAAACCTGAGCATAGTTATAACTCATCTTATTTCAAAACTCTTATGAGTAGCCGGAGAGTAGCTCATTCCAGTAATACAAGAAAATAGGTGACTGAAACAGGAAGTTTAGGATACAAAGTGAATTCTATGCTACAAAATGAGACCTTGCCTTAGACAAAGCAAAACAAACAAACAAAAACTCTCCAGATATCTGTTTTTGTTCCAGAGATGAGAAATGCAAGCAAGGATGGAACCCAGGTCAGAAGGCAACCAAACATTCAATGATGATGGAATGTCATTTTAAGCATTAGATTCTATTCTTTGTTTCATATGCTATTATCAAAAGATAAATTTCATTAGTAGAGCTTAAATACTGAAGGAAATGTTAAAGCAATACGCTAATTTCAGGTAGACTTTTCAAAGCAGATCATGACTATGCAGAGAACATAACCCAATGTAGCAAACGCTGGAAATATTAAATCTGGGCATCTGGTTCAAATTAATTTCAGTAGCTAGAGAACAACATCAATTACCTTCTAAAATGAATTTAACTTTATTACTGTGGAATGCAGAAAGACCAAGTATTATTTCCTCCAGTGGACTTAGATAACCTCAGCCCCAGAGCATCTCCACTCTATCAGAGCATGGCTTGCTATTGTTCAGATAACCTGACTCAGAACTCCAAAGGACGGGAACTGTTTATGCATGTGGTACAGTTCAAGGGAACAAGGCATTGAAAAACTGCACTGTTAATCAACGGCCTTTGAGCCCTTGTGAGAACTGTTCTCATTCATCACTTTGCAAAGTGAATGTGTGAGGTCACGGGATATAAGCTCGAAGACATGCTGGCATGCCTATGCTCGCAACACTCGGTGTACAACAAACCACTTCCTATTCCTCCCTTTCCCTATCTGCAGAAAGGACTGTTGTAGAATTTACACAAGAGAACGCATGCCCTGCTCAGCTTGGTGTTTGCAGCACCATTAGGCCTCAATGACTATTAAGATACAAAGTCATTTGCCATTTCCTGGTAGTGGCAAATAATAATTTCCCGTTATTCTCTTGTTTTGTTTTCTTACTTTTTCATGTTTTCTGCTTGATCACTAACAAAAGAGCAAATTCCATCAGTGAATGTGCCGTATAATTTTGTTTTCTCTTTTGGCATTGTTCAAACTACTATGCACTGTGCCGAAGTGTTCCGTTGGTCCTTGGTGAATTAAAGTGGCATCAGTATTATGAGCATTTGCATTCATTATGTATGTCTTCTGTGGGACCTGTGCTAAGCGTTTTCCATGCTTGAACTCCTTTAATCTTCGCACACAGTCCTGAAATGTAAGTACTCTATGAATGAAATACATTTTTGATGAATTACAAGAATACCTTTGTCATTGCCATAGCAACAGAAGTCTGGAAATATAAATCCGATTTTAGAAACCATAATCACAGTTGTGTCCTCTTTCTCTGGCTCAGATTTTACATGCAGTTGAAGGCATTTTATATATCACATGCATAATGATCTATAAATGATAATTATGCTTTTTGACTCCCAAAATTGACAGACTTTCTAGAATCAAGACCCTCAAAAATAATTTTGATCATTTTATAAATAAATAAGCATGCACAAACCTGGGAAGTTCTTGGTACTGTTACAAAGACACGAGACATGTAACATAAAAGAAGAAAGTTGATGTGAATTTGGGGAGTTTGGTTCGATTTCAGCTACTAAATGCTTTAAATCATTAGTGTTCTAGTAAAACAAGCATGATTTAGTAAGGAGACTATGATGTGTTCATGAATGTTTGATATAAATTTTGACCTCAGATGTGGCTGTCTCAGGTGCATAGCCTAGACATCCTTGGGTACTGCTCAAGCTCTCTGTGACCTGTATGGGACAAGGTATCTCTGGCAAACATGTTGAAATAAGTGTACTGAAGGAAGTGGGTATTACCATTTAAACTAACCATGTCAAAAGAGAAGGTATGGTTTAGTGGTTCCTATGTTGAACCTAGGCACAGAGCAATTAGGTAAAATTATTGTTATCAGCTTGTGTTCTAATTTTTCATGTCTCATTTTTCTCCATAGATGAATATCATAGCTTTTTAACAACGTTGAAAATTGAGTGAGCAAGGCATTACCCAAGAGAGGTTTTCCTTTTACAGCAGCAAAGAATAACACTTGATAGAGGACCAAGATTAGATCCTGGATTTACCCCAGGCCATGTTGTTAATGGTCTTGTTTAAAATGCCACAAGATGAGATAACGTGTGTGTTAAAGCTGGATGACTTTATTACAATTAGATGTCTAGTTATCTTGTCTTGTCTTACGTGCCTGACTTTTTGGACTGACCTTTATTCTACACATCTATTGTTCCATCTCTTCCAGAAAAGAGTTAAAAAGAAGGGCCTTAAGTGATTAAATACTGTTGACAAAAAGATTATGTCGAGGACTGAAGTAATGACAACAATACTGACAGGATTTACAAGAAGCATTTTCAATTCACACATTTTTATGAAACTTTCCATTTAGGCTGGTGAATATTTTCAGTAACAAACTACTCTACACTCCTAAGATGACCTTTATGTTCAGTCATACATTTATATGCAAATGCCTGTTACTCAAATCAATAACATGAACCAAAGAGAGATCTCAATTTTAGTGTTTGAGTTCCCTTGTACAGCACCCTATTTAGAAATGGTCATACAAAAATACTTTTAAAATTAAGCAGTTTCTAATTGATTATATCAGTATTTTACACAAATTCTATGAAAGGATTTTTATTTTAACTCGATAGTACTCTCTAAATTTGAAGAATAGCTTCCAAAGAAGCAGAATTGAGTCAGATTGTCAGTATTTTTTCAGTGAAAACCTTAAAGAGATCAAAATAAGGGGGCTCTATACATTTATTACCGTGAGTTACTTCCTTTTCTGAATAATTATTTTTAGTATTTGTATATATAACTTCCACTCATACCAATATAAACAAAATATTATTACATGCAGTTGACTCCCCAGTCTCTCTTTCTTTCTCTCTCTCTCTCTCTCTCTCTCTCTCTCTCTCTCTCACACACACACACACACACACACACACACACACACACACACACACACTACATGAAAAAGGAGGGGTAGTTAGAAAGAAGTTTGGTGGGGGGAAAAAGGAAATAAAGAAGGATAATGAGGGTACTTTGAACCTGTGAACAAATCTTTTGAAAATAAATTGCAGTTGGGTAGTAGTGGCACATGCCTTTAATTACAGCATTAGGAAGGATTTCTGTGAGTTTGAGGCCAGCCTGCTCTACAGAGTGAGTTCCAAGACTGGTTCCATAGCTAATGAAAAACCCTGCTTCACAAAAGAGAGAGGGAGGTGGGAAGAGAAAAAGGAAAAGAAGAGAAATTGTACTACAACATTGGCAAGAGAAGCCCACTTTTGAATTGTGGTCTGGATTATCAGAGACTCCCAAAACATAATAGGCTATTTCCAGTACCAGTGGTTACCTTCCAAAGGTAGAAAAGTCCTATTGCTGAAGACACCATGAACTCAAGATGAAGATCTAGAGGATCTGAGCTGGAGCACAAGAGAACAAGGACAGCCAAGCAATCCTGAACTTTTAGAAAGCAGACTGCTGAAGACATCACATTCCCTGGTTTCACTTTACACTACAGAGCAACAATAATAAAAAGGACATGGAACTGACACATACAGACACGGACTAGAATAGAGAACTAAAGCTAAAATTTTTGACAAGTAGGCCAAAATGCATACTGAAGCAAAGTTAGCATTTTCAAAGATTGGTGCTGGAAAGCTAGATATGAACATGTAAAAGAATGATTAGATCCTATCTCTCACCCCGAACAGAACTCAGTTCTATGTAGATTAAGGATCTCAACACAGTACCTAATACTCCATTTTTATTAGAGAAAAAAGTGAGAATTATGTTTCAACATAGAGGTATCAATAAAGACTTGTTAAATAGGACTCTAATAGGACAGGAAATAACACAAAGAATCAAAATATGAATTCTCATGAACTAAATGCTTTTGCATATCAACCAAATTCAAAACTGTGAAGACACATCCCACAGAACAGGAGAAAATCTTTTATGGCTATATTGCCAACAGAAAATTAATGACAACAGTACACAAGGAACTCAGAACACTAAAAATGAAGAAAACCCAACTATTCAATTAAGACATGGGCTACGCTACTAAACAGGGAGCTCGCAAAAGAAATAAAGATCCAACGAGTAAAAGCTTTCTTTAAAGAGAGTCTCATTCATAGCCAACAGGCATCCCACTCAGGGCATCGTTATTGGAAAAGGCGAGACCTTTGCCCACTGTTGATCGGTGTGCAAACTAGTGTAGCCACTTTGCAATTAATTGAGAAGGTCTTCAAAAAATAAAAATAGAACACCATATGTCCCATCTGTGCACAACTTCAAAGGAATGTGCACCTACTGCAGAGATCCTTGCACCCCCACCTTCATTGCTGCCCTATTCACAATGGCTAGGGAATGCCATCAGCCTAGGTGTGCATCTACTGATGCTTTTCAACCATCAAAAGGCCATCAGTAGGGGGTATGGGTCAGAGAGACTGCATGTTCAGGGCAGAAGCTGTCCATGCATCTCCTGTGCCTGTAGAATCCCTGCAGACACCTTTTCAGACAATATTACAGTTTTTTTCCATCACTAAGCACTGGCAGTAAGGAATAATAAAATATGGTGGTAGCTTCATCTTCAGTCCACAAGGGCAGGACTGCTGGCCATTTCAGATATATATCTCAGGCACCTGTCCTTAGGCCAGTTGACAGGGATATCTACCAGTCACTTGCCACCTTGATTGCTGCAATGCAGTAGCTCTGCAATTCAGCCTGAAGAGCAGCCTGACCCCTGCTGCAGTTCTTAAAGATTAATTCAGCTCACTCTGATTTCCTGTCCACAGTCTCCTTGAGATGCTAAAAAGGCTTCCAGTTTTGCATAAATCGGGCTTGAAGTGTCCCTGCCTTCCCCTTCCCCACCCCCCCTTTTCGATTGTTTTGTCTTAGGGCAGTCTAGGCTGCACAGTCTGGCCAGGGCTCTTCCCTCCAGAGTGTTCTAAGGGCTGTTAAGTACATGGGAGCAGAACACTTCCTTGGCTCTTTATCTGCAATACTAATGGAGTCGGTCCAAAAATAAAGGTTCAAGATTCAACATCCAAATTCAAACTGTTAGATTACTTCAAACCTCAGACAAATGGCTGAGGTGCCTATTTAACATATCAAAGCAGACACCGGCCCAGTGGCTGCCAGGTTCTCCCTATATCCCACCATCCCTACCTGAAAAGGGGCTCTCCGGGATAGCATATCCATCTCCTGCCCTGAACACTCCAGCCCATGGAGCTGGGCTGCTCTTTCCTATATAATCTAGTAATTTGGTTACTTATTTTTTGTATCTTTGGGCCTTCCTGGCTGCTGCACCTAGTTCCCCCCAACACCTCACTTGGCTCAGGGTCCTGTTGACTCTGGACTCTCCCAGATGTTCCTGCCTGTGACCATGCTCTTCCACATAGCTATAATAGACTTTCCCCTTCTGCATACCTAGGACCAGTCATGTACTTTTCCTTTTTTTTAAAAGGATACATTTTATTCATGCAACCTGTATCTCTACTAAAACCCAAGCAGCCACAAGCTCCCTGTTTCCTGTCCTTTATTAAGAGGTCCCACTTTCTCGTGGGACTCCAGCCAAATCAGACAGGCCCCATAAATATAGTAGGAGGCCTGGAAGGGGATGGGAATGACTTAGAGTTCCACCACACCTCCCTGAAAACAGAAACCCACCACAGACAGAGAGATGGACAGACAAGAGTCAGGGAGGAGAGCCCACCCTGCTCTCAGTTCTCTCCCCTTTGCACCCACTCAAAAAGAAAATCAAACACTGGCTATGCAGACCCCAGACCACCCACCTACCCATAACAGCATGTGTGGGAACCTCCGCCCCCGCCCCCGCCCCCGCCCCATCTTGTAAAGGGTGGCCCCACCGTGACTTCCTATGGCTCTTCCTCTAGTTTGGTTCGTTTCTGGCCAACTCCACACCCTCTTCCTTCCCTCAGCCTACAGCTCAGACACGCAGCATCTTCTATTTTCATTCCAAAACTCTCAGCATGGGCTCCTGCCCAATGTTCACTCACATAATACATATTACACACACATACATGCATACAAATATACATACATACATAAAACTCAAAACCACAAAACACAATTAGGAACACTGGAAGGAAGAATAATTGAAATCTATCCCCCAAAACCCAACTGGTCAATTACTAGCCATAGGGATTGTGGACATTTATTGTTTTGTTTTGTTTTTTCCCTGAGAATTAAAATTAAAACTGTTATTATTCCCACCACTTAAGTTCAACAAATCTTATAGATCTTTCAACACACAAAAGCTTTTTCTTAATAGGAACTCATTCAAAATATAGGATAGTAATTAAGGAAAACTGCTGGTGTTTATTGCCTGATATTCTGACTATTAAAAGGAGCTATGCATGAAAAATGTATGTCGTAAATGGTGATTATAGTTGGGGTGGGAATAATCTGTATTAAACTAAATATAGATGATCTACATGATATGTATGTTTCCTGCAAAAGCACTTTCAATCTTGGATGTTTGATATGATTCATAACACAGAGATGGATGGTATTATGAAAGATGTCATAAAAATATTTCTAGTTGTTTTGCTTTCTACTTTTCAAAAAATGCCAACAATTAGAGCATTTTTTTCCTGCTGAAAATCACTTCCTTTCAAGGTGCTTGTTGAAGGGCAGGCACCATTTGCTGCCAAAGCACATCTGACATCTGAGCAAAGCTGCTAAAGAATCTACCGTGACTTTTCATTTGCTTTTAAGGTGCACAATTTGTGGTTTAATGGTAACTAAAATGATAGAACATTACATTTGATATAGCCTTTGTTTAGAAAAGGAATTGACAAGCTCCCACTGATTTTACACTGCTGTAATTGCTAGATGGCCTCAAATATTCATTCTATTGTTTACTTTTACCACAGCTGCTTCCAAAAATTATCTGAAGTAGCGGTTTATATAAAACACAAATAAAACAGGAACAAAGACCATTAAAAGAAGACTTAGAGATTAGGGTGAAGCAGTTGATCTTTGCAGATTCCTCGAATAAGACTGCCATTCTAAATCATGTGATCCCTTTGACCCACACTTGCCTGAACAAGGCAGGTTTATGGAGGAGAAAGATGCCGGGGTAGAAGTGGCAGGTCTTCAGGTCACTCCATACCCTTGCTATCAATTTTCTCTCCCATTAGCAAGGAAGAACGGAACAATGGGAAGACATAGGAGGAGAAAGAAGATGCAGGCAAGGCAGGCTGACTGAATGTGCTGCCGCATGTATTGATCATGTGCTTTGTATGACTGTGAGCCTCTGGAGCTATCAATATGCACCTACACTTCAGCCTCGGAAAATGCTCATCTTTTGCTGAGAGAGTGAGTGATGCAAGATCCTGAAGAAAGACTGCCATGTAAGAGAAATAGACATGTGTATTTCTATGGGTATGTAGCTCTACTCAGGGTCACAGAAAAGTGGAGATATGAGGAAATAGAGCTCATGGTATCCAGAGAATAAAACTTCGGGGACCTCTCCTAAGAGCTCCCCAAGCATGCCACCACAAAGCTGTAATGCTCCAGTGTGCCCCCAACTTTACCCTCTTCTTCACATGGCCTTTCCTGTCTTCTCTATTCTGTATCCCTTCTGATCTACCTAAAGGAAAAATATAAGGAATACCAATATGAAACCATTTTCAAAATTGCCACCAAGAGTATTCCTCATATTTGGTTTGTCATATCAAGACTCTTTCAACTCACTAGATTTGGAAGAATAGACAGCATTAGCAACATTTTAAAAAAAAAATCAAATAGTCATGTTTACATCCTAAGAGAGAGGTAAACAAGAATGATGCAAAAACATAAATAATAAATGGAAAACAGCATCTTGGTTTCATGACTGAAGGACTGACAAAGGTGTTTCAGAACAGAGAAGATGAGCAGAGGAAGAAGATGACAGAGAGACAGTATTAGAACCCAGAGCAGAGCCCACGTAAAAGTTTGGCAGTTGGCACATGTGTTATATTACAGGAAGAAAAAAAATGCCTTTGGGCTACACTGTGCTTAGCAGAAACAATGAACAGAATGAAATGTTCTTTACCCACCGTCCAACTGACCTTTTCAAGATAGGCTCAAAATTTTTCATGCAGTGCTTAGTCGGAAGAGAGTTCTGCTTGAAGAGTAACAACATGCATTATGGTCCTTACTCAGAACCATTATTCTCTGCATGACTCTTTTATTTTATCTTCAGAAATTTGTGAGTGTCTTCTCCACACATGTATCCAAGTCCCAGCATTTAATCTATCACTATCTGTCCTTCTTTCCCTTTTTGTATGTGTCTGGTGTCCCATCAATACCCCAGTGTACACTAGGTCATTCTTGCTTATTGGTGACTTCATATACTGCAGTCACTTTAAGAAAGACTCAAGTTTTCATAAAATTTTATAGGATCAAAAATGAAATGTTCACCCTATAAATGTAGACTGTGTGAATTAATAAATAAAGTAGTTGATGCCTCAAGTTACTACTTGGAAACTTAAAATGCTATTGGGTCATGTTTAACTATTACATATTCATCATCATTATTATTGTGTATGTGATGTACACTCTGGGTATGCAAGACAAGAATGTGGAAATAAGAGGACAGCTTGAGGGAGTCCGTTCTCTCCTTTCTCCTTGGCATCTGAGGATTTAACTCAGGTTGTCAGGTTTGACCACTAAGTCCTTTGATCTGCTGAGCTGCCTTATTGGCTCTCTGTTCTAAACAGAGATCATCACAGTGTCTTAGACTGTAGTGCCTTGTGAGGGAGAATGTAAAAGGAATGTGCACTGGATAAAATCCTTAGCAGAATATAGTGGGTTCTGTGTGAGGAATAAAGGAAAATGAGGAATTTGGAGTTGCTTGAAGGTTCAACATTGAAGTCCGGCAGAAAGGGGATGCTGCTCATTGAGGGAGAGAAGGCAAAATGCTATTACTCCATTTGTTCATTCACATCTTTTGACTTATGTTGTATGAGCTTCCTTTTGTCTCCACTAAGCCTGTGTCATTGATGAGGCGACTCAGTGACGATGTCCAATGTATGGCTGAAACATAATCTGGAGCTTATGAGAGAAGTCCAAACTACAAATATAAACCATTAGTCATCTTCATATGGGCTTTTCGGAGATGAGCATTTGAATGAGGCTCACTGGGAAGGCAGAGCTGTCAGAGAAGGAAAGAAGGTCATGAACCTCTCTCTGACATGTAGTTTGAGAAGACAAGAAAGAACCATAAAAGCAAAGTGGGCGAGGAATCCAGTGAAGCAGAAGGAAAATCCGGAAATAATAAGGGGTCTTAAGAGTAAATGTATGGTCAGCTGTCACAGAAGCCCCTCAAAGTCCAAACAAAATAACTGAAAATAACTGGAGAAGTGAATATTGGATTCAGCAATATGAAACACACTAATAAGAATATTTTCCAAGGAATTCTGGGACAGAGGCCTGAGCAAGATCATGTTAATCTGAACGTGTAGCTGAGATGAAAGTATTACTCTTAGGTCTCAGAGTTTCCTTGGATATCTGGAGTCATTTGTGCTTCCATGCAAACTGCATGATTGTCTTCTCTATTTTCACTTCTTGAATTACATTGAATCTACATGTTGTTATTTGTACAGTAGCGTGTACATATTGATTCTATTAATCAAAGTTAGGAGATCGTTCCATCTTGTGATGTCTTCATTTTGGTTTCTTTCTAGTCCGTGCCTGTGGGGTCACATCTAACGGCCTTTCATCAAAGAAGTTCTATGATCATACAGGTCATCATTTAGCAAGATACAGGGACAAGGTGAGAGACATAAGCAAGATAGTTTTAATAACATGCCTATACTTAACATGTGTTATGAACCCATGAATCCAGAGCTCTAACATCTTCTTAGCATGTATTAAATTTCCACATAAGCTTCTGCAAGAACAAACTATATTCAAAGTACAAAACAACGTTATCATAATTTGCTCATCTCCGTGTCTCTCTGTCTGCACTAGTATCCATCCACCTGCCTAACCATCCATTATATTCATTCAGGATGCCTCCGTAGGGGCTTCAGGCAGGAAGATGATAGGATGCAATGATATCTAGTCCCCTCTTAGGCAAGTATCGCTTAAAGTAGTGAATACATGCCCAAGTAGTTATGTCTGGTAAGGACTAACCATGCCAGAAAAATTCTAGGTTTTAGAACAGTAACAGAAGAGAAAATCCATGCCATGGAAATGAAAAGGACCAGTGAGGTAAAGCTTCCTAGGAAGAAAGACCCCCAGTGGAGCCAAGGAATGAGAAGCAGAAACACAGCCATGAGAGGAGCCAGAGGGTGAATAACAGTTTCCCTCAAAGATCCAATTCATGGACCCGGCAGATGAACAGCAAGAATACATTGCAGAGTTTAGTCAAGCAAATTCAAATCAAGCTGCAGGAAGCAAGGAGTAAAAGTATCCCCCATTGTGATTCGTTATTGAAAAGAAATCATTCCAAGCCTTCAAGCTAAGTCTCTACAGTAGTTCTGCACCCCAGGTGTACCCAGTGTGGAGGGTGTCTCGCTCTATGATGAAGGGTTGAGAGTAGAAAGGAAAAGCTGTGACTTGGATTCTTAGCAGCATGACAGCCCCACAGGAGGGCTGACCTGCCTTCTTTTGGATAAATTATGAGCTATTCTTCTCTTCAAATGCTGCAAAGACAAGGAGATGAAAACTCTCTGAAGCGCTACATCAGGAGCCGCTTATGGTTTTCCTCTAAGAAAAGATGGGAAGCTTAGAGGAAGGACCAAAGCCTTGACAAACAGAAAAAAAAATGAGAAAAAAATTAAACTCTTTAATAAGCTTTAAAAGAAAATTGTCTCTGAATAATTATTACTCTTTACAAATGCTCCACTTTTGGTGGGTTGGGAAAGAAAATATGATTGGGTTATGTGCTCAGAGACCATGATTTGGTTGTCTTGCCCTTACCAAATCTACCCCTTGGGGTTCCAAAACAGAGACAGTAAGTCATCCCTTATAGGAAAGAATTCAATGGAATTACAGGCAGACCACCACAGATGGTGGTCTTCTGGTCAATAGCCTATCTAAGAGAGACACTCTGCCACAAGCATTAGGAGTCCTGTCCCAGAACTCAGGGTTTTTCCTTACAACTCTGCTCCTTCCTCTCTATAAAAGATTCAGTCTTCTTATCACTGGGGCATCTGACATAACCAGTCTGACATTGTCAAATCAAACCTACCTAACCCAAAGACATTTACCTGTGTCTTTCCTGCTTTGAGATATTCTTTCTTTCCTCAAGCAACCAACATAGGGATGGCCATTGATAGTGAGGGTGGGTGAAAGATGAAGAAAGGAGATAGGGGAGGGAAAAGAGTACTAATGAGTTCTTCAAAACACAAGACCACCATGTGGAAAAATCACAAATTCGACTTCTGTTTTATCTTCTTCATGCTATAAATACTCCAGTTCTTTATTTCTTGTAAATTACCATTTTAAATGTTATCCCTTTATTTCCACAAACTTAACACCAACATTCATCTCTTAAAAAGTCTTTCTTCCTGCCATAGATCACATTTGTTGGTGATGATGTGGTAGTGGTGACGGTGAATAGTAGAGTATCGTCTGTATTTGTGTGTGTGTGTGTGCTTGTGCATACATGTGTGTGCATATTTAGGCCAGAATTCAGTGTTGATTGTCATTTTCAATCACTCTTCTCTTTAGTCCTTGAGACAGAGTCTCTCTAAACTTCAAGGTCACTGACTGGTTAAACTGGTTGACCAGAAACCCCCTGGCATCCTGTAGGTCACTATTATTCCTTTATTTTGAATTGTCACATAAACCTACCCTGGTCACACTACAAGCTCAAAATCCTACAAATCAGATGTTTGTTTCTCACAAAAATTATTACATATGAATACAGTACTTGTTTGCTTAATTTTAATAGTGGAGCCACATCCCCAGTCGAAGCCGTTCTGGTTTTTAACTTGTGGGATTTAATTATCTATCTAGAGAACTATCACACTAGGCAGAAAAAATTTTCCTCCCCTAAAAAGCTGACATTTAAAAAAAAAAAACAAAAACACAAGCATAGCTCCTTAGACAAACTGCTTAGTAAATTACAGATGGAAAGATGGTTTTATTAAGCTTTTTCATATTGAGAAGCAAAATGGTACTGGAAAAATCAGTAGGAGTCACTTTTCCAGATGGACTTACACTTTTGAAAGGAACTTGTGTTGCATGAGTTAAAAACTTAGCTTGTTAGCAAAACTTTAATCAAGGACAATGCCATGATCTTGGTTACAGTTGTGCTGAAAACCTAGATATTAGCTTGATAAGCCCCCTAGTTTCATTGTGAGCTAAAACTGTAGGAGATACAGAATGAACTACTTTCGGATTTGAAAAGGGGGTCTTTGTGACATTTATTACTAGATTAAAAGATAAAGTTTAATTAATTTTACCATGAAAACGGGAAAGTCATTCTCTGACTCCTTTAATTGCTGCCACCATCACTCTCAGAGGAAAAGAGCTAAGATCGTCTAGAATAAATCTTTCTTAAGATGTTTTTATGTTTTGTTAAGCATAAAATTATTTCCTCACATTTTAGTTGCCAAACTTGCTTTGGTGATATATTAATATATGGTCTTTAGCTACATAGTAACAAAAATTAACTGGTAGGATTGTGAAGAAATCCAAAAAGGTCTAAACAGATCTTTAAAAAATATTGAGCATTGGTCTAGAATTTAAGAAATAAATAATAAATAAGACTAAGGTTCTTAAAAACACAGTTTTAAAAAATCTTAAGTAGGTCTTCAGTAGGTGATATAGAATTTATTTAGACAGTGCTGCCTGATTTCTTAGAATTGCAGCTACTGGAAATTTCTTACTAAAACAGGATTTCCTTGTTTTTCAGAAAGCTGCACACATCAAATACATACCACCAACCCCAGGCTGTAATCAGTTTGATGGGCAGAGGACAATTATAAAGCTGTTTTATTAGGGTTTTTTTTTTTTTTACAGACTTTTTTCCCCTAATTTCTTTTTCTTTAAGGAGCAATGGAGGCTTAAAGATCTGCCTGGGGAAATAGAACATACGTTCTCTCCGTGGGCCATGCTTTATTTTGATTCTATTTCTCTTTTCTTTTGTGTTGATCTCCTTGAAAGTGGTGTCAGTGAACCTCTTGGATATCTAGCTTCTTGCCAGTGAAAGAAAATTCTTCTATTGTTTCTTTGGAATTTCCCCCTTCTGTTATACAATAAACCCCTGAAACAGAACATTCTGGAAAGCTCAGAAATTCAGTCCTGCAGACTCTGGGCTTGAGACCAGCTTTAGTAGAACAAGCTGCTGAGTGATTTATGATTTATTTACATCAACTCTCTAGAGGAAGTGGTTTTGTTTATCACTGACTGTGCCTTTTCTTAGTAGAATCTGAACTCCACGAAGCCGAGGACTTGGTACCATGTTAAATTAGAAGCAGGTTTGTGATGAGAAGTCCTATTTGAAAGAGCAATCTTATCATCTTGAAAGAATAGTCAACCTTAGCTATTCTATCTTAAGGGCAAACTTCTTTCCCTGAGTGTCCACCAATGATCTTATTAAGAAGCCTATGCAACCAAGAGGGGAAATGCTAGTCACAGCAAACGTGCTGTCCAGTTTTTAAGGAAGAAAAAAGTATAATCAATTCATTAAAAATAAAAAGCAAGGATCTATATTACAGATATCAAGAGCTTCAAATATTCTACAAGAAGTTATGATATAGCTGCTAGCCTAGAGATCATTTTAGTTTTTGTTTTTCAATGGATGAATTGCCTTGGCCTGGCTGAGATTGTCTTACTTAGATTATTTTTCAATGCATAGAATCCAGAGGCATGAACACTGAGTCTTGGATTTTATTGTCTTACTTAGCTAGACCCATTTTCTTTAGGAAATTTCTAAGTGTTGTTGTTGTTGTTTTAATTTTATTTCCAGGCAGAAAACATTATTTGAGGGATTTAGGTAGTATTTATATCTATGACCTGGAGGTGTAAAATGGTCAATCTACACCAAAACACAATATGAATTTATTGAAATGAGATCTGACCTAAAATCCAGACTTAACACCAAGAAAGCCAGTTTTATTTCAGGTTTATTCCTAATCTGTGGAAAGCGCCTGGGAGAATACTAAATAGATGTTCTCAAGGACTAAATACTCAGCTGAAGCATCAAGTCTTTGCCTACCATGCTTTCAACCCTGAGATGGATTTCTCAGTGGAGAAAAGAGTCAATAGCTCTCCTCAGAGCTACCTTGCAGAAGAGAAGGGCAGAGTTTACTGCATGGGTATGGAAGATAGAAAACTGAGTGGTAGGAAAAGGAACTCTTCTTTGTGCAGCTTGAGGACACACAGGACAATGAAATATAGGTGTCATGAGGTTTAGGTACTCCCAAAGAGTATGGCAGATGGTGCAGAATCTACAGCTGCATATGACCACTTATGTTTCAATTCATTTCCAACAAAAAAACTTCATTGATTATACATTTTTTTATATTACACATGTAGGGAGAGTGCTAAACCCAGAAAGAGCCACAGTTTTCCAAAATAGACTTTTAAAATGTTTAGTCATAGCCATGATCAAGTATTGAGCATTTATTCAGAAAATATTTTTCATAGAACCTCCAACTTATCATTTATATCCTCTTCAAGCCTTAAACAGTCCTTGCAAGGATGAAGAATCCAGAAAGGCAGCAAGAAAATTCTTAAGATTAAAACTTATTTCAAACCAGGCCAGTGATAAGAAACTCTGTGCATAAAAATGTCACATTTACTTAATCATTAGAGAAAGTGCTAAAAATATTATCCTCACCCTAACAAAATAATGAGAAGACATAAAATTCACTTGAACCCTTTAACCCTACAAAGATGTGACACACACTGCCAAGTCAAGGGCAACCTAATGGTTTTTTCGAGCTTATAAAACTGTCAATGATCCTGCAAAGTTTGTCGCTTATTTCTTACTTACATATTGAAGACCAAACAGCCATATCTCTGTGGAAGACTAAGGACATACAAAGCAAGGAAAAGATATGTGTTAGGCCAGGAAATTAAAAAAAAATACATGAGCTATAGATTATTTAAAATAGTAATAACTCCAACTTAAAAGGCAGATTATTTTAATTCCCTTATTTGCTGCCAATTGTACACACTTTCGATAATGAAGTGACCTCTACCTGGGAAGACCACCTTTTTTCCTTTCTTCACTTCCTAACCATTCACCGGATTTCACTCCTGGCATTACAAAACCCATCATTGTTAGAAAAGAGAAAGCCAAAATTTGTTTCCCCTTTTCTCTGTTTTCCCACATTATCCCCCTCAGAATCATCAGGTACCTTTATAAAGTCAGAAAAATCTCATTTCAAGTGAACAAATAAACCTAATGCTAGATAGATCATAGCTATACAGTGTACTGACTATTACTCTTCCACTGTAGTATAATTTTGAGGAATATGTTGCCTACAGAACTGAAGCATGTATTTGAACAAGTATCTACAGAATTCAAAGCAAACAGACTTATTAAGTAGTTACATGTAGTGAGTACTTTAAGAGAACATGTTTTTTTAATGGACTATTCAAAAATGGCCACTCTTTTTTTAAACTTTATTACTTAAATAACTCTGGTGGACTTCAGTCACCAAAATGTAGAATAACAATTAATCCATAGCAACTCTATTGAATCCATTAGCTTAATGGAGGTGGTTAACATTAGAGTGTTAATTTGTAGTTAGATTTCTATTGTTATAGGTATGGAGATACACACTATTGAAGTTTCATTATGAAAACAGGAGTCATGCTATCATGGACCAAATGAGAAGACAGGTGAAGAAAACCCAATAAAGAACCCAACCATTTCATATCAGACTCTACAGATAACACAAATGGAATGCTTCACTTATGTGGCCCCTTATACCACACTCTTTTTTATTTTTTATTTTTTTTTTAGTGTTCACACTCTTAAGAACACAGAAAGATGGATCTAAAATTTCATAAACTTGGTATACATTGTAGGAATACATACATAAAAGCACACATATGGACTAATTTCTGGATAATGGCATTTAACTTCTCGGATGTTCTTAAATGAGAAACCAAATATAAAAATGACATAACAGGTAAAATTATTCTAATATTTATCGCTTTTTAAAGAATATTAAAAAAAAAAACAATGGCCCAACTAGACATCTTGTGACATCAAGTAAAACCTTCAATGTCAGAAACTGGCTACATCTTATTGAGCGGTTGTTCAAAATAGAAACATACACCCCTGACTCCATAGGTTATTGCCAAGGGAATTGCTTATCCTCCACAACCTAATGGTAAGGCCCCATTGCTGAAGACACAATTTATTTACATCACCAAATATGGAGAATTTAAGCTGGTGCCCTGTTAGAAGCTTTACCCTTACTGACTAGCATTCAGAGACTTGAAAGAAACTTTGCAAACTACCATAAGAGAAAAATATTCTTAGGGTGCACCCACACAATGAGACAATGGGGATGTTCTATCTGGAACTCACCAAGGCCAGCTGGCCGGGATCCGAAAAAGCCTGGGTTAAAACCGGTCTCGATGAACTTAGCGGACAATGAGGACTACTGAGACCCCATGAACAATGGCAATGGGTTTTTGATCCTATTGCACCTATTGGTTTTGTGGGAGCCTAGGCAGTTTGGATGCTCACCTTACTAGACCTGGATGGAGGTGGGTGGTCCTTGGACTTCCCACAGGGCAGGGAACCCTGATTGCTCTTGGGCTGACGAGGGAGGGGGACTTGATTGGGAGAGGGGGAGGGAAAGGGGAGGCGGCGGTGGGGAAGGGACAGAAATCTTTAATTAATTAATAAATTAATAAATTAATTTAAAAAAAGAGAAAAATAACCATCAATATCACCCAGGCCCAAGCTCTGATACTACTATAGTTGCCTGTCTTTAAGGTGCAATAGTGGCAAAAATATTATGAGAATAACTGACAACTTTTTGATTGGATTTAAAGTTCACTTTGTGGGTTGGAACTCATACAGGACAAGGACACTTCTAAAGTGGCCAAGAACCTGAGGTCATGGGCCTCAGGGGGACAACTTACCACAATTATTCTGTTTGGCTCCTAATGGCATACTGGTATACCATAAATCAGAGCATCATTAAACTTCCATCGGAGAAGCTTCTTCTTGCAGTAGGTGGTAACTACAACAAAGTTCCACAACGCGAACAATGTGAAGAGTGAAACACTTTGGAGCACTCAATACTATGGGATGTCTTCACCAAACCACGCCCCTCGGTGCTCTGGGGTCTATGCAGAAAAGGAGGTAGAAGGATTGTAACGAGCATAGGTAATGATGACTACAAGGAAAATGGTCTCTTCCCGACACAAGAAGACTGATGCACATCCAAACTCACAGACACTAAGACAGCACACAGAAGACGTGCACAGGTCCAAACCTGACAAAATTCCCAGTCCTGGAAAGAAGTGGGCTTATGGTCCCACCCTGACAAATAAGCTATTTGCAAAGGAGACCTCCTGGAAAAGGGAAAAGTAGTATTCTTCAATGGAGTGTCACTAGGTATGTCAACCATGCTTCACTGCAGGCCCCATCCCAGGAACAGTTGGCCAAAACAAAATGGACTCCATGGTTTTGGAATTTGTTGTTTTGTTTTTGGAATGCATGTATTTATTGTGTGCTCCTTGTATTGTTTGTTTTGTTATCCTTTGTCTTATTGGGGTTTTTTGTTTGTTAGTTTTCATTTTCTTTTTTTTTTCTACCTTTGAGACATGGAGAGATAAAATACAAAGTTGGATGGTTAGGGAGGTGGAAAGGATCTGTGAGGGGTTTGGGGAAGGAAAAGAATACAATAAAAATATATTGCATTAAAACATTTAAGGATAAAACACTTGATTTATTACTTGAAATTTTCATAAATGTATCTTCTGAGGGGATGTTTTTGTAGGTAAGAGAGAGAAGAAAGAAGTATCTGAAATAGTCCAAAACAAAGAGAAAAAGAAACTGGCTGTGGCAAAGGCTATCTCTTTGGATCAGAGAAAATAGCAGGGAGAAATAAGAAAAGACAATAGAAAATAGCAAAAAGAGAAAGAATAGCAAGAAAAGAGAACAGTGAAAAATAATGAGAGGGCGGCAGGGATGGGGTAATACAATGTGTCTTGATCATATCTACCCCAGTTTCTTCCTATTTTCCCCAAACCCCTCACCACATCTTCCTCCAGCTTTCATGCCCTCTATTTTTTTCTTTCAATACTCCAGTGACTCTAATTTGTACAGTTCACATGCACATGCATATGGAGATGTGGAGCTATTTACTAGAGTATGGGCAGACTCACACCTCTAACAAAAATTGTTTCTATGAACAAATATTGCTATACCATTGAAAATCCTGTCCATCTATGTCACAGTATTATTATTGCCTTTTGCATCAAAATGCAATAGCAATATAAGATACTGGAGAGATAGCCCCTAATCCAATCCTGATTGCCATAACAACCCTACACACACACACACACACACAGATACATATACACATACAAATAAAACAAACATACACACAGAGAAATATGTATATATGTATATATATATACAAATACACATGGATATACATACAGAGACACACACACACAACCACCACCACTAACAATAAAAACAAAATAACAGTAATCAAATCAAACATCATTGATCATTGATATCTCTCAACATGTATGATCTCAAATCCCTAATAAAAAGACACAGACTAACAGAGTGGATGTGAAAACAGAATCCATCCTTTTTCTGTATCCAAGGTCTTTTCAAACATAACTTTGTTGCCAAGGCAAAGAGGGCATGCTGATCTGGAGCACCTCAGGTCTTATCCAGTTGTCAACTTGCCTTAAATGTTCCTGCTAAAACACAATAAAAAATGTACAACAAATAAAATTGTAAGACTCATCCTAACTATAAAAAAGCCAATCCTTTTATTATTGACATAAAATTTACCAACATAAAATAGCTCAGTCATATTGCTTTAACATTTCCTTAAAGGTAACTAACACATTCTTGCTTAGCATGTTCAGAGACCAATAATAGAAAAGTGTGCAAGCAACTCTCGTGGATCACACCTTCCTGACAGCTCTCCTCTGCACTGTATCCTGGGATCTGAACAAAGACAAAGACATGCAGGCAACATTGTGCTTTATGGAGGTGGGTTCAGAAGGAGTTTGGATCTGTATCAAAGGAAGATTGATGTATGGATCAATGAAAACCCAAAAACAAGATAGTAAGAAAGCTTAGTTTTAATTGTCAGCAATAAAGCAGAAGAATCTCTGGCACATAGAAGGCACTTTCAAAATGTACTGTAAAAGGAAAGAAATACACAAGCTTGGCGGCGGCTTCTATTGGGAAAAACATGAAAATTAAAATAAGGTCCTTCAGTGAAGACTGTTGGGTGGGATTACAATGTCTGACACACACACCAGCTGAAGGTAAGGAGAGGAACTTGTATCAAATAAAATAATGATGTGAAAATTAAAGATGGTTAGAAATCAAGAAAATAAAATGTAACTGGGAAATATATGCTACTGCCTCTAAAAAACAATGAATTATCAATTCAACCGTATGAGAAAAAAAAGAAGGTAGAAACCATGAGCCTTTGTTGATGGCAAGGCCTTTGTTGGTAGCAAGGTCAAAACTGAGATGGAGCTACCAGGTCTCAAGTTTAATCCACTTCCTCAATAGAATGATATTGTCCTGATCAAAAACAGCCCACAGTGATAGCCCAGAGTACTCAAATCCCGCTGCACCATGTAGTCAGAGGCTTGGATAGATTGTAAAAATTGAAGCCAACCATTAGAGTATCAAAAGCAGTAAGCCTTGGTTAACTCATTTCTCATTCTGTAATGAGATGACGCTGTGTCCTCCAAGGAGTCAAGAATGACTTGGTTAGGAAGTGCTTGCTTGTTACTGTAATGAAACAAACCATCATCGAAAAATGGGTAATACAAATGATCATTCTTAACACATGTGGACTAGTTAGAGGAAGAGATAGTGTCACATACTGTCAGGTCACTTCTCATCATGGCAACGCTTTCATCTCCCAGGAATAAAGTGAGTTTAAGGCTGATAGCTGAGGTCCCTCTGTTGTAGCTGTTCTCATTCCAGGGAGTGACCTCACCCAAGGCACAAGAACCTCTCCAAAGACCATTAAACAAGTAACTGATCCTAACAAGCAATCCAAGTGCCAGATAGCCTCTGAGGCAAGCTCTGGCTTATCCTGCTGGTATATTTAATATCAACTCAACCTCTGACCATGACTGACACCTCGCACACACCTTACCTGTATTATTCTTGATGGAACTCTGGAGAAAATGTTGATTTCAGAATCTTCCCAGGAACTTCCCCTTTGGGACCTATTTTTGCCAGAAGCTTACTGACCAATCTTCTCGAAGTAAATACATCAATGGGCAGATGCGTTTGTTTCAGTATAAATATTATTATCCATCAGACAAAAGAGGAGGGCAAACTCAAATATCACAGGAAACTGATGTCAATGTCAGGATTTAAAACTCAGACAATTCTACAGAGTTGGCTGGCTTTCCACCTGTCATAGCAGATGACAAGTTCCAGGATTTGTTTGTTTTTAGAGGGTTTCTAAATTTTATTCTACACAAAAACCAACTATGGTTCCCAGAGAAATTTTTGATTAAAGAATTAGCTTTGTCACCAACTTAAAAAAAAAGGAGAGAGAGAGAGAGAGAGAAAGAGAGAGAATTGATTAGCAGCCACAGAGCTGTGGACTCTGATGAAACAGTGTCTCTACTCTTTCCCTTGTGATTTAATTGATCTCTTATAAAATGCAGCTAACACGAATCAGATTTCTCTGCAGGATCTGAGCAACCAGAAACTGTGAATTACAAAGCTCTATGATATAGTGTGTTATCCAATTCAGAGCCCATTACTTAGAAAGCAGAATGTTGCCATGGAAATAGGATAGGTCTCAGTTCCTGAATGGCATTCCTCTCAGGGGCAAGGCCTCATTGTCAAGCTGATTGAATTCTGTGTCTCAATTTTCGAACAAGGGTAGTAGTACTGCCAGCTCCTTATCATCACTATAGATATTGAGTGATTTATTTGATAACCTTTCACTAAAGGAGTTCAATATATGCCATTTTTAATCATCTACTCAAATTTATATATAAAAAAGTGGAAAGATCCATGATTATTCATAGCAGTGTCTGCTGAAAATAAAAATTTCAAGGTTAAAATGTATTGTGGTGATTTCTAGTGATAACCTTGAAAGCCTAACTCAGTCAGAAAACCGTAGAAGACATAAATACCTCAAACTGTTCACAGCATGGCTGTTTTTGAGCTGTGGGAAGACCAAATCAGGATACACTCCCATATATGAGAACATGCAGTTGGAGACGAGAAGCCTACTCTGCAAGAAGAGGGAGGGATATGTCCAGCAAATGGCATTTTCTCCAGTTGAGGCAAGATGACAGCCCTTTATAGATAATGGCTCTGAAGAATTCTTAATGAAATATTACTTGTTCAGATGTGCATGGGTTAGACAGAAGCACATGCATTTCTTGGGGGACAACAGGAAGTATGGGGAAGCTGGAAGAAACAAGACCAGCTGTGAATCTATCACTTCTGCTTCCCAGTTCTGTTGAGGGGAAGGTATTAGTGCATCCCTTACTTGAGACCAAAGAAAAAACTCAAAATAAAACCCCTCCTAGAACTAACTCTAAATATTTGATCTGAATGCTCAGGAGCTAATGTTTGATTTAATGACAAATGAGTTAATAATTATATCAAAATTAATGCCCATCATATGTTTTCATTTCCTTCTAAATTCCTTCTCCAGATGCAAAGTTTGCTTTCTCACAAATGTCAAAGGCATGCTCTCCAAAAGAATTTGAATCCAAATTAGACCATTATTAAAGGAAGTGTAAATCTAATGTCACAGGGTAATAAAACCTACAAGAATAAAATTAAAGCTAAACTGGAAGTCAGATACAATGGAGGAAGGTGCTGTCTGTAAGAACTTTGTGGTATATAGGATGAACTCGCGCAAGCCTTCATTATTATGGAAACATTTTGTTGACTCCAAGATGGTCTGTATTCTTTTAGAGTGGTTCTGGGAGGAGATAATTCCCATATGAAATGAGGGGGCGTTGGGCAGCATAGTGGAACACAACCAAATGTAGTCTCCAAGCCTGGGAGGATGGAAGTGAAAAACACCTCAGACTTCTGAACAGAAATAAGAAAATGAAGTTGGATAGGAAAGTTAGCTCAGCAGTTAAGAACAGTGGTTACTTTTGCAGAAGTCTTGAGTTTGATTCCCAGCACTTACTTGGTGGCTCACAACATTCATTAACTCCAGTTAGAGGGGATCCAATGACCTCTTCTGGCCTCCACTGGCATCAGGAATATATACATGCACAAACATCCAAAACAAGCAAACATATACATTTAGAAATAAACAATGCAATAAAGAAAAGAAAAAAAGAAATGAAGTTGTTTTTCTGGAGAGAAAAAAAAGGAACATTCTCATAGTGAGTCATGTGACTTCAAATTGCTAGTTTAAGTATTGCAATATTTTCTAGAATCAGAACGATAACACTTGTGGACTAGGTTTTGATCACCAGTTCCTATGAGAAGACATGAAGGCTTGCATTTAGTGGTTTAGAAGGTGCTTTACATGTGTGTATACAACAATGATATCTTGAAAATTTTAACTGTAATTATGCTCATGTTTATAGTTTAATATAAAATTTTTTGTACCCAGATAAATCAAACTCCATATTGTCATAAGTCTTTGGTCAGTATGGCTAAATAGGGTGTGGCTAAAGAGTTTTTAAACTAAAACCCTTTGAAAAGGGCTTACCAGGAAAGAACCAACTAATTCGCTGTGCTTTAATTCACATGTGCTTTAAGTAATTAAAGGTTGAATCCCTTTGGCTGCCACCCTAACCAGGTATAGAAGGAGAGGTGGGGGATGGTTTGCATTAAAGACCAATTTGCTGAAGCCTGGTGAAAGAGATCACCATTAAAGTACTTGAACTGCAGGCAGAAGACCTTGAGTTAATCCTCAGTACCTATCCTGAAAAAAGGCTGGCCCTACTCTTGCAGTTGCAATCCTAATGTTGAAGATGTGAAAACAGCTGGATCCCTTGAATTCACTGGAAATACAGCCCGCCCTGCTTACTAGCAAATTCCAGGCTAGGGAGAGATCCTATCTCAAAAACCGAGGAGCACAGAACCTGAAGAAAGATAGCCAATTTAGTCCTCTGGCTTCCACAAGCACACACACACATATAAACACAAACACACACACCATTCACACACTTGTGCTTTTATTTATAAAATAATAAAGGCCAAAGTAACTGGTCTCCACTGGTGGCAGGGATATATCTCAGAGCAAGAAATGCTCATCTAGAGTTCATAAATCCATTGCTAGTATAATTCAAGTTTACTGCCTAGCTACTGAAAGGAATGTGCAAGAACTGACTGAGATGCTGACAGTAACGCCAGTGTAGACTGGCTATTAGGAACAATTCAAATCTTTGCCACAGATTGCCCCCTGTATCAAGTCTTGGGACAGGGATGCAATGTTTGGGTCATAACTTATTTCAAAGTGGAGCGAAATGTAGAAGCTGTGAGTAGCTTCATGAATGCCTCTGTCATCATCCATTTAAAACAAGTGACAAACTGTCACAACTATTACTTTCCTCCAGAAAATAGTGTGCTGTGAGAGACAAGTAAAAACTGGTTCACTCTGCTGGATGCCACAAACCTCTCCCAACAAGCCCCTCCTTTTGAAAGCTGGGGTCTAAGTCAAAGCCCTGCACCAAGGTAGACTTGGGTCTTCGTGAATGTTGCAACCTGTTGTCCACAAAATCTCAGCTGCACATACTATGGCAGGCATGAAAGTCCTTGCTACAGTTTGGATGTTAAATGTCTCACGCAGATTCCTGTGATCATTCACTAGATCTCCAGCATGTGCTGATAGTCCGAGAGGTTGTGAAATCACTGACCACTGGGACATGAGGCTTATAAAACACAATAATGGGAGAGCCTTGAGTTATAGCCCACTTCCAATCCCTGTCTATCTAGCTGCTTCCTGATCTTCCAAGATGTAAAACAACCTGCTTCCACCACCACTCCCCCATCCCACACAGTCATAATGGACTAACATTTCCTGAAACTATTAGTTAAAATAAATTATCCTCCCTCTACTAGCTTCTTTAAGGTGTGTTGTCGTCACGGTGACCAAGAAGAAGCCAGCTGATAGTTTTAGCTGGTTTCCACTATTTCGATAGTATTCTCTTCTAAAATTGACCCAAAGCTGTAGGAACATGTAGACAAATACTGTTTGATCATTTCCTGGCTGCCCAGACCCAAAATAATTATGTAGAAATTATATTAATTACAGCTTCGATTATCCAATATCGTAGGCTTTTTATTAAGTAATGCATATCTTAAATTAACCCATTTCTATTAATCTTTGTATCACCTCATGGGTATGGCCTACTGGTAAGTTTCCCAGTGTCTGTCTCCTTTGAAGGCTACAAGGCATCTCTCTAACTCCGCCTAGTCTCTCTCTCTCTCTCTCTCTCTCTCTCTCTATATATATATCTCTTCCAGCCTGGCTATCTTCTGTTAAGCCATTGGCCGAAAGCAACTTCTTTAATAACCAATGGTAATAAAACATATTCAGAGAATACAGAGGGGAATCCCACATCAGGAACATAAATTCATCTCCTGGAATTACTCCAGGAACAGCTGAATGTGTAGCCTACATTTATTTAAATGCCTGATATTAGGTGACTGTTTCGGGGACAGACTGAACACATTCATTCATCCCCAATAGGGAAGTGACCACAGACCAAAGGAACAATTCCATCCCAGTCTCTGTTGGTGAGCTCATGAGCTAACTGGAACATGAGTGATCCCAAGGCAGCTGTAGCACTGAGAAGTTCATCTTAGTATGGGGTTGACCCAATGAAAGCTGCATTCCTGGAGCTCTGTTCTTAGCTTACAGGCAAGTTCCTCAGGGGAGACTTCTATCTCCAGCCGGTGTTGCTGTGTTCCTCTGCTTGGGAGGGACCTGCTGCCTCTTGTCAGAGAGTCAGTTCCAGCCAGTTCCAGCCATGTGTGTTCCAGTTATCTTCCTGAGTATTATGGGCATCCCAGGTCCCCCAAGGGTGAAATGTCACAGTCCACTCCATAGCCTGTGCAATGTCAGGATCTGAATGGATGAAGCAGAATTCACTTCTGAAGCAAAGTCATCAGATCAGCAAAATCTGATATTTTGCACATAGTGTAGCCAGGAAAGAAGATGCTAAAGACCAAGGCCATCAGCTGTTTCATGAGGCTCCTCAGTTTGCCACTCAGCTCTGACTCTGAAATTCAAAATCAAGGAAGGAAGGGGATAATATTTAAGAATTTTATAAAGCATAACAGGATATAATTTACGTAGAAACAAAATACAGGTAATGAATCAATACCCTTACCTGTCACCAAGTTCTTAACTCCTGTAAATGAGCCCAGAGGTACAATCCAATCTCCTGTAAGTTACCTTACTATACCTCTGGCTGTAGAATGAAGAGGACATTTACTTCAGCTCCAGAAGTGAGAAAGCATTTTCCCAGCAATGATTAGTTGGGGTAATACACACACACACACACACACACACACACACACACACACACACATTGTTTATATACATAAAATGTTCATATACATACATATATATTCACATAAATGAATACTTGCTCATTTGCTCTTTCAAATAAACCACGGAAGCACAAAATATTATCTAACTCTGGGATTGATTACTGGAGGGAGTAAAAAGTATGCCTACCAAGGGTTTGTCAGATACGGTTGTACATTTGGATAAACTGGATCATAGTTTTCTAATTTTAAGAATAATTATAAAGACCTGATTAGACACTACATTGAATTCCTGAGAGCACATAATGCTATGGAATAGCTTCCATAGAAGAAAGGGGGAAAAGCATTCAGCCTTTGCTATAGACCAACTAATAATTTCCAAGGTCACATGAAAATGCCTCAGTTTGTACAGCAAAAATGAGGAAAAGAGTTTTAATTGTCCTATTATCCTTAACTTGGGAAGAATTTGAGGCTGAATTGCTGAGAAAGAAATTGTGTATATTATAATCCAGTCTATTCCACCTCAAGTAACAATAACAATTACTTTCTAAAGGCAAAATTGTCAAATTAGCTGCCTTTGCTGAGCAATTAGAAGAAGATACTCCTGAGGGGGCCAGGCTGTCATGCAGACCAGGAGCCGCTGCTGTTTCTCTGTGTCCCTGAGCACTGACAGAAGGCATCTGTGTCTCCAGTTTGTCTTCTATGCTCATAACCTCAGAAATAAAATATGCTTCTGAAAATTACTTAAAGACCTCTAGTAGAAAGGTGAAGAATTCCACTGACATCTTTATGGAGTCATATATTAAAGAAGAAAAGTCTACAGAGGGAAAAAGAGGCACTGCTTAGGAGTAAATGACTTTGCATACACCACCAAATTAAATGTAAATTAACACTAAATGTAATAGCCTTGTGTCAGACCCTCCTAAAGAAAACACTTCTGTGGGTGTTTGAACTTGGAGCACACATTTATTGAAAGTACACAATAAAAGGCTGGAGATAGCTGAACATTTTGTATTTATAAGTTGTTGGTTTAAAACGTTGCAAGTATGGACAACCGATTAAGTTATAAAACATAAACCTGGGATTCATGGGCAAGTTATGTTTAAAACACCTGAGGTCATGTTGTAGGATTGATTTTTTTTTTCATTTTAAAGACCATAAAACAAGGTTGTGGAGTTGGTCCCTAAAGTGAATAAAATCTCTAAAACTTCTTGGCTCAGTAACTTGGTTCATGCTCTTCTTTTACTGAGACATACCATTCCTGCTTCCCAGATAGGGAATTTGTTCATTGAGGGCCCACTACTCCCACCGGGAAAGCCACTATTTTTTCTTCAGTGTTCATGAGCATCCGATTCAGCTGCAAACATCAGCTTTCTCCAGTCTTCATGGAGACATGACAGACACAGGAAACTTGCCACCCTCCCCTCCACAAATCCACAGGCTCCTTCTGCCAGGGTCTGCCCTTCTCTATAGCTGTGGTCTTTGCTGCTCCTCAGCAGGGCTCCCGAAACCTACTGAGAACTTACCATTGTAATATCACCAAACTATTTCAGTGGGCATCTCATTTCTACGTTCCCATTCAAGCTTCCACACTCCTTTTAAAATTTCTTCCATATAGCAAATCAAACATTTACTTGTATTCTTGGGGACTGTTTGTTTGTTTTGGTTTTGGTTTATTTTATGTCCTCACTCTCTTCTTGGGAAGTCATGCCAAGAACCCAATTGAAGAGTAGTGTCTCACATGTACATGTGTGCATTACATGGGCAAAGGTCAGAGACTGATGTCTAGAGTCTTCCCCCAATCCCTTCTCCAGCCTCAATTTTGAGAGATTCATTAACTGAACTAACTGAACTCAGCACTCATTCAGCTAGACTAGCCAGGCAGCAAACCCTGTAGATCCACCTGTCTGTTCTCTTCTCACATAGTGTGATTATAGGTACTCAGGTTTTTATATAGGTGCTTGGGATTGAACTCACACTCTCAAGATTGGCTGGCAAATGCTGTACTAACCTACCCATCTTTCCACCTCCAGAAAAATGTTAAATCTCTACTTTAATTATTAAGTAGTTAATATGCAGTTTATATATATATAATATCTATATATGACTTATCTGTCATAGCAATACCTATAGTAAGACAGAATTTTGTAATAACTATGTCAGTTTTTTATATAATTAAGATTGAGCCTGAAATTATTAATCACTATTGAGTCTGAAAGCTTTAAAGGGAACGCTAAGATCAATGTTGGTTTTGTATATATAATATAGCTTCCAGATTTGTGTTTTTATGGGATTTCTGAATGTGTGATCGAGTATGTCTCTGCATCTATATCTGTGTCTTGTGCCTTTTCGTGGGTTCTCTTTCTTCTGATGTTTTGTTTTGTTCTAATCTGACTTGTTAGTTTTTGTTTTCTCTTATTATATTTTACAATTATTCCTTAGATGCCTATTTGTTTTCTAACAAGAGACAGAAAGGGGTGGAACCATATAAATAGAGAGGAGAGAAGAAATTAGGGAGGAGTGGAAAGAGGGCAAACTATAATCAGAATAGATTATATAAAAATCTATTTTCTATAAAAGAAAAAATTAAAAATTAATATTCTAATCTAACTATGAATGATATTTGTCAAGTTTGCCATCTGCAAAGTTTATCTTTCTTTGCTTGCTTTGTTTTGGAAAACATTTTTGGTATCTTCGCACAAGAATGGCTTATGAAATATTCTGACCAAAGTTTTCATTTCTGAGAGAAGACTTCTGCATGTGGAGTAGAAAATCAAGTCAGTCTGACTTCTCACATCTGAAGTCAGCACCACGAGAATGTAGCATATTGCCTGAGCAGACACAATGCTTAAAAACAGTCAGAGTAGAACTAAAACAACAGGATAATAATCCATAGGTCAGCTTGGCCTGTAGATTTAGGTCATCTCTGAAGTGAATTTCTGTGCTAGAGAAGTTTTCTAATATCTCCCCAACTCACCCTGATTCCTGGGTTTGATGAACATCACTTCCCTTCTTGAGGCTACATGTACATTTAAGCCAATCCCAATAGCCTCTATACTGTAATGTGAGGCAGAGTCTCAAGCATCTGAGGCTAGCTTCTAATTCTCTGTGCAGCACAGAATGACCTTGAACTTCTGATGCACCTACCTCTTTTTCATCACTGCTCAAATGATGGGCACGCAACACAAATCCAGTTTATGGGATCCCGGGGTTCTATCCCAGGGCTTAGGTAAGCTAGGTAAGCTAGGTAAGCATGCCACTTACTGAACTGCATCTCCCACCCCCCACCAGCTGACAGTCTTGAGAAAAATAATACAATAATAAGAAAAAGAAATATGGGCAGAAAAAAATTGTGGGGCCTTCTCAATTGTAATAAGATTCATGACTGCTAACGATAAAAACAGTAAGGTAATTATTTTAGAAAAAAAGTATTTTAAAACAAAAATAAAAAACACAAACAAGCAAGCAAAAACTCACAGATAGTATAAACATCAGGCACCTTGCTCAATAAGCACTATTGTCCCTTCCTACGACCCAAAGCATCTCTACAGGACCTGTCCCAAATGGACCCAGAAAGCTGAGTGAGACATACTGGTCAAAATGTACATGGAACGAGAGAAGATGTGCAGAGAAACACAAGAGCTGAAAAGACAGTGACAGGGATCGGTGAAAACATTGGGGGTCTGTGAAGATCAGTGGGGTTCCACACTGATTTAGAGAAGCAGGGGTGGGTAAGGGAGCCATTATGTGCAGCTGCAGGGGTGGCAGGAAGAGGCAGGGCTGTCTTAAGGCCTCACTTCATAGATGCTGCCTGGACAGCATGATCCCTATCAGCTCTGGAGGAAGGGATGCAGCCCATGTGCTTTCGATTCTCCAGCATTCTTCACTCTGCACTTTCTAATAAATGCCTCGCTATTTGCATGACAAAGCCCATCGTCCTGGGGTCACAGATGGAGGGGAGCTTATTAGCAAGACTTAAAGCTACAGCAATGATTCCATCCCTTCCACTGATAAAAAGCTCCTAGCCTGCATTTTGTTCTAGAAAGACAGACATATAGGAGGACCCTCACAATCTATAAAAAGAGAGGCATGGTCCTTTTGCTTTTTGGTGTTTGCCTTACGTTTCCTTCTTGGATTGATTTTATTTCTTATCCTATCCTCAGCTTCCCTAATGTTTGTTGGATGTGGCATGTATCCCGTAAAGAATAAAACATAAGGGCGGAAAGACCACACGGAAAGGCAGGCTCAGAAGACAAGGCACTTAAAGAGATCTCACCCACAATGCCAGGCTCTGGAATCCACAGCAGCAGAACTGTGACTCTCCAATACCTGGAGGTGCAGAGTTCACACCAAATGCTTCACACTGTGATCTGCTGAAGAAATCAAAGAGTCCTTTTCTGTCTGGCCTGAATTTCTGATTCCTCTTTAAAACTAGAATGCTGTGCTGGCAGGCAGCTACACCCCCCACCTTTTCCCCTCTCCTTTTTTTAAGTTATAAAAATAGATAGAGGGAAGAGGGAGATCCCAAAATAGGATTTCATCATTTAATCAGAGAGAAATCCCACCAGCAGCCTGCCAGAGTTCATATATGTACAATTGCCTCATAATCTTAAAAAAGCAAAACAAAACAATCACAAAATCATAATTTGTATTTGACAAATTCTTTCTGAACATGTCCTCTTAAAGCATTTAACAAGATATGGTCTTTTGAAAATCCCTACACTATCTAAAAGAAAGAACAGCTGGAGACTTTTTTTTTTCCTACATAAAGGTGTTTAATTTTGTGTGCCAGGCAATAGCGATAGCAATTATAAAAGCTTCTATCATTAGAGGAAGAAAACATCACAAACCAAGTTATTTTACGGCCATTCAAAGTGTAGGTTACATTTATTCAACAATTGCTTTGCTGGAAAACTGCCTTTCAACATTTAAGATAATTTTTAATGTATTTTTCTTCTTAAATTGCTAGTTCCTGCAATCTTTATGATGAATTTCCCTACATGGTTGTTTACCGAATTCTGTTCAGACTTTGTGGCAGTGGAAACTGTTCCCTTTGTGAGCTTCAGAAACGTGTGGTACATGGCACACAATTGATTACTCTCCAAAGAGAGCTGTAAGAAATTGCTTGAGTGGCATATGCCACATGACTTCAAGTATTTTACTTGCCTCACCTCATTTATCCTATATAGCAAACCACAACGGGATTCCTGTTTTTAACTTGCCCATTTATGGGAGGGGGTGCTAACACAGAGCAAGTATCAATAAGACTTCTCAGTTCACAGACTTGACATGCTCAAGATGAGGAATTACTTTGAGAAAGCAAGCTTCAGAGAATGTATGTGTAGGTGCCCTATTCATTACTCCCCCATTTAGTCCTCTGTAATAAGAAAGGTTAAGTCCTCAGCCTCTCTCTGGTCCATATTTCACAGTGAAGCTAAAAGAATTACTTGAAACAGGAAACTTTTGCTTCAAGGTAATAGAGTATGTGAGTCACTTTTCATTGTTGTGATGCTGCACCTGAGAAAATAACTTAACAGAATGTAGAGGGTTGAATAAGAGTGGACCCCATAGACTCATATATTTGAATGCTTAGTCACCAGATAATAGAACTATTTGAAAGGATTAGAAGGATTAGGAAGTGTGGTTTTGTTGGAATAAAGATGTCACTGGGGGGCAGGCTTTGAGGTTTGAAAAGTCCATAGTATGCCCAGTGTCTCTCTCTGCCTGCAAATTAAGATTTAATTCTCTGCTACTGCTCCAGCACCATGATCCCTGACATGAAGATAATGGACAAAACCTCTGAAACTATATAAGCAAGCCTCCAGTTCAATACTGTCTCCTACAAGAGTTGCCTCAGTTATAGTAACTCTTCACAGCAATAGAACTGTGTCTGAGACAGGGAAAAGGGGTTGTTTTAGCTTGCTTCTTCAGAAGTTTTAGCCCATGATTGTTTGACCTCATTGCTTATGAACCCCTATACAATGTGGCAGAACATCAGGGTGGCTTGTCTCTTGACAGACAGGACACAAATAGAGAGATGGGAGCCAAAGACAAGATTAATCCTTCAAGGTCATCCTTCCAGTGACCTACTCCCCTCAACCAGGTTCTACCACCTAAGAGAGCATAGGTATAGGAAGTCATCAATGGATTGATCCATCAGTGTAAACATTCAACAGCGAATTCAATGGACCAATCCATTGATGAAATTAGAGGCCTTGTGGACTTTCCAATCACCTTGAAATTTTCACCAGCTAGCACAGAATTCTTCAGGTACAGCTTTAGAGTCAAACTATCCCAGTAGTCACATATTATCCATTGCGGAGTATCACGCCAATTCATTTTTGAGATTCATCATGCTGATGCAGACGTCAGTGGTTTGTTCTCCAAGTACCCATCCATGAAGCAGATATAAGCACAGTGGTCAGCTACAGAGAGATACAGAGGGGCTATTGACTACAGGGCTGGGAGAAGATCCTTGGGGTGACTGAGACTGTTTCGGGTGCTGAAGGTACCTGGTTGTTACAGGTCAAATTCACTGATTTTTTTCATTTCCCTATAAATTATTCCTCATTAAATAGAATGCAGGAAAGGAAAAGGAATCTCTGTTTTACATTTGCTTATCTAAAATTCAGCATACCTCACCTTCTTCTTCAGTTGCATTTCCTACCAACTTCCTGGCTTTCTACATCTTGTTTCAAATTCACTTGAAGGGTTTGTTTATACTCTAGCGTACCTAATTCTACTTTTTCCCACAAGTAGGCTCTTGTTCTCTCTGCTTTTCAGACCACAGGCCCACCTGCCTTATAAAAACTAGCTTTTTGTTTACAACTTAGCTCTTACAGAAAATAAGAGTTTGGATCAGCAAAACATCAACCAGCCCTGAGACTCAAAAAGAACTTTCTCTGTGTCAGAGTTGGGCAAGTTTTGTTATTGCTTCTGGGGGTTTGTTTGTTTGATACACGTTTTTCAGAACAGTTGTGGGTTCACAGAAAAATGTAAATTGTGACTCACCCCCCCCCAAAGTTTATGCCCAGATTTTCCAAGTGTCAGCATCCAGCTCCCATACAAATAGTTTATCTTCCTTCAATGTCACCTTCCTTTCTAATCTCTGACTCCTCAAGGGCAAGAACTTTGCCAGTGTTTGTTCTATTGTTCCTCTATCCCCTTCTGTGGTACAGAGTCCGTTAATCAATGGGTATTTGACACTCGTCCCTTTGGTTTCTCAATTCAGCCCTTAATCTAATTCAGTTTACAGGTCAGTAAGTTGCATTAGGATACCTAGTATTCATGTAAAAAGGTAATTAGTGTTTGTCAGGAAAAGATATAGCTGCAAACACGAACAGTGGGTGATTGATAAAGGTAGTAGATATTAAGGATAGGGAATTGGAAGTTTTGAAGCTAAAAATGTTTTTTCTAACTAAATGAAAGTCTATTTGAATCTATATTTCAAATATTGGGAAGGAGGAAGAAATGGAAGAAGAGAGGAAAAGAGAGACATAAGAAAGTAGGAAGGGAGAGAAGAAGAAAGGATAGGGGAAATTCAAATTGTCTTATAAAATAATATATAAGATAATGTATAATATAGGCTATCTCCAGCCTCTATTAAGAACTTTAACTATATACATTGTTCACAGATCCTCTCTTACATACATTATTAATACAAATTATATTCTCTCATATTTTCTATTTCATTTCAACCTGTTCAGTTATGTTATATAATGTAACATATCTTAATACTTGATGTTTTAGTCCATTTTAACAGACAATTTTGAAATCCTCTGTATTAACAATATATGCTTTTTTAAAAAAAAAAAACAATGTGCCTTTAATGAGAGAATCCACACAATGTTGCAACTGGCATTTTGAACTAAAACCAACTTAGACAAAAGCCTGGTTCAGTTGGTTTTGTGGTCACTACGGAAACCAAACAGCCTTAATTTTAATTATGTATATTTCTATTCTACAGTGACTTGCTGATAGATAGAACTTTTTCTCCCAAGTTAGAGACTACAGTGATAGTAGAGGTTCAAAATAAATCTAATCAGTAAATGCAGGAGAAACCTCCCCCAAAATGTTCTCTGAAGTTTGTTGCTACTCAAAGGAGCATTTCTTCTCAGAGGGAAGGGAAGTCAAGTCTTTGCAGTCAAGAGAATTAAAAACCTTTAACTTGAATTATTCATCGGTTTAAAAACTCTACAAGAAACAAAATATAAATCAGTTGTTGAATGAACTGCATATTTTTCTATCTGTTCCATCCTCCATGACCCAGAGTCAGGTACTGTCATAAGCCACCAACACTGTGACATTTGTGTGACCCAACCAAGTAGCTCTAGTATACACATACGCATTAGACACATGGTCTGTGTGTTTCTCTTGGAGACCTGAGAACCTGTTTGACTTCGATATCAGCTGTTGTAGCAAGTATTTTCAGCAAGGACTTGGCTACTGTCTGAAGAATAAGGTTGAAATCATCTGTTTGACTAACCTGAGACATCTCTTAAGAAATAGAGGTGAGTAGTCTCATATTAACTGATTTGGGGATTAATGGCGTATTTAGAACTCCATAAATGTCTCTAAAGTGGTTGACTGCATGCATTCATGATGAGATTGACTGCAGTTTTCAGATATTTGCAGACAGACATGAATCTCAAATTCCTTCCCTTTTAAAACCAACATCAGCTTGGAGAAAATGATCCTTCTACACTCGGCCTTTCTGAGTTCACAGGAAATCCTGTCAAGAGTCATGAGTCTATTTATTTCTAATAAACTCTCTTCTGGGTCTCAGTATGCTGCTGAAAGAATATCATCACTTCGAGAATTAAAATTGAGGAAACACATAACTCTGATGATGGACTTTTAGGTGAGATTAGTGTTTCGTCACATTCTCTCTGTTCTCTTATTACTGAATAAAATATATGTATGCTGCGCTTGCCTAGTTTTCTCAAGGGCAATTTCCAAAGTGAATGCATATACATAACACACCTGACTAACCAGCCTCACACTTGATGAGCAAATTGAAGTCTTTGTTTGGGATTATACTCCATTGTATCACTGTCTGCGTTTCACTAAGATGAAATAACTGGTGCTATCTTCACAAAAATAAAACCCTCCTATTATGGTGTGGTCTGAAATGGTTGGCACATTTGGCCTTCTCTGGGACTCATATAAAATTTCGAGTGAAATTTTATCCCCATAAAGAGATAATAAATGGTGGGATCAGGCATGAAAGTGTGTATGGCTATATTGTTGAAATAAGTTAATTCTATTCATTTTTAATGGGTTCTGAGGTCAATAAGTTATCTCAAAAAATAGTCTACTGAAGGGTTCCAACATTGAGAGAGGGAAATGGACATGGGGTCCCACCCTAAGAAGCTATCTACAATTGATACCCTCTGGCAGAGAGGAAGTGCTCTTAGCTAGAAAGCATGCTTCCAGTTTCCAGGACAGCATCTCTATCTTGAGTTTAGTTAGCCTCTCTACAAAAATTTATTTCATTGGCCTGGTTCTTTCTTTTTAAATCAGTGAATTATTCAATTTACTTCTTTATGATGCTCCTGGGGATTGATCCCAGGGCCTTGTACATACCCTGCCCCAGTGATACACCTGCAACTCTTCTGTTCAGTTTTTACTATGGCAGGGACTCTTCATTTACATTTGAACTCATTCCATAGCCCAGGCAAGCCTCAGTTAGTGATATACCCACCGGTGACTCTTTGGTTGTTGGGTTCACAGGGCAGGTGCTATCTCTTTCATAAAACACTTCAGCTTTGTTAAATTTCATTACCCTGACCACTTCTTAGTTTCCCAGTTGTCTTTGTGGTCTTAATTGCTATTAGAAGCTTCAGACAGAGGTTCTGTCTCATCTGTTTTCCACTCCAACTGAGGGGGCCCTATTCCCAGTCACGTGCTGTCAACACACTGCTTTTCAGAGTTCTGACACTAGAGCCATACTCTTTTGCAAGCCTGCAGGTTTCATATCTGCTACACGTATCTGTCATTTCCTGTCATTTCCATGCCTTTTTTTTCTCTTCCATTTTCTTCCTTTCATGGTTTTCAGTCCTAGAAAGTTAATTTCCCTGACTTACCCTCCTTTCTTGGTTTCAGTGCTCAAATTTCACACAGTTTTATGAATTCTAAAGTCACAGTAAACAACCCACACATCTTGTTGGATTTTTTTTTAGGTATTTTTAAATTTTTTAAACGGTCCTTTTTATGTTGCATACCAGTCCTAGTTCTCTCTAGCTCCACTCCTCTCACTGCCCCACCTTCTCCCCACCCTAACCACAATCCATTCCTCAGAGAGGGTCAGGCCCCCATGGGGAGTCAACAAAGTCTGGAACATCAGTTGAGGCAGGATCAAGTAACTCCTCCCTGTATCTAGGCTGATCAAGGTATCCCTCCATAGTGAATGGGCTCCAAAAAAGCCAGTTCACGTTATAGGGATAAACACTGGTTCCACTGACAGTGGCTCCACAAATTGCCAAAGCCACATGACTGTCACCCACATTCAGAGGGCCTAATTCGGTCCTATGCAAGTTCCCCAGCTGTCACTCCAGAGTCAGTGAGCTCCCACTAACTTGGGTCAGCTGTTTCTGTGGATTTGCCCCATGGTCTTAACTGTTTTGCTCATATTATCACTCTACCCTCTCTGCTATTGGACTCCAAGAGCTCGGCTCAGTGCTTGGCTGTAGATCTCTGCATCTGCTTCCATCAGTAATTGGATGAAGGTTCTATGATGACAATTAAAGTGGTAATCAATCTGCTTACAAGGGGAGGGCACTTAAGGCACCTTCCTCATTACTGCTTAGATTCTTAGCTGGGGTTACTCTTGTGGATTGCTAGGAATTTTATTAGTGCCAGGTTTCTTGCTTACCCCATAATGATTTCCTGTATCAAGATATCCCTTTCATTGCTCTCCTTCTCTGTCCTTACCCCAACTCAACATTTCTAATCCCTCATTTCTTCTCCCCCTCCTTCCCTTCTTTCCTCCCCTCTCCTCTTTCAACATCTCCCCCCTCCTATTCTCCCATTTTACTCAGGAGATCTTGTCTATTTTCCCTTCCCAGGGGCATTCATGTATGTCTCTCTTAGGGTCCTCCTTGTTTCCTGACTTCTTTGGGGTTGTGGATGGTAGGCTGGTTATACTTTGCTTTATGTCTAATATCCACTGATGAGTGAGTATCTGTTGTGTTTGTCTTTCTGGGTCTGGATTACCTCACTCAGGATTATTTTTCTAGTTCCTCTGTGGGATAATGCTCTTGTGCACTGTAGAATTCATCATTTGTATTGATTTAATAAGATGCTAATTGACCAGTACTCAGGCAGGAAGTATAGAAAGGTCCACCAGACTAGGAGAATTTTCAGAAGAGGAAAGGCAGAGACACAGTCACCAGCCAGATGCAGAAGAAACAAAATGAGAATGCTTTACTGATAAAAATTACCAAGCCATGTGGCTAACCATAGACAAGAATCATGGGTTAATTTAAGTTGTAAGAGCTAGTTAGTAATAAGCCTAAACAATAAGCCAAATAGTTTATAATTAATATAAGCCTCTGTGTCTTTATTTGGGCCTGAATGGCTGTGGGACCATGTGGGACAGAAACTTCCATCTAAATAGTTCCATCCATTTGCCTGCAAATTTCCAGATGTCATTTTTTTTTACCACTTTGCAGTACTCTATTGTGTAAAAGTGCCATGTTTTCTTTATCCGTTCTTCAGTTGAGGGGCATCTAGGCTGTTTCCATGTTCTGGTTTTTACGAATAATGCTATGAAGAAATTGAACAAATATCCTTGTGATATGAGTGTGCATCCTTCCAGTAATATGTCCAAGAGTGGTATTGCTAGTGAGGTAGATTGATTCCCATTTTTTTTAAGAAATCACCGTGATGGCAGAGCCTGTTCATTTGTTCCTGGCCACCCAGTCCCGAAATAATAACACAGAAACTATTATTTGCAATACTGTTTGGTCAATAGCTTAAGCATATTTCTAGCTAACTCTTATATCCTCAACTAATTTATCTCCTAATCTGTGTGTCACCATGAGGTCGTGGCCTACTGACAAAGTTTCATTGTCTGTCTCCTCTGGCAGCTATATGGATTCTCATCGACTCTGCCTACTCTTTCCTCCTCTTATCTCCCCATGGCCCAGGCTAGAAACTGCATTAATTAAATCACTGCTTGGCCTATTAGCTCTAGCTTCTTATTGGCTAGCTCTTAGATCTTATATTAACCCATTTCTATTAATCTGTGTATCGCCATATGAGTATGGCTTATTTTCAAAGTGGCTTTACAAGTTTACATTACCACTAGCAATGGAAGAGTGTTCCCTTACTCGACATCCTCTCCAGCATAAACTGCCATTAGTGTTTTTGTTTTTAGTCTTTCTGACTGGTGTAAGATGGTATCTCAGAGTCATTTTGATTTGCTTTTCCCTGATGGCTAATGATGGCGAACAATTCCTTAAATATCTTTTGGCCATTTGAGATTCCTAAAATTCTGTTTAGTTCTATACCCCACTTTTTAATTGAATTATTTGATATTTTGATGTCTAGTTTCTTGAGTTCTTTGTACATTTTGGAGATCACTCCTCTGTCCAATGTGGGTTTGGTGAAGATCTCCTATTCTGTAGGTTGCCTTTTCTTGTTGATTGTGTCCTTTGCCTCACAGAAACTTCTCAGTTTCAGGAAGTCCCATTTATTGTTTCTCTCAGTGTCTGAACTACTGGTGTTATATTCAGGAAGTGGTCTCCTGTGCCAATGTGTTCAAGGCTACTTCCCACTTTCTGTTCTGTTAGGTTCAGAGTAGCTGGATTTATATGGAGGTCTTTGATCCATTTGAACCTGAGCTTTGTGCGTGAGGGTAGATATGGATCTGTTTGCATTTTTCTACATGTTGACATCCAGTTATACCAGTAACATTTGCAGAAGATGCTTTTGCTTTTTATTTTGTATAATTTCAGCTTATTTGTCAAAAATCAGGTCTTCATAGGTGTGTGGATTAATATCAGGGTAGTCAATCTGATTCCACTGGTCCACCTGTCTATTTTTCTGCCAATAACCAAGCTGTTTTCATTACTATAGCTCTATAGGAGAGCTCAGTGTCAGGATGGTTATGCCTCCAGAAGTTCCTTTATTGTACAGGATTGTTTTGGCTATCCCAAGTTTTTTGGTTTTCCACATAAAGTTGAGTATTGTCAAACCACACATCTTATCTATACTTTTGTGCCTTACTCTGAATCACTGGTATTCCTCCCTGCTGGACAACAGGACAGGCTTCATATCTGTGCAGATGTCTGCCTGCCAGAGTTCCTGTTTGTTCTTTCTACTCTCCCTTCCCTAGAAGATAAACACCCCAGGAGGTGGGTTGCTCTGGCATACTCCCACCCCCACCTGTCCAGCATCTTTAGCTGAAGGAAGGAGCTTAGTACGTGCTCAACATTTCCCTAAAGATCAGCAAGAAGTTGGTGAACTTACAAAGCATGTCACGTTGAATGTGAAGGCCTGTACATTCCCAGCCCTGCCAGCATTTCTGAAGCTATAAGATGAACGTGGCAAAATTGGTCAACATGCTGAGCACAGGAAGGATGTGCAGCTGTGGGGGTCCCTGGGTCTGAGAAGAGACATGGAGCAGGAGCAGCCTATCAGAGCCTCAGAAGCTCGAAAAAACAAAACAAACCAAAACTATATATAACAACAACAAAAAAAAAAGCCTCAGAAGCAGAGTTAGAAGAGAGAGGGAAAGCGCCCTCCACATGGCCAGTCCTGTATGTGTTGTTAATAAATGCTACAAGGAATACACAATGCTGGAATTTGGGCCTTGAATTTATTGTCCTCTTTAATGTGCCTTTGCTCTATTTAGCATTTAAAATTCATGGACAATCATTCATTTTATTTTTATAAACATGTTTATTACACGCACCGCCCTTGTAAATGCATTGACGGTTCTATCTTTAGAGTCTGGGTCTTTCAAGTCTGTGCTGGGCCTTTTTATTGCTGTGAACTCTTTTCAAAGTCAATACTAAAAAGAAATCAGCATCAGTTAATCACATTGTCTCTTTTATTTAGCTTGTATTTGATGTATGAAATCTTTCCAGATGAATGGCAACATTTTGTTTTATTAGAGATTAGCTCCCACTACTGTTTTCAGAGAACTTTCCGGCTGGATTCTTTCCGCAGGAACTTGCTTTTAAATCAGCCCCAGAGACTTCAAACTCCGAGTAGCTCAGCAAAGGGCATGTGAAGCATCTGTCTGTTGCCGACTGAATCAGCATTCTGCCTTTGAAGTCTTTCTGTTCTTGGACATATGCATCAGTCACCCCCGCACCTCCATAGCCTGGAACTAATGGGGCAGTATCATACATTGAGATACATACAGCAGAGAAATGGAAAGATTGCTTCTTGTTTAAAAAAAAAAAGCAGCAAAGTTCCCTTATTACAGTGACAGCTGCATCTTCGGGCTGCATATCCTTAAGGACATTTCATCTAACCCTCATCCATCTTGTCAAACTTTCTAGCTGCCTTCACCCGCCACTGAAGTGAAAGCAGACCCGGGCTGGCTTCAAAGTTGCTACTCTCCTGTCTCAGTCCCTCAAGTGCTGGGTTACAAGGTTACAATATTAATGCACCCAGCTGTATAAGATAGTAATATTTATTGCATTTTCATCTTTATTGAGATATAATTAATGGAAATTATATGTAGTCACAATATATATTATGATATATATGTATGCATACACACATGAAATGATTACTGCAGTCAAGCTAATAAATACATCTGCTGTTGTATATTATTAACTTTGTGTGGAGGCACACGCAAATGTGTGTGTAGAGCAAGAACACTTAAAATCCAGCCTTTCAGCAAACTTCATGAACAACGTATAGTATTTGCTCATTTTTATTATAGAAGTGTTTAATGTATGTGTGTGAGTGTGGGCATGTTTATGGAGGTCAGAGGGCAACTGTGGGGAGTAGGTTCTCTCCTCCCACAGTGGGAGTGGATGTTGGGATCAAACTCAAGTCATTAGACTTGTGTAGCATGTCCTTTACCCGCTGAGCCATTCCTCTGGCCCCCATACACTATTATTCACCAGGCTCAGTATCATGAACATTAGTTCTCTGCAACATATTTTTCCTATAATTAAAATGCCTACCTACAGATCAGCATCTCCCCATGCTCTCCTTCCAAACCTTGATAGCCACCATTCGATATTCTGCTTCTATGGATCGTTTCTAGAAAGCTAAGTTCAATATGTGACTAAAACCAGTCGGAATTTGTCTCCTTATGCCTGACCTGTTTCTCTTTCATAATGATAAGACTCCAATGCCATCACAAATGACAAAATTCCATTCATTAGTCAGACTGATTACTATTTTACTATGTGTAGACATTACAATAAGAAAACGTTTCTAAATATCAACTAAAAGGAAAATGTATTCTCTAAAGGATTTATACCTAAGAATTATTTTTCATGTTGAGAAGGTTGGTAAACAGAGATGAAGATACTGATTTTATATTTTTTCTTCTGAGCCTAGCTAGCCTTTAACAGCTGAGCCATCTCTCTAGTTAAAGCTACTGATAATTAAAACAAAACAAAACAAAACAAAAAAACAACAAACAAAAAAGCAAGGATTAGTGTGAATAGAAATTAGATGTGTTTGTTTTGTTTTGTTCTATATTCATAGATATCTGCTCCTCGGTGGGCCAGCGGCGGGGTTCCTCTGAAATGGTTTCTGTGGTTGAAATAGGTCACTAATCCCACCGAAGCTCAGAGCACAGCATGGACATACACGCTGTCTCATAGACTTCATTGTGTAGATGAGGAAATCGGGCTTTCCAGCAGCAAGTCCTGGGCACTGCATGCTTTGTTCCTATAATGAAGGGAGTCCTGGACCCTCACACAACTTTTGTCTGCTGGGTTGCCACTTTGCCAACCAATTCTATTTGTTCCTCATTCTGGAACTGCTAGGAAAGCGTCTTCATAATCTATCACTGTAGTATGTAAACCCCAAACTTTCCAACAGGAAGAACGTCGACCAATCTGAGCGGGATGAACAATGACAGGCCTCTCACAGCTTTCTTTGTCCCTCAGCTGTTTGTACTCAGGGGCAGATAAGGTCACTTCCATGCCACTCTGAGCAAGAAAGGGCAATTGAGCCTCCAAAGATCAGCCCCTTACTGTTTCATTTTTCTCATACTGTGTCATATTTTAGCAACAAAGGAGACCGCTTCTACATTCTCACCCAGGACACCTGGAGTCCCGATCTACAGATTACGAGCCAGGCTCTAATTTGAACCAAGAGGGTCATCACACTGGACAGCAGGCAGCGTTCACTGAATGTGCTGACTGAAGAGCTGAAATAAAGAGGCAAAAGCTGATCCTGTCTTTTCAGAGTGAAAATCCCCAGGTGGTGAAAAATCAAATGGCTAGGATTTTTTTTTCTACACAGATTAACTGAGGGCTACAGACATGATACAATAACAATATACCCATGAGTCCACACAGATGAAGCCGGGGAAAGGAGAAACTTCCATCTCGGTGGAAGGATGGAGAGAACTTGAAGTAGAAAGGGCACATGAGCAGAGGCAGCCTAAGTAGCTCTGTCCAGCTGCTGGAAGGAGCAGAAGAGTGAGAGGATAGCTCTTGACAGATAAGGCTGGAGTCAGAATCCAGGTGTACAGTATCTGGGACGCAGGACTAGGAACTAGAACCCAAGATCAGGATCAGATGAGCACCCAGGAACAGAAGCAGGACACTGGGCCAGAAATAAGTCCAGAACACAGGAACAGTTTCTGGACCAAGACACAGGACCAGAAACTAGACAGGATACAAGGAACAGAACAGAACCCATGGGCTAGGGGCAGGACCAGGATTGAGAACTAGTCAGGTCACTGGCCGGGACACATGACCAGGTTCCAGAAACTGGCATCGGATACAGTTCCAGGACTTCGTATCCAGGACCAGAACCATCAACTCAGGACCTGTGAACCAGGTCACTGGACCTAGAATCCAGCAAGGAGTGAGAGATGAGGAGTTTATAAACAGAAGATGTACCTGCTGAATCTTGGAGGTGAATTAGAGGCCTGGGCCTCACTCCAAGAAAAAGACAACCTAGACTGAATCCTAAACAAGGCTCTGAGGAAATGAATGGATCAGTAGGCAAAGCACTTTCCTAAAGCATGAGGACATGAATTAGATATCCAGAACCCACAAAGAAGGTCATGGTTGTTTGTGTCTGTAACCCCAACATTGGGAGGGTTGAGGCAGGAGGATCTCTGAGGCTTTCTGGACAGTCAGTCTAGCTCCAGGTTCAGTGAGAGACCCTGTCTCCCAACAATAAAGGAAGAGTAGCCAAGAAGACACCCAACATAGACTTCTGGTCTCCCTGTGCTCATATAGACACATAGACATACACACACGTGTGCTTACATCCAAATGCACATGCATGTAGGCGTGCACACATACACACGTGCTTGCGTGCGTGCACATGAAAAAGAGAATACACAGAATCATAACAAGGAAAGAGCATTTCTTTTAGTTTTACAAACTACTTGCTGAGTACAGCATACCTGAAGAGAATGCAGGCATGGATGGCTATTTCTGAATTGATTTTAAGAAGACCTATTGGATTCTTTCACAAGCACTTTGGCCAGTACTTGTAAACATACCATCAGATCTGAAATTTCAAGGATAAGGTTCTTCTCCTCTCCCAGTTAGAGCTTACATTCTGAAAAAAAAAAATACTAGGAGATAACAAGGATGGTACTTCAAATTTAGCACTGGATGTCTCTAAAGCAATAGCAAAGGAAATCAATAAAATGCCTAAATGGGTCAAATAGGATCTAACAGCCAAACCCCATCATTTGTGTATTTTCTATGCTACAGTGGGTGGAAAGAACACTTTATAGCTGGCTGATTTCCCCATCCTGTTCCTGTTAGAATTTTGTTCTTAGAGTAAACTTACACCCATCCCCTGGTGCCCTGGTTCAGGTTGTCTTGGCCTTTTCATTACAGGTCATGTTTACCAAAGGTTTACAACTTGGCTGTAAATGCCAATTGGCACCAAAACTGGAAAGTTGGCACGAAGAGTTTGGCATAAACGTTCCCGGAAGCATTTTTTTTTTCTATCTAAATCCGAGAAAAACAGGCTCAGGTCATTTTCAAGTTATTTATGTTATTCATGCATAAATAAAGCCAAAGCCTGACAGCTTCAAACAGTTGTTTGCTTTTGCATGACTCAAAAATAGATTTGATCCAAGAAAAGTAACATTTGGTAAACAAATACTGCTTGACAGGCTGTTAAAAAAATGAATGGGGGGGGGAGGTAGAATGAGATACACTAAAAAGAAGGGGAAAATAGAAATGTTTCAAGAGTCATTTTTTTATATCAGAGAGCAGAGTCAAGAACATCACTGTTAAATGATTACAAACCTTTAGAGATTATCACAGACTCGAATTAAAAGTATAAATAAGCAAAACACAAACAAGTAATTTTTGTTACGATCTAAGGGGCAGCTCATTCAGGCATACAAGATAAATAATATAGAATGGTCCTAGGGGATGGAAACAAATGAATTTTAAGTATGCTTTCTAAAAGCAATGGTATGTAAAAAGCATTTTAAAACTCGAGGAGAGAAGGAAGGAAAATGAGTAATGAATTAAAGCATGTTGATGTTACAAGTTTTTTTTTTAAGAGTTGTCAGTGTTTGAAGCCTTCCCTTGTCTTACCTCTATTAAATTAAGCTTAGAAATGCAATTTGTAGGCTATAAATTGCCACAGCCTGTGGCTGTATTCTAAAGGGAGAAAGTGATGGTGTCAACCGCTCCCCAAAGAACGTCTTTCTGGCAAACTTAAAAGTCAGCCTTGACGTCAAGTGACTCTGGACAAGAGTCCGCATTGAGTTCTGCGAAGTGTGGGCAGAAAGGACTTTCACTCTGGAAACCCTACCGGGGAGGAAGGACTGAAGAGACCGTTTAGGGAAAAATAAAGCCAAGCCAACTCAAACAGAAAGTAAAAATAAGTCAGCAGGGAAAGAATGTCAACTGTAGAAGAATGCAGCCAGTCTGCTGGGGCTCGTGTTCTGGAACACACGCTCTTTGGGCAAGGAAGGGTTTTCCCAAGCTTGCTTTGGTGGCTCTTTTCAAACGAGGTTTGAGCTATTGTTACTGCTCAAGTCAGAGGCAGTTAAATCTGTAGGTAAAATTCTTCTGATATCCTCTACAAAATGTGATTCTGGCCACACTGGGTGGAGAAATAGAATCATGCCATTCGATAATCGATTTGACCTAACAACTGTAGACTTAACCCAGGACGTCTGATCAGTATGCTCCAGTGCCAATTTAAGCTGAAAACACTTCTGGGACTCACTTCAAACTTTTGGCTCCCTTGAACTGAATATGCCAAGTTAATCTACAACTACATCTAGAATTTGATAGATGTTCCTGGTGTTTGCTGCTTCAGATAAAGTCTATAAACCTGTTTATTTATCCTACTATCAAGACTGTTGCCATGACAACACTGTGGCTCTGAGCAGGCCAAATCACATGATCTGTAGATCAGTGTTTATATCACAGAGCCACATAGTGCCATTGCCTACACTGAAAAGCACAAATATACACACAGGATAATCCCTTTGAGACTGTTGTTTTCTATAAAGGAGAAGTTCTAGAAAATTTGGTCTGGACACCAGAGACCAGAGAATAAACACTTACTCAGCAGATAATAGCTTTCCTGGAATGGAGCCTGGAAGGCCGTCAGAATTTTCAGAATTGGCAATTAGTTCTCATTATATTTTAAAAACTCATGTTTCACCTCAACTGACTAATTGTGGCTTCTTCAAGGTCCTAAAATGGCACTTTTGAATTCTCAAGTTCTAGCACTGTGCCTGATATTGAACAGAGCTTCAGTAAGCATCTGTTGAATGAATGATCAGCAAGAGATGCTATGGTGTGATGTCCGAGTCTCATCGATGCTATGATATTTGTGTCCATGGACGAAGAGAGGGATACTTTGTTTTGACTTTGTTTAGAGTTCTTGTTTGTTGATTTTTTCCTTGTAATTTTTTTTATTTAAAATGGTCCTTCATGGCCCTTTGAACTTTGTATACAGTCTAAGATCACCTTGAACTTCTGATTCTTTAAGTGCTGGAATCAGGTCTGTGCCACGATGAGTAACTTTATAAAGCCCTAGGACAGTGGTTCTCAACCTGTGGGTTACAACCCCTTTGCGGGAGTTCAACAACCCTTTCCCAGGGGTTGCACATCAGATAACCTGCGTATCAGATATTCATATTATCATGACAGCAACAAAATTATATTGTGAAGAGTCAACAAAAATAATTTCATACAGACAAATCTAAGCATATAAATATGAACATACACATATAATGATTAAAAAAGATAAATAATAGATCAAATTATCAATACATATTGATAGATGAGAATATAGCTCTATTGATAAATCAGTAGATTATAGTTGAGATATAGCATAGATGATTAATACATAATGAAATGATTAGTAAATAGATGAGAGATGATAGATAGTAGATAAACAGATGGGTAATAGAAAGATAGATGGAAGATAGATAGATAGATAGATAGATAGATAGATAGATAGATGTTAGGTAAATAGGTGATTGGTAGATATGTGAGAGATGGTAGATAATAGATGTTTGATAGGCAGATAGATGAGATGATAGATAGATGATAGATAGATGATAGATAGATAGATAGATAGATAGATAGATGATAGATAGATAGATAGATAGATAGATAGATAGATAGATAGATGATAGATAGAATAGATAGATACATAGATGATAGATAGATAGATAGATAGATAGATAGATAGATAGATAGATAGATAGATCAAAGACTTCAATATGCTCAATGAAGGAACGTTTAGAGACCATGGTCAGAGAGAACTAATAACTTGAGAGCTTCTAGGACAGTGTGCTTTCCAGCTAAATACTTCAAGGTCAAAAGAAGAGACATTTCCTGTAGACACTGAGTTTAAGGGAGTTAACAGCAATTAAGTGATTAGTAATGAAAATTTGCAGAAGGAAACCATCCTGGCGTGGAAGTTATCTTGTAAAAGAATTCTACCTCTTTTGTATAACGAGCAGAGAGGGTGTACATTTGAAACTGAATGCTAAGAAAAAGCTGAGAAGAATAGAGAGGGATGTGTAGAGTACCAAAGGCCAGACAACGGCATCTGGACATAGTCTGCAGGATGCAGTCTGTGACTTGTTCTCCAGGGCTGTGGGCCTGGGAGTATGGGCCACGTGCAAGTATGTGGCAAATATGTACTGGTACCTACGTTTATATTCTCTCTGTCCAACCCCAGAGCATGGGAACCACAGAGAATTTGGCTGACCCAAGATCAAAGTTCCAAAGGGATTTTTTAGGAATTTTTTTTTAGTGATCTTCCAGTGTTACACAGCACATCTTGGGAAATGAAAGAGAAAGTTAACTGCCATGTTTGTCTTGCAAAAAACTTGAAAATGAAGAAAAGTTACACAGAGAAATAACTTAGGTTTGGGAACCAGAGAAGCCTGGGCTCATGTTCTTTTGTGTTTGCAAGACTTGTCACTTTGAACAAATTGTATAACATGTGTAAGCCTCCAAAACGTAAGCTGTCAAATGAGGAACTTTATACCAACTCCTGGACAATTCGCAGGATGCCTCCAGCCAAAAATTAGTCATGAGCCATCTCGTACAGCACCTATATATTCTATCAGGGATAGTATCAGATTCTACTTCCCCTTCTCAGTCTATGTAGAATCAGAATTAACAACTCTGCAACTTTCCCACCCCCATTCTTCCAACAGTTGTCTCTTTCATGGACTGTTCTTATTCTCCTGGCTCCTCCCCCTACTTTTTCTCTTGCTTCTCCTGAACATCCAAGTGAGTAATGAGATCCCCCCCTCTCTCTCCTCTCTCTCCTCTCTCTCTCTCTCTCTCTCTCTCTCTCTCTCTCTCTCTTTCTCTCTCTCTCTCTTCACATTTGTGTGAGGGTGCTCTAGCTTATGTGTGCACATGAAGAAGCCACAGGTCAATGCTCAGTATCTTCTTCTCTCACTCTTTTTTTTTTTTTTTTAATGTTGGAGACAGTCTTCTCACTATACATGGCACTTGCCATTTTAACTAGACTGACTGGCCCAGATGACCCCTGGGTCTTCTGTTGCCACCTCCCCCTATTCCAAGCTCTGGGGCTACAGATGTATGCCCCATGCTCTGAGTTCACATGGGTCCTAGTGATCCAAACACAAGCTCTGCTTGCACACACTGCACTTTCACCACCCAGCCGCCTCCCTACTTTCTTAAACTTGCAGGAAGTACTAGTTAGTGTCTTCTGTAGGAAAGCAGAGCCTCACACAGGTGTATGGACCCTGCTTCACAGACAGGTGTGCCAGCGTAGGGAGCCTGTAGGAGCTTTTGTCTATAGGTCAGTGCTGGGGGCCAGGAAGCTGCTGGAAAACAATTTGCTCTCTGAGCTTGTAATTGCAAGATAATCATATCTTCCCACTGTAAATTATGAGATAGCACGCTAGTTTAGACAGAAGAAAGATGAGGAGTGGAGAATGAGCTGTTGAGTTCCACAGTGGCTCCACTGTAAGGCTCAGATCATTGGTAGGCAGGTAGCAGCTCAAACCAATGACAGTGATTTGTGGAGAGTTTCAGCAAGGCTCCGGCAAGGTCGTATTTTCCCAGCTTTATAAATGACTTTCTTCCTTTCGCATAAAAGCATTAATGATGTGAAGAGGTCACTTACATTTTATTGCATTTTAGGGGAAAATTATATATTACAATTGAATTTGCAAAGTTGGGTATTTTCAAAGGTCATAGAAGGCATGCCTCACAGCTGTGAGGGAGCATTATGAAGCAGGTGTTTTATTGGCTGTCTGAAGGATGGATTTGGGTCTATTATCTGCTTTTGATTTAATTCCTAGACTTTACATGTAGTCCGCCTCCCTTGCTCTTATTGCCTTGATGGCCTTTGGTAGGGGTAAAGACAATGAGCATAACAAGAGTGTAATCCCAGTCACAGTGTGCCACCTCTGCCTAAGCCAGGGTAGGAGAAGAGAGAACATTAATGACACTTAGGGAGTAACTCCGTTTCATCGGACAAAATGCAAGAGAGGAAAGATATGTGCTCTGAGATGGAACCAATGTCTAAGGGATTCAGTCTGTTGAATATATAATACCTTGAATCTTGTTTCCTGGCAACATGGTCAAGTCCAACTTCTCAGTGAGTATCTACTGTGTCCTGGTTACCTTTCATACAGTGTCACATTTAAGCCACCCATCTTGCCAATAGTCTATGAGGGTTGAATTTCCTTTTAATAGATCAGGAAACTATAACTCATAATAAAACAATACCAAGTAAGGAATTATGATAAGTCTCAAGGCAGGCCTGCAATTACCTGTGTCGGTGACATGTAGGCAAAGAGAATAATGGACATTCACTGTTCTGTCTGTATACCCTTGATGCATGAATCAAAACATCAGCCCTATAGAATAGGTGTTATTATTATTATACCCATTTTACAGTGACATAGCACAGTTTGCAGAGTTTGAATGCAATATGCCCACTTCAAGTCTAAATCCCATCCAGTTCCTGGTTGCAGACCTCTCAGAGTCCTTGTGTTGCCCCCATGGAGCAGATCTAATTGCTCAGGATGCTGGTAAATACCATGTGCAGATGATTCTGATTTAGGTTTTTGTATGTAGAAGAAAAACCCAAGACGAGCTACATCACAATCTCAGAGAAGACTCTCTGAAGATAGCAACTCATTTGTCTCTTGATAAGAGCCAAGTCAAGGGGGGGGGGGGGAACCAATATGCTTAGGAATTTGAGTGAATTTTCTGGTGAAAAGTACTGAATGGGCTATTGAAGTGCCTCTGCAGTTGAGCACAAGGCCTTCCCTCCCTCATCGCCATCATTCTGCTCCCCAGAAGCAATGTCATACCTGCCTTATAATTCGTGCCTCCGTTTGCTTCAGCCTGCTTTTTGTTTGTTTGTGTGTTCGTTTGTTTTTTTTTTTAACAGAGGGCCTCTCATAGTTCCAGTTTGCTTATGACCATCCTTTATTGAAGTGTAACTTTGAACCCTTTATCTTTTCTTCCATTTCTACCTCCAAGCTATTGGAATTTCAGCTGTATGTCATCAGCTGGACTGTCCATTCCTCTAGAGCACTGATGTCCTTCTGTTGATATAAATATTAAGATGCCACTCAACCCTTGTGGCTTTCAGCAAACACTGCAAGTTCAAGGGAGTCCTTTTCAGGTTCTTTTAGAGTAAACATCTTTTTTTTTCTTCTTGCAGGCACAATTTTTTCTTCTTGACAATTTTTTTTTCCAGTGGTCATTTTACTCTGAAGCCTCTTGAAGGAAAGTAGGTCTTTCATATTTATTTATGAACCTACAAATTGTAAAAAAAAAATTTTGATGGCTAGCAAGGCACTCTGTATTTATTGTTCATGATTGGTATTTTTCTGTAAGTATTTTTTCTTCACTTAGAATAACATCTTTAAGAATCACAATTTTTTTTATGTGTTATCCACAAGATACTTTGCAGAGGAAGCATGAAGAAGTCAAGAGATGGGAACTGCATTATGTATTTAAAGGACACTGTGAAAAAAATCTTTAAAGCATGTATAATTATGTGTGACATACATAAGGAGTCTAATTACACTCAAGTATATAGTGTTAGGGAGATCAAATATTGAAAGTTGGAAATATGCATCTAGTAATCTTGCTTTTGCTGTAAGGAACTTTGATTGCTTCTTTTTGATTGTTTTAATTTAATGGAATTGCTACGTTAGTCCTTGAAGGTGGTATACATTTTAACACATGCACAAATGTTACTATTTCTTCCATTTAAACTTATTCAAAAGCTTAAAAGAATCCGTGTTAAAGTAAAGCAAAACTTTCTTCTTTGGGTGCTAACGAATGGATTATAGGAACTGAAGAAAATGTACCTGGCATAGCAGCAGGAGCATAGAAGTGGCATTTGGTTGGCTATATAAAGGCCATATCAGGTTACGTAAAGATGGGGTCTAAGCAAGGACTGACAAACTGAAAAGGTTACACAATGCATGGATGTATAAGTAGGCACAAAGACAGTAAAGTGTGTATTTATTTTTCTGAATAAACAATTCAATAAATAGTAAATGTTTGATACTTTTGAGAGGGACAGTCTTTTCTTTACCTTTATTGATTCTTTGTGGATTTCACATCATGCTTTCTGATTCCACTCATCTCCCTGTCTACTAGCATCAACGTTCTGCCCTTGCAACGCCCCCCCCCAAACAAAACCAAATTTAAAAGAAAAACCAATAACCAAACTAAACAAAGAACCAACACAAAAATTAAAAAAAAATCTTATCATGCATGGAAGCTGTAATGTGGCCCAATGAGTCACACAGTGTCCATTTTAGTTCAGACATCTTTACTTGTAAGTGTTCATTGCTATGAGTCATTGGTCGGGTTCGAGGCCTTTGGTTCCTGCCACACCACTGCTAATGGGCTTTCTCTGGGGCACCTCTTGGATATCAGGTTGTTGTCCTGTGTCATGAAGATCCTGTTCTTCTAGATTTGTAGGTTTGTCCCTTTCACATGTACCAACAGGTCATAGATTCAGTGGATGCTGGGTTGGGCCAACTCATAGCGCTGGTTCTGGGCCTGGGTGGTAGCTGGATTGGTCAGCTCTGTAACTGAGGAAAGTCCCTCATCATCACCATCCAGGTGAGCTCTCCAGCACTGCCTCAGCCAGTGTACCCAATGCAACCTACAGCAAGAAGTATGACCAGTTCTCTTGCTCTTGGGCCGTCAGATCTGGGGCCCCCTAACTCATCATCAGGGCCAGCACTTTTCTTTTGACTAGGCAAGGTGCAAGGCCCTCTCTTCTGATTGTTGTAGGGTGTGTCAGCTCTCCTGATCTCAGGCCCTCAGGGTTGGCTCACCTGAGCCCCACAAGCTGGGTCAGCTCTAGTGTGCTGCTTTCTCATGCACTACAGGAGATCTCGGAGGAGTCTTAAGAGAGGTCATTTTATAGTTCTATCCTTCTTTTTTTCCCCTTAGTCATCTGTAGAGGCCAAAAGCAGGTGTCAGACACCGTCAAACTGGAGTTAAAGACGGCGTGAGCTGCTGTGTGGGTGCTGGGAATTGAACTCAGGTCCTCAGCAATAGCAAGCAGCCAGTGCCCTTCAGCACTGAGTCATCTTCCCAGCCACACTCTATCTTATAAATAGGTCGCATATTCTTAATTGTTAAAAATGTCAGAATTTATCTTAGTCCAATCAATAACAACTTTTGTCTTTAACTCTATATTGAAAACACAAAACCGAGAAGATTTAAAAATAACTGTTATGACGTTTTCTGGACTTTGATCAATAGATAAATGTATAGAGTTTACTTTCATTTTGCCTATCATATAAAGCTCTCAAAGTTTTATGCGAGTATTTTAACATCTTTTTCCTAATTTTTAGACAAGCACCACCATTATCTCCATTTCCCTTGCAGATTGCTGTGTGATGCGAAGAAGCCACATCGGGTTTAGATGGTTTATGCTGATGGAGAGGTCCTTAGCGTCTTCACACAGGGATGTGGTAGGCAGAACATACAGACTCCCCGTTTCTGGTGTAATAGGAATCACAACACATTGAACACACTTCATTGGGTACTTTTTAATTTTTTTTTGATACAGGATTTCTATGTAGCTTGGGAGCCTGTCCTGGACCTAGCTGCTTGTAGAGCAGGCTGGCCTTGAACTCACAGAGATCTGCCTAGCTCTGCCTCCTGAGTGCTGGGATTAAAGGTGTGTGCCACCACTACCCGGCTTTTCAATGGGTTCTTATCACTGAGTAGTCATATAGTTTGGGGACAAGCACACCAAAATTATAGTCATCATTGTGGTGTCACCACTTACAAAATGCTTGCAGGAAAAAAAAAAGCTAAAGCTTCACCAGGTCGTGGTCACCCTTTTGACAATCTCATCCTCAGAGCACCTTCAATTTTTCAAGTTGAATTTTCTTTTTATAAAAAAAAAAAAAAACCACTTTGAAAAAGAAAAAAAAAAAAAAAAAAAAAAAAAAAAAAAAAAAAAAAAAAACAACTTTGAAAAGCAAAATAGGCCAGGTGATGGTGGCACACACTTTTAATTCCAGCACTTGGGAGGCAGACGCAGTTGGATCTCTTTGAGTTTGGGGTCAGCCTGGTCTACTAGAGCTAGTTCTAGAACAGGATCCAAAGCTACAGAGAAACCCTGTCTGAGCGGGAAAAAAAGAAAGGAAAGAAAAAAAGAAAAGAGAAGCAAAACAGAAAGATGCTCAAAGATGCTCAAATGGAGGAAAATGCTCACTGGTGTGCCTTCAAGATTTTAATGAGGAATTAATCTTGAGAAACATTTGCTTCCTGGGAACCTTATTGCATTCCCAGAACTAAACAATTTGAGGACTTTTCTAATGGCTTCAGTCACAAGAACTTAGTACATCTTATAAGATCTTCATTCTCGTCAAATGAAGCCCCTCGTGTGGGAACACTTCAGAAAAGTGCAACAGAAGGATGAGATAATTAAATTTTTTAAAAGATTTATACTTATTTTATATTGTGTGTGTGTGTGTGTGTGTGCGGTTTCTATGTGCGCAAAAGTGAAGATGACCAAAGAGGAGAAAAGAGAGTGTCAGATTCCTGAATCTAAAGTTACAGGTGGTTTTGAGTGCCCAACATGGGTGTTTAGACTGAATTCTGATCCTCGACAAGGCAGTGAACACTCATAACTGCTAAGCAGTCTCTCAAGCCCCAAGGGTTCATTATTTCAGGCAGGTTCTATCTTTTTTAAAATACAACATACTATTTGTCACAATTATGTCAATGTGTCAACATTTTCAATTTCCTCGCTTAAATCTGCTAATGATCCTTTGGCTATCAGATCTCTTCAGATCTTTTTCTTTGTTAAAAAGAAGGTGAGTGAACCATCTTGTTGCTCAAAATACAGAATTTGGAGATAGGAATTATGATTTTTGTACAGCATCAGAGCCATCTTCCACTCATAGTTAGAGCCATACTCGCCTCCTAGAGATACCTGGGAACCAAAAATAAAGAATTCAGGTAAAATTCACAAAGCAGTCTGGTAGTAAAAAAACTAGAATTCTCTAAAGAATAGCAGGCATAATAGTAGCCTCTTTGCTTCATAATTTGAGATTTAACAGGGTTTGGGGGCAAAAGAGAAGCTGTAGAAACAAGTACAGGTATTTCAAAACATAGTCTACTACCAGCTACTGCTTTGTATATTCATATTTATAATCATTTTATAACACTTTCCAGATTTCTTTTCCATTCATGAAACTTCCCAGAGGGCTCACAAAGCAAGAATGAAAATTCAGACCTACTCATAGATATGAAAACAAATAAAATATGGAGATAAGTAATTAAACTATACAAAACCACCCATTTCATAAGAAAACCACTTATGCAAATTATGGTTCAGTTTTGACCGATATCATAGTTCTTGGCACCAAGAGAAGCCCCGGAGTCATGTAAATGAACTCAGAATCCCTTTTTGCTGGCTTCCTCCACAGAACTCACTCCCTTCTTTCCCTTGAAGTCCTCTGTGCAGCAGCTGTCTGTCCCCAGCTCTTGAGTGGCAAGAACCCAGGGCATTCCAGGCACCCTGCTGCGTCCAAGCCACCCCACCACTACCACCCCCTTCTTAGGTTTTCAGACCTTTGTGACTTCTCAAGTATGTGGCCCATCTGGATGCCACATTCTCAAAACTAAAAGCCACTCCTATCACTCTGGCCGAGTTCCACCCGGCTCCACACCCAGATACTTACAATTCCTTTGCAGTCCTGTTCTCAGAGACCCCTATTTATGGAATTTTGCCTCAAAATCTGAAACTGTAGGCCATTTCCATATTCGACACTGAGGATTATGCTACGGAAAACCAAGCCTTGTGTACATAGAAGAGAGGATAATTCAACAGAAAGAGGAAACCATAAAGGTCAATTTATTCCAGCTAATTTCACATTAAAGTGAAATACATAACCTGTTTTTATTTGGCATTTAGGTCATGCCACTAAGGAAATCCTATGCATTTACAATATTGTAGCTTAATATATGACATTAAGAATGTGTTTCTCTATAATACTGCATATTATTCATACACACACACAAACACAAAGATAATGTCAGATTCCCCTCTGTATACTGTGAATATCATTGGTTAATAAAGATGCTGCTTTGGGCCTATTGCAGTGCAGAATAGGGCAAGGCAGGAGTTCCAAGTAGATGGAGGAGGAGAAAATAGGTGAAGTCAAAGAGATGCCATGTAGTCACAGCAGGAAGCCGGACAGAACCTTATCAATAGGCCACAACCATGTGGCGATACACAGATTTATAGAAATAGGAAGCCTGGAATACCAGGAATATGCATAAGCAAATAGGCCAAGCAGTGTTGTGATTAATACAGTTCCTGTGTGACTATTTTGGGTGTGAGTGGCTGGGAAACAAAAGAGCAGTCTCCACCAACACACAGTCTTGCAGATGAAAACTTACAAGTTTGAGAAATATGTGATTTATAAGATTCATTTCAAAAGATTGGTATTATTAATACATATTTTATTTTTCCTAACACCTAAATCGGAGCTATGGCCAGGCAGGCCTGGAGGCATGTATCGGTAATCCTAGCACTTGAGTTATTATTACACCATAAACAAGAGTCAAAAACCTACATACCATTGACAACTCAGGGACTTGGGAAACCTTTCTCCCACAGAAAGACAAGTTTGTTTGTAAATTAACCTTGGTAGAGATGCACAATCCTTTTATACATATGCAACAGATACTACATAATTCCATTTGTTCTGACCCATAAATGCTAAGGAACCTGGCTACTTCCCAAAGGCAAGCCATGCTTTGACCTGGATAAATCAGAAGGACTAAACTGTGATTTTGAGAGACATCTAATTGTCCCATGTGTTTCTGCAAGTCCTTTTTGAGGTCACTGATCTTTTTGAGGTCACTTTGTCTTTTTGACATAGCTGAGCTAGCTGGGTGCAATTGGTGGCACAATCCTATCTAGCCAGAATCTACTCTGTCTGCTGTGTCTTTTTGCTTCAGAAATCAACAACAACACAGTGAAGTGAAGGGTAAAGGAACAGCTAGACACGCATGGTCCTAGACACTGAAGATTTGGCTGGAAGAATATGACAAACTGAATTTCTTGGAGAAAATTTGTTGACATTTTCTCATATCTGAAGATAAGGACGAGGCTTCAATAAAGAAATGAGGATAAAAGGGGAGGAGGTAGGTCCTAAATGTTTACATGAGCCTAAGACAGCTCATCAGGGGATGAATTTTGCCCTGAGTCCAATGAGCTGATCAGAAAGAAAAATGCACTCTCTCCGCAGCTTCTTCTCATACGTGCCTCAAGAACCCATGACAGATGACTGTGTTTGCTGTTTGGGGTCTTGGCCAATTCTCTCAACTTCTCCTTTTCTTATTTAGATAAGACTAAAATTATCTGCAATGGCTGTGCTCTCTCTAAATCCTGAATAACCAAGCACAGCACGATGATATCAGGGACAGGGTCTATACACACTGAGACCATGCCATGTCACATCTCAGAATAACAATTTCAAGAGTCCCCTATAAACAAATAGCAGAACTAAGATGGACACTAAAGTTCCCATGACCTTTAAAAATAACAACTTTCAACTTCTGGAACCTGATCATCTTCTATTTGGTCTAGTAAAGATGAGTAACAGCATGGCTTAGATATAAAGATAAGCTTGTGAAGCATCATGGCCAGTCAAGCGTATGCCACCCACCCCTCCAGACAGCTATATAGCCACAAGTGAACCTATGACCCACAGTGAAGGAATATTAGCTGTACAAGGGGTCAGAATTGACAAGAAAGTATGAAATGCCTTTTCCCGAGGCACTGGAAGCACAACACACTCGTCCTTTTCAACTGACAGAGAAATCACACTTGGCAGCAAAGCCTCTGTTCCACAGAGCAGAATTCAGCAATTCATACAGGGAAAGTGACTCTAACACGGCTGAACGTCTGTAGCTAGCTCTCTGACTCTGGGGATGCGCCATTCCTAGAGTCACTGCTTTACCAAGGCACAAACGGTTCTTTTTTTGATTTATTCTAGTTTAAGCTGCATTTCTATCACATAGCTCCAAGACCTACAATTAGCACCCCACGATTTTTTTATGAAACAGCATGTTGTAGAAATCACATAATAACAAAAACTGCAGGCTATTTTCAAAGAAGGTCAATATCAATCATGCAAAAATGGCCTCTTATCCATTTACTACTCCTTAAATTCAACACACAGGAAATCAGTGCCCTGTTTTCTAAAATATCTTTGAGTTCTTGTAGGGGAGCCTTCTAATTAAATCATTATACAGTTTAATTAAAATGCCAGAAACACATCGATTTGTCAAGAAGTCGATATGCATTTTAAAGCATTAATTTTTTTAAAAAATTAGACAGAAAATCTAGAGTTTTCTTTTTTAAGTAAAAATACAGCATGGGACCTCTAAAGTTGTAGGGCAGAACTATCATATTCTATAATTCACAGGTGGCATCTATACATATGAATGTTGTGACATCCAGAATGGTGTCTGAGGTTTTGATTTTGTTTTGTTGATTTGGTTGGTGATGTTTTTTGTTTGGTTGAGTTTTTGTTGCTGTTGTTTTTATTTTATGCTCTCATTTTGAAACAGGATCTCATGTATCCCAGGCTGGTCTCCAACTTAATATGCAACTGAGGGTGAGGCTGAACCTCCAAGAATGATCCTCCTCTCCTTGGCCACCAGTGGGATAGGACTGCAGGTGTGTCTCCCATGCCCAGGTGGATGCCAACCCTGACAAGCAGCTTATTTTCACAGAAACAAGAGATTATTCCATGTAAAAGGGGGAGGGGGTGGGGGGAAATCGACCTATCTCAAGTGAAGGTTTCTAAAGAACACCACCAGAAGATAAAATCATCTGGAAGCTTCTGCAAATACCTTGGTGGAAAAGGGCTGTGGACAGAGTTAGAAGACCTCCTCTCACATAGAAGCTAAGAAATGAGGAAGGTGGAATCAGGAAAACAGAATGCAGGAAGTGTGTGACCAGAGAAGAACAAGGTCTTACCAAGATAAGAGAAAAGAAAGGGGGGAAATGGCAGTATTGGTTAAAACCATTAAAAAGAAATTCTCTATAAACCTTGTTGTGCCATTTTGTACATCAAAACATGATTCAAAAGCTCCAGCAGGTAACTAAACACATGGAAATGTACATATGACAGAGATTCCAAGGAGGGTAAGATAGATCGAGGAAGAGGGATGGCCATATGGAAAATAGCTCATTGTAGAGAAATGTCAAACATGACCATAAAAAGGAAGAGAATTTACATGGAGGACATGAACTTTGTATCATCATCATCCCAGGTAGCAATATTGAAGTGACTTACTAATTGCTATTAAAGTGCTACATTGCTACAGGCGATCTCGGGGGGGGGGGGGGGGGACGGAGCACCAGGGCACTTTATAAACACTTCCCTTCACTCAGAGTTCTTTGAGATGAGGAGCCATCTGTGAAACTGCTTGCAGCTAAATGGGAGTCTTTAAACAGCTTATCTTCTGATAATGCTGGTTAATCTAGCCTAGCAAAGAATTTCTTTATAACATTATACATGTATATATGTATCTATACGTATCTATGCATATACATGCATACATACTCTTGCATATTTAGATCTTAAAAGTATGTGATTCATAGGCAGCATTGCAAAAGAGGAAATTTAGTAGTATCTTTGATTAACCCATAGTTTGCTTTTCCTAGAACTTCTGAAGAGAACTGAGTTATGTCCAGGCATGGTAGCACACACCTGTAATCCTAGCACCTGGTAGACAAAAGGCATGATGTAAATTTGACATCATTCTTATCAACACTGTAAAACCCAGACTCAGAAACAAAACCACAGAGGACTGAGCTATGGGCTACACCCTACACCTTTTCTCTTTTAATGTGTGTGTTCAGATATGAATAAACACATGTATTTAGAAAGTTCCTGCTTCACGTGTATGCAAAGCAGATTGGTGAGCAGGCTTACTGCAAATGTCATTTACATATTCTGTGTGTAGCTCCATTCTGGCAGCCTGATAATAGCAGAGCTTCCAAAGCTTAAGTATATTCTTGGAGTGACCCAATTCACTCAATCACTCCCCAGATACAATGAGAGGCTACTGAAGGGTCCCAGACTATAGCGGATTTGAAGTCTTTGTCCTTATTTCAGGATACCTTTGTTCCAGTAACAATAGGTGACATCCCACACAATACAGTGCCATTTGTACAACTGCCTGCTGGAACTTCCTGTTTAGAATGAGGCAGAGGGATTTCTGAAAAGCCAGGGGAGGCTAGTGAGAAAGAAAGACAAACAATGCTGCTATTTCCAGGATTTTCTCTTGTTGGAAATGAAACTAAATGTTTGGAAGTCAAGGGAGAGGACAGCATTTGAAAGGAGAAACCAACATTGACTAGGGACTTGTGGATTTCCACGGGTGCGGGTTAAGCAGACTACTCGGGAAGAAGGCATACATTCAAAGACAAGTGCGTGCAAGCCTTCTGCGCAGCCCACATAGCAACCTGGTTAGTTTTCATAAAATTTTAAGCTAGAAATAAAAGTGATAGTTTCCCAAAGATCATCAAGTATAAAAATAAAGCATAGCTGTGCCGCAATATTTCGTTTTCTCCCTTTCCCTCTTCCCCTCCCTTCCCCTCCCTTCAAAACTTTAAAACTTCTGACTTACTATGTTCTCAAAAATGACCTTTAATTCCGGATTCTCCTTCCTATTTCTGAGATTGGAACTATATCCCGTGGTATCAGTGCATATGTTGCTGAGGACTGAATCGAGGACTTTATGTGCACATTTTACAAGCGTTTAACCAACCAAGCTACACCCCAGACCAAATTTTTAGAAATGTGGTTTCATACCTTATTCTTTAGTATTTAAAACTTGCTAAATAAAGACAGTGGAGCAAAATAACGTTGTTCTTTTTTTGCATGTGCATGTGTATGAGTGTCTCTCTGTGTGTGGGGGGGAGCATATATGTATAGGTGACTTCACAAGCCAGAAGAGGCTTAGATTCCCTAGAGTTAAAGCTGCATGTAGCCATGAGCTCTCTGAGCCAGTGTGGATGTGGGGAACCAAACTCAAGTCCACCAGAAGAGGAGCAGGGGCTGGTAAGAGCTGAGCCACCTCTCTAGTCACAGGACAGCTTCTTAACAACTATTAGAAAAGAATTAATGCACGGGATCCCAAGAGAGACACAATATCCATACCGCTTCTTTAGTCTTCTAGTTTCCTGCCATAAAGGAATGTAAGAGATAATTTTCAGAAGATGGATCCAAATATGGTCTGGAAGTAATGAAAGATCACAGCTATTTCACTGCTGTATAGCCATGAGGCACGGACATGGACTTTTGTTTCATTCTGCTTCATCGGTAGGAGGCAGATAAGCTTAGTACCTGTTTCTTTGAATGTGGAAAAACGTTAACACATAGAGCAAATTTTCATCTTATCCCTTAAAAGTGAACAAAAAGGGGCAAAAGAATTTGAAACATTTACTGAAAACTGTTGTGTTAAAGCTTGATCCCCAAAACAACAGTGTTTGGGAATGGGGCTTTGGGAATGTAATCTTATCACGAGGGCTTTCACATCATGAATGTATTAATCCATTTACAGATTCATAACTTAATGGGCACTCATTTTGACGTTGTGACTAATATAAAATATAACTTAATAGACTACTGAGTGGTGATAGATACTGTAGTGGGACCTAGATGGAAGAAAACTATTATGGGGGCATGCCCTTGAAGGTTATATGTCAACCCATTCTCTGTCTTTTCATCTTCCATCTCTCTTCTAGTCCCTTCCTCTCCTGGTTTTCATGGGATAAACTTCTCCCAGGATGTTCTTCTAACAAAGGTCCAGAATCAGTGGAGTCAAAGGACCATGGGCCGAGATGTCTGAATCTGTAACTCAATTGCATTTTTCCTCCTATAGTTTAAAATTTTAAGGTAATTTGTAATGGAAAGTTTGCTAGCACTCTCATATTAATTCTGTTTGGAATCTTGGAATTTAGTTAAACTGGAAAATATTGGGGTGTTTGCAATATAATTTTCCAACAGAATATTCATAAAAAATATTTTTGTGGATGATAACATGCATCTGACATCAAATGTGCCTCTGAAGTGGTTCTTGGTTTTATATGGAAAGCAAACAAATCTCAGTTGGGGTTTCTGGTGCAATAGAGATAAGTGAAACCATTAATCTGCATCATTTTTATTTTAGGAGAGAATGTTCTTAAGATGGTGGCCCAAGAACACACCACAGTTACAAAACAAGTTTCCTAACTCTCTGTAAGAGTTCTCATTTATTTAGAAATTAGTGTGAGACCGATACTGTTAATATTATCGATCGCTCCCACATCAATCCTTGAAGAAAGAAACCAACATTATTTTCATATAACAAATGAGAGAAAGTGGAGGCTGCCAGGAGGTTGAAATGCCTGCCCAAAACCACTCAGTGTAAAATGGAAAATAAGTAATAAAACACAGATGGGAACCTCCAGCTCTTCCATGGCTTCTCACCATGCTGGACTGTTTCCCAAGAAGGAATTTTCCTGTCAATTAAGATTTCATACGCTGTGGATTCAGAAGACTGAGTCAAATCACATAGCTTCCAGGTAGGGGTTAGAATTACATGATTGACATCTGAGCTTCATGAAAGTTAAGAAATCTAGACCATTTAGACCTGGGTCGAGGCTTCCCAAGAGTTTCAGGCATATCCCCTGCTCACCACACGGAGATGTACAAGTCAAGTTCCTCTCTGAGTCACAGGATCTCACCCATAAAATTAGGAAAATATATTGAACTCTCTGAGTGCTCGAGAGGATGAAAGACATCTATGTGTGGTACTTAAAACACTGTGTCAAAAACTGGAAATGCTTTACACTAAGTGTCAATTGTGTGACTATGTTGGAAATCTCAAGTCACCTCTTTGCTTCACTCTAACTTAATAGCCTCTAAACTACAAAAATTTAAACACATTTTTTTATTTCATTGGCTGTGTTCCGTGGTGGAAACTCTCTCATCGTGGCAAAATGATGCTATCAATGGCTGTTATAAGACAGCACAACAGAAAGTGGTGAACAGTACTAAGCAGAACCCTCCTAGGTTTCCACTCAGTACACTCTTCCGTGTATTATTTTTAAGCTAGAGCCTCTTCAACCAGTTCATCCATTCATTTTTTTTAAGGTCTACTGTTTATTTAGTCAATAAACCCCATTCTTAACCTTGGGGATGGACTAGCTACAAGAAAAATGTCTGCTTTCATGAAGCTTCAATTTCAATGGAAGGTGCATGGTTTAACTGTGAGACACCCACATCCTCCCCCCCCAAGCATGCATATATGCATGCACATACACATGAATGCAAAGCTTTTAATGGTAAGCTCCCAAGTTGGGGATCTATTTTGAAGACTGGGGAACCTTTAGGAGATGGAGTGAGGCTAATGGAACTAGGCCACAAGATGCATCTCTGAGTCCCACCTTTTTTCTGTTTCCTGATCTGGTTTGTGTCACAGCCACTACGTCTTGCTCTTTCCATCATGGATAAAATTTCTTTATATGTCCACTACTTCTGTAGTGGAGACACTGCGAAAATCCCTCTGCAGCCATAGATCAACACAAACTTTTCCCACTTAGGTTGCTATTGTCAGGTATTTTATCAACATTGCACAAGAACCCTAATAGTGTAGTCGATCATAAATAAGTAAAGTGATGATATCAGATCATTCGCTGATAGGAAGGAATCTTGTATTGTGACCTACTTCTAGACTATACAAATGAAGTAGTCTTTCCTTCAGACTCTGTTTTTATTAACTAATTAATTTTATGTATATAGTTGCTTTGCCTGCCTGCATGTATGTGTACCATGTGCATGCCTTTCACCCGTGAATAATGGAAGGGGTGGAAGGTTAGATCCAGAGGGACTGAATTTACTGATGGTTATGAGATACTCTGGGGGTGCATGGAATTAAACCTAGGACCTCAGACAGAATATCCAGTGCTCCCAGTGCTTTCAGCTGCTGAACCATGTCTCCAGCACCCAGCTTCTATATTTTATGACACATAATCTTAAGCTTCTTCCTACTGCAATGTGCCTTTCCTCTGAACCCATGCAGAAAGTTCATATCTTTTTTTCAACCAAAGCATTTAGCCAAGGTGAAGTGTAGTCATCCTACACTTGAGTCTAAGACACAGAAGCTCTTCAGAGCCTCCATAAACTCCCTCTTGGTGCTGTGGGAAACAAGGAGGAAGGTGACCAGCATGTTCATGACTAGGAACTTGGCTTCATTGACTGTATCAGGTAGATTCCTTGCTAGAAAAATCAGAGTAAAGCTTATCAGAGGCAAAGAGACCAGGCAGCCAGGACACAGATGAAGGTAGTGAATTGGCTTTTGTTGTATACAATGACCTGTCCATGCCCAGAGTGTTGAAATAGGAGTGGCAGGCTACGTTCCTGGTACCCGGCCGCCCACATGGCTAGCTTTATCCAAAATAATTACATGGAAACTGTATTTTTTTAAACACTGCCTGGCCCATTAGTTCCAGCCTCTTATTGGCTAGCTCTTACATATTGATCTAACCCATTTCTAATAATCTGTGTAACACCACAAGGTGGCTTACCAGGAAAGATCTTAACCTGCATCTGTCTGGATTTGGAGAATCATGGCGATTGACTGACTCGGCTTCTTTCTCCCAGCATTCTGTTCTGTCTGCTCTGCCTACTTAATTTTCTGTCCTATCAGGCCAAGCAGTTTTCTTTATTAGTTACCAATGAAAGCAACAGATAAGGTACAAGACCCACCTCCATCACCAGAGCACACATCTGTGTGAAAGAGTAGGGGAGAGGCTGCCATGAAGATGTCACAGAGTGACTTGAATCGGAAATCAGATGGGGTTGGTGATTCTGTTGCTTGAGATAGATGTTCTTTATTGACTTCAAAATGCAATCAGAAGCAAAAAGAATAAAGCATTAGTGTAACCCAGTTTAAAAGAAATTATTTTTGCATCTTAGAAAAAGGTCCTGAAGAGGCTTATCAGTTATTTAATTTTTGGGCTCCTGGGAAACAACACCTGACAAAAACAATTGTGAGTACAGTCAATCATGGCTGGCAAGGCATAGAGTCAGAATGAAGCAGCTGGTCACATTGCAGCCACAGTGAAAAGGAGGGAAGATGAATGCTGGTAATTAGGTGCCTTTCTCTCTTTTATTCAGTCTAGGACCACAGCACATGCCATGGTGCCAAGCACATTTGGTGTGAGTTCTCCCACCTCAATAAACCTAATCTAGAAGATCTCTTACAAACATACCCCAAGGTTTGTTTCCATGATAATTGTCAATAACATCACACTGACAGTCAAGAAGGTATCACTTCAGTGAGACAGAGATGATAAGGAGTCACCTTCAGGAGTAGTTAGAGGGAACAAGGTTTCAGAAGAGCACAGTACACAGAAAGACTCTAACTTAACAATGGGTGTGGTCTAAACAAGAGATGAAGTCAGCAAACCAAAGCAAAGTAGACTCAGGGCATGGCTAGATGATGAGACTTATCAGCCAGGAATGAAAGTGAGGCTTGACTGAACCTTGCAAGCCATTCCTGTGTCTTGTCTGAACCCATCTTCAGATATTTCTCAATGGGAGGCTATGGCTCAATAGAAGAGAAGCCAGAAGAAATAGGAAGCTTCTCCAGAAACTCTTGATCTGAATCTTTGCTCTCACGTGTGAGAACCTTCTCCATATCATTCTCCTTAGCCTTTGGATTCAAGGCTACCTCTTCAAAGGGAACACCAATAGAGATTTTTCCATGTGACCAAGGAAACTGAAATCTGAATCAAAAGTTAGCAGACTCTAGATCTTAGACAAAAGATGTTGGATGTCTGCTGCCAGTAAACATTCTAACACACTATTTTGAGTATGAAATAGTGTTAGATTAGCATCAATAATCCTAATTTGATACATAACGGGTGAATCAATAGAGTAGATACATTTCACAGCTATATTTGTATAGCAGGTGAAGAGAAGCCTAGCTATAAATAGTGAGTTGTGATGGGTTCCTAATACCTTTTGTGTTTTAACAATATCATTACTCTACTTCAGGTTCCTCTGTAAATTCTACAATAATATATCAACAATCTGACACTGAAGAAGGACTCTAACCTTGAATTTCTCAGGTTCTTCATGTACAAGACAGGATAATAATAATAAATGCTGGAACTGCATTAAGAAGTTACGACATTAAGGAGTTACTTGCATTAAGAAGTTGCATATGAGTTATGACAGTAGTTTTTTTTTCACACTGCAATACCTGGGATCTATAAGTGTTAAATTACAGCTAGTATATTTATTACAGATTATCACTTCTTATTCTTTATGGCACCCTCTTCTTAGATAAACTGCCCAAGATGTCAAGATCTTAAGTACACCCTACTATTGTTCAATTCAAATTTCTGCCTCTAAGGAATTGTTTGGCTAAATGCTCTAGTACAAATGGTTAAAGGTTCTTCTAGAATCTGTCTGACAAAGTCTTCATGTTGTCTTATTTCCTCCTGGTCAGTCCTCTGGAGAGGGGAGAAGGTCAGAGCCAGTTCAGGCTGCTCAAGGGCAGGGTGTTCTGACTCTCAAGCTACGGTGCTTTTGTGGTCTATTGCTCAACCCCTGGTCATCAGTTTCGCAGATCTCTCTGGGAAAACTGAGGTTTCTGTACATCGTTTTTCAAGGTCGGTGAAAAGAGAACAATCAGCACCATACACTCTCTTGTGACAAAGGCAGCCTGTGGAAGAAGCCCCACCTCTGAGTCTGTGACTGTCCTTTTGACTTCACCCCTGTGTGTATTGCTTCCACAGGGCACTTCACTTCCAACTCAGTTAGCTTCCTCTTTGATCCCCAGTTCTTCCAAAATTTTCACCAACCAAGTTCTTTCCTTGCATTTCTATTTTCGTGTATTGACCCAGAGTCCACGTGTGTTTGTTTCAATGCTAAAATTATACTTACCTGTTGGCTCAGTCTTTTCCCTTGAAGACCACATGTCCTCTGAGAACTAAGAAGTAAATGGCAGGCTGGAGGCTGGAAGAACCAATGTAAGTCAGATAAATCCCTCAGCATCTTGTGTTGCCCCTGATGTAGGCACTACATTTGAACAGAACATGAAAAAGAAACAAGTCCTGGAAACAGAAACTAGTGGGTAGAAAGCTTTCTCGGTGATATGACTGGAAGCCCCGACTCTTCCCAGCAATCCATGCCTGTCCCTGTCTGCCATTGTTCAGGCAAGAACTGGCACGAATGAGCTCTCTCTCTCTCCCTCTCGCTCTTTCTCTCTCTCTTCCCTTCTAAATCTCCCTCTCTCCCTCCCATATCCCACTCCCCCTTTCTCTTTATCTTATATCTATTTCTCTCTCTTCTCTTTCTCCAAGAACTCCAGGCTCTTGATTTTTTAAAGGGTAGGGGCGAGGGGTCAATAGAATAAATCAATTTCCTTTTCATTTTTTTTGAAAGGTTTGACTCATTGCTTTTCAGGAGAATCTTTTGAATGCAGGGATAATGGAAGCTTCTTCCTGCAGCCAAAGAACCTTGAGAATAAAAGGCAGCAGCAGACCTGCCGTTGTGACTCTCTCCAATGGAGGTCAAGAAATAGAGAAACGAAAGGTCTCAACCAAGAGAAGCCATCTGAGAAGCTCCCTAAAGAGCTCCCCACTGCCACCAGGCTCCACTGGAATATCTACTGCGCATGTACATAGGCAACAGTTGCAACACCAAAACCCTTGACTCAGGTCATCATCTTTGGTTAGTTAATCAGAAAGAATCAAAACTTTTAGGGAAAATAAGAAATATGACTCAGCTATCCATCTTGGTTCGTTTGCTCAGTCACAGAAAGGTCATGAATTCATAAGGAAATGCTTTGAGTTGGTGTGGTTTATCTCTCAATTTAAAGCAGTTCCTGGAGTTGGCTGAGAGAAGGCAAACATCACATCACCTATAAAATCTGCTCCCTCCTCTCCCTTGCAGCATTTCCTCACAGGTTACTCCATACCAAGAAAAAACAGAGGGCAGGGCAACAATGAGATAAATATTCTTGAAGCAGAGGAAAGCAAATGAAGTATGAACATAGCCCCTAAAATAGAGAGAATCAGACTTCCAAAGAGCTCATAGAACACAGGCACGGAGGGTAAGCAAAGGGGCTACAAAATAGAATGAGTAAAATAAAACGCAATTAAGCAATGTTTGATTTTATAGCCTTTTAACATTTATATATCTATTTTGTAGGAGGATGGGCATATTTATGACATGGTATGCATCTGGAGGTCAGAGGACAGCTTGCAGGAATCTCTTCTCTCTTCCTACCTTCTCTCCTGTGACTTCCAGGGGTGGAACTCCAATTGCTGGACTTGGCTGGAAGTGCCTTTACCCACTGAGCTGTCTCTCTGAGTTTAGAATTAAGCCAGGAACTGGTCATTCTCCATTTTTTTTTTTTTGAGCTAGTCAAAATTAACCTCAATTGCAGCAACTTATTTCCAGGGCTGGAAGACACACATGGCTCATTATCACTTATGGGCGTCTCTCCCTGCACAGATAAACTACTCTCTTGGCATCGCCCATGCAAAGATCTCATCAGCACGTGGACGGCATGTGATATAAAGCACGTCCACAAGGGAAGAATTATCTTTTACTGGCAATCTGTGAGCGCTATGGAAAAAGACGTTTCATGATAGAATTATAAATGCTGGCCCATCAAACAAAAGCCTCATGTCTAAACTCGGGGTGAATATTGGATGCCATTTTTTTTCCTGCTTGGCATTTTGATGTAACTATGCAATAATATCAAATAATTTTGTGTTTACATATGCCAGGTGACAAACTGCATATGTGCAATTACAGCACTTAGTAACGAATTTTACAGGCATCTAATGCATAATGAAAATTCTGTATTGAAGTATTTTTTTTTCTCCTACAGTTTTATGTGTATTTGACACAGAATAGACAGGAGAGAGAGTCTTCCAATATTGGAGGCATTTACCAAGTCAGTTGTCTCATAACTTGCCACTGTGTATGAAGCCAGAGATGGAAGAGGCCTGCAGAATCACGAATGGAAAGCAGAACTAGGAAGGAATTGCAATCAATACTACTGAAGCGATTTCTGTGGTGTGAAAATTAATATTTTTGTTTGAAGCTACACTGAACAACAATTTCAGGTCAATCTGATCATTCAGAAATAAACTGATTACCGTTTAGGATAAGATGATAGAACATAGCACAGTGTGTTTAGCCTTGGCTTCTGAAAGTAAAATGAATGTAAATGGTGATTTAAAGGAATCTGCCTAGCAACGTGGAGCATCTAAAACTAAAAGAATCACTTGCTAAGGACCAGGTTTGTGGCTCAGAATTGTCAAGATGATTGTTACAGATCTCTGAATATGGCATGATTGATTGAAACTCTTTCTTGGCTAATTTAATTTAATTTCTTTATTTAATATCAATATGTGCCTACCACTAAAGGAGGCTTTCTGATAATCAAAGAGCCTCTTTCCTGATAAACGCTAAGATTTCTTTTCTTTAAAATCTTTAATCCAAAGTCATGTCATTTTAGTTCCTAATATCAATATTTTTTCCTTGTGGAGTATTTTCTAAAACATGCAAATAATTTGTTTTTGCACTGGAAGAAATGCAGAGCATTTTTAATATAAAGTATACAGAGCATTCTAGGCAACTACAGCTGTGTTAAAGCTGTGTGTTCTTTTGGATTTGGTTCAATAATTAAATTGTATAATACTGGATCTGACAACAAATGCTTTAAGATATCCCTAAACCTATGTTTACTTTAAAAAAAATTATAAATTAAAAATTTTATATTGCCAAATAATTTCCTAAGATCTTAAAGAATTCATTGAAAATGTGATGCATTCTAGTGTTTATTTATGTTGTGACGGCTACACCTGAATTTCGCATTTTAAAGCACATAAAATGTGGTTAGGAACTAACACCTGTATCAACAGTTGACCAGTGTCTGGGTTGTTTATGATACAGCAGGGTGTATGCTAGTGTTGCTGTCATTCCGGCAGCATAGCATGTGATTATCATAAGCTGCTCAAGAATTTCTCAATGATTTTTTAAGAATAATAATAAAATAAAAGTAATATAAAAAGCTACAGAAAAACCTAACACTGGAAAAAAAAAAAAAAAAAAAAAAAAAAAAAACAGAAGAAACAGAGCCCAAGACAAAGCCTAAGAAACAGAGACACACTTGTGGTACTCCTAGCAATCTCATAAAAAACGCTAAGCTGGAAGTCATAATCTGTACCCAAAGGACCTGATGTAGACCTGTGCAGGCCTTGTGCATGCTGCCTCACTCTCTCCAAGTTCATTTGTGCTTTGGTCAGGTGGATTTAATGGGCCTTGCTTCCTTGGTGTCCTCCATGACCTATGGCTCCTATACCTTTTCTGCTTCCGCTTTTACAGGGTTCACTGAGCCCTAAGGGGAGGGATTTAATGGCTATTTATGGCTAAATATTTCAAGGTCTCTCATTCTCTGCATAGCAACTGTCTCTAGGTCTCTGTAGTTGTTCTTATCTGTTGCAGAAAGAAGCTTCTCTGATGATGGCTGGACAAAACACTGATCTATGAGTACAGTAGAATATTATTAGAAGGCCCAATTTTTGCTTTTTTTTTTTTTTTTTTATAAAACAATAGTATCTGGATTTGCCCTAGGTCTCTGAGCTTTCTAGTCTCAGGTTCGTGATAACCCAAGAGTGTTGAGTATGACCTCTATCTCATGGAATGGGCTTTAAGTCAAATCAGATATTGCTTGGTTATACCTAGATTCCTTTTGCCATCATTGCACTAGCATATCTTGCAGGCAAGACACCATTGTTGACACTCTAATACGTCTAACAAACCATGACAAGTATTCTGCAGCCAGGGCTTGAACCGAGAGTTCATAATTACACACTATGGGGTAAGACCCACATGTAGCCCATTTTGTCTGACCTAGGACCTTTATTATTAAGGCCATTAAATTTTTTGATGCTATTTATTTTTTATAACATATATTTTGAGCATGTATGTGTGTGAATTCCATGGTATCTATATGGAAGTTAGGGAACAACTTGCACGAGTATTTTTTAGTTCAATATGCGGGCCCAAGAAATCGAAATTAGGTCATCGGGTTTGACCACAGCGTCATTGCTTATTGAGCCATCCTGTCATACCATGCAATGTCCAAAATCCTTGAAGACTCAGGTGAATTGTTGATTCTTTCCTGACCTCTCTATCATGATAAATTTAGGGTTAATCTTCCCCACTAGCTTCAAAGAATGGTGTGTTTTCATGTGGATTACTTTGCAAAGGTGACCAAAATATATATGATTGGAAAGAAGGGCTGGGGTTCAGAGCTTTTTTAGTACAGCTGGTGGCATGAAGTCTTGAGTTCAATCTCCAATACTGAACAAATAAAAACAAATAAGCAAATACCAACCCCAAGCCAGTAGCTGGATTCCTCCTGAATTACAGTGCATCTCAGCTGCCTTGGCTGCATGGTTATTCATCTCGGAGCTCCTTCACAAAAGCTCATTCTTCATATTGTCCCCCTGATCTGAAATGTGGCTATTTCTCTGTATTGCTAACTCTGAGTGTCTCAAGTCTTTTTTTGTGTACAGTCACTGCACACAGTTTTATATTTTAGTTTAAAAGAGTACTTTAAATGTTATCTTATGAGATATTTTTTCTTTAAGTTCTTCCAAAGGCCAAAAGAAAAAAAATGCATGTTAATAAAAATAAAATTTATTTTGTGTAAATGTGAAACATTCCATTGACTATTTTTACAAATTCAATTTTTATTTTAGGATCTTAGCTACATTATGCTTATGTATTTTGAGATGTTTTGGTATTTCATAATCCCAGTGATAATGTCATTGCCTATTATTACCCAGAAATTATGTTCAACATTATTTTTTTAAATATCAGAATAATCAGAAGTGGAAGAATGATGATGGGAATCCCTAGGAAATGCTACTCTTGTGAAATACACCGTTATTTTCCATTTATTCATTTCATTGCCCAAAGGACTGCAGGCTTGGATCAAAACTGTCGAGTAGACCTTTGTGGGTTGCTGTCACTCTCTTTGATTACAGCTGAGAACTCAGATGTTTTATTTTCAGTCTTCAATTCATGGGAAAGAAGAAAACCAATGGGATAAAATTGCTTAACATAGTAATTAGAGAATGAATGGAAAGAAAAACACACTAGCCTTCTAGACTCTAATCATGGCAAAATCACTATATAAGTGAACTTTTCTAGTCCTCATCTTCAGGTTATAGTAATCTATACAAATTTGCTTAAGCAAAAACTTCATGAGTGATAGTTACTCTGGTCTAGGGGATAGGGCTGAAGGAAATTGGTGGGGTGGTAACAGTGTTCCAATTCAATGAGGAATGCTTGTATTAGTTATGCCTTTGAAAAACACATGCCCATACCACTGATGAATTTTATTATGTCACAATAAAGCTAAAACCACCAGTACTACATAACAAATTATTCCCAAATTTAGTGGCTTTGAACAGTGGTATTGACCAAAAGTATAAATAAAAATTATTTAGTCATTTAATTTGCTTAGTGGTAATCCTTTTGACAAAATAACAAAGAAATGATGTCTCATGGTCCCATCACCTTCTAGAAACTCCCACCATCCTGCCATTCCTTGTTACGCTGTTGTTAGAAAACACTGCTGGATGATGAACAGTGAGAACAAAATTCCTGGGATTAGAGAGCACGATGCTTTCTCTACCACAACATCGGTTTTCGTACAGTTAAGCCTCTGACAGACCTTAGCTTCATTATAGAATTACCACGAACATATTCTGAGAACATCTGGGAAAGAATTCTCTCTCTCTCATGGGAACTCCCTCGTCCTAGTAAAATATTGATGATAGAAGTTTTCATAATAAAGTTAATTTCCACTGATGTTTGACTTCTTAGAAAAAAATTTCCTTGAAAAAAAATTTGTAATGGAACAAATACAAAAAGAAATGTATTTGACCCAGTTAATTGCCTTTCTGAAGTTAACCAGACAGCTCAACACGTCTGTACATCCAAGATTGGGCCCTTCATTGAGATAAATTAGTTGGAATCTAGCCTGAATTTTCTTCCCTTCAAGGACCCTGATTGATTTAACAACACACAGAATTTGAACACATTGTGTCGAACAAGCTAGCCAAAGGGAGAGAGGAGAAATACAGAAAACATACCACCATTGCAGTAGGACTCTGGTCACACAAGGGTTGCTACAAAAGGGTCGTTGGAGAGAATGAATGCAGGGAGCCCATAGTGTTTCTGCACACTGACTGTGCTTGTTAAAATTGTCCAAGGCGAATTCCTTAGCAGAATAGCAAGCATTTCTCCCATAATGTTGCTCTGTTGTTGTGCACTCAAGTCTTTCTGAAAAGAATAGATCTGAATGCACATATGTTCATCAGAAGCTATGGGGAAATAACTTGTAATAATATCTCTGTGTGTGTGTGTGTCCTCTCTCTCTCTCTCTCTTTTTCTCTGAACTATCTCATTAGAAACAGCATGCACTTTCTTACTTTTCACTCCAACAACTATCATCGGAATGTTTTCACATGCAAACACTCAAAAAGTCCTCTTGTGACTTGTCCACATTCCTCCCTCTAAGTACCACTCTCCATCATCACTTTCCCTATGGTACTTCCTTCACTCTTATGTATCTTTCTTTCTGCATTTCCTCTCTTCTTTTTCCATTTCTTCCCTAACTGAATGAGTCTCAATAAAGAACAGCTTGCGGGGAGGGGGGAGAGAATATTCTAATGTGGCCCTTTTATCCAAAATAACATACTCCACCCATGGCTGAGGGGTTCTCATGACAATGTGTGTTTTCAAAGTGTGTGGTCCTTTAATAACTTCTATTCTCAAGGGGCCATAAATGATCACCAAGTTGATAATTTTATATACAAAAGATCTGAGGACAAACAAAGACCGACAATTTGAAAGAACAGCTGTCAGTGCCAAATTGAATCTATTCCTATCTAAATATAATTGCATCCAATATTTATCTGACACAAAGAAACAGAAAGGTAAGAGGGCAGCTGCAAAGTGCAAGCACCACACCTTAAAAGGTTCCGTCAATAGATTTAAGAATATTGAATGTGTTCTATTCTCCCTTATTTGATATTCTCTCAAGAATGCTCTGTTGTTGTGCTTCATTGAGATATCTGTCTTTTATGTAATGTTGTTAAACCATGACAGGGGAGGTGGATGATAGCAAGTTTGATTTCTGCTCACCTTGATCCCCTCAAATATTTTCTCTCCATCCCATTTCAGAGGACTGGGATTTCCCTGTTGCAGAAGATTTCTTTGTCTCCTCTGTTCTCAACACCACACATACTTTATCGTGTTACTGTGACTTCCTTCATGACTCTTTTACTCACGCAAACCTCATGGCTTTATTGCTACTTGCAGCTGAAAACTTATCTCCTGTCTTTCCTGTTTCTGGGTCAGATAAAGATGAAGAATGTCCCGTTTATTATCCACAGTCTTTGTTATCAGCCATCCAAGTGAGATCAAGCCACTATGTCCAACGTATTCCACACAGTACCTTGCTTTTATCCATAAATATTCTGAAACAATGATCTAATTGTAGCCCAATGTTTTCTGAATCATAAAGTTATCTTTAAATACAAATGATATTCAAATATTAACTCTGAAGTCGTCATCTGACACCATAGCGCAATTGTTTGCGCTCAGTCCTGTCCTCCTGATTTCTCTCAAACTGCACATCCTCAGGTCCAGCTTGGCCAGCTTACCAGTCCACCTGTCCTCCCTGAAGCATGCTCCCAGGCATTAAAGTGACTGCATTTGCAAGAACCTGGTCTTTCACCTACCTAGCTCTCTGGCTTGTTCCTATCATACCTTAGGAGGTCCTTTTGGATTCTGTCTTCCTGTTATCGTAAACCACATCTTACCATATGTACCACTACAATTGTTTACAGGTGTGTCCCCTACAAGATTCCCTGTGTCTTCTACTACTGCTCAAGAGAATGTTTTAAGAACAGCAGAAAACCAGTAAACGCTTGTTAACCACACTGCAATCTCATGACTGTGTGAAGCACTTCCCATTTCAGTGCTTGGTCTGAGTTCACGTTCATTCTTATTTGCATGCTTTATTTTCACCCAACACTCAAAATGACTGTTTTATTTGTAGCCAGACGTCTCCAAGTCACCTCTGCTTGTATCCTAATAGCGAGTTCAAATATCAATTGTCATCACCAAACTCTTCTGTGTTCTCACGGCGTCCTTTCTTTTGTCTCTCCAACTCCAGTTGCTGAGGACATTACTGACTTCTGTCTCACACACAGGCTCACTAGAAAGTCTTCTCCATCCTGGATCTCACCACTTTTCTCTCCCTTCCTGCTACCATTTGATGATATGCCTCTACTGTCTCTTACTAAGCCCACCACAATAGTGACCCCAGCTGAGAGTCCTGCTTCTTTTTACCCAAGCCCTACAATTCCTTCAGCATGGCAACAACTGAGACTAAGAAGCCAACAGACATGATCACAACCACGGCCCTTACTGTCTTAGTATGTTTCCACTTACCAAATTTGTGTGTCTCGTTATTTCATTTGTGCATTTGGTCTGTTTTCTTCAGTAGCTTACCCCTCTCAAGGATGATAGGAATTTTTATATGGTGTGCTTACTTCCACATTTCCACATCCCTAGTTTCTGCCACACAGGAATCACCTAGTGCATACTTCTCAGATTAGTAAGTTGATTCCATTGCTTTCTTAAACCAAATATGTCATTGTGGCCATTTGACATGCTGTGGATTCTGTGGGTGACCAAGGTAGCTTGCATTGCTTTCTGGTTTTTCACTTGTCTGTGCCTTCACTTTCCTTTAGAAACTTGGTTTCTTTTTCTTCCTTTTAGTTACAGCTTCTGTGTGCCTCCTATAATGCCAGAACACAGACATCTCTGAAGATCTAATCTGTTTGGTTAAAATCTCTTTGCTCCTGCTTGTGAATCATGAGCTCTTTGATCTCAATGTTCTTTCAAAGTTATTTTCAACTAAGTTTGAGTTGCCAGCAAAAGCTGAATCAGAAGCTAGGGGCCATTCATATCTTGCTAAGAAATCCTGCAGAAAATATTTACTGTATATTGTCACTAATTATTTTATCAGAAATTCATGTTCTGCCTTTTAAATACTTACAAGTTAGCTAATCATGGGGGAGCTGTCATTATAAAAAGGTCTATGTGCCAGCATGCTGCTGTGGTCATTAAAGCCTTTTTTTCTGCTTCTCTTTTACTAAGAAACAGAAGAGGACAGAAAAGAATCAGGGGAAATGAGCAGTCGGGGAGTTTCCGCGAGAGGACTTTCAGAGTAACTTCATGGAATCCTGGCTACAGTAGCCAGTCCTCTGTGTCCACATTGCCTGGGTAGCCCCTTAGGGCTTCAATAGTACACTTACATAGAGAATGATTTACAATATACAGATGAGTAAAGCAAGAAAAAATGTTCAGTTGTTCTTGGGATAGCTTTTGAAGCTCTTCATAACTCTTCAAATTCAAAACACAGAAACAAGGGGGGGCATGACATATAATGGGAAAAAATTAAAAAATATAGAGTCATAAAGAAAAGAAACACATGAACAATAACCTAATTAAACAGCAACAAAAACAAAGCATCATTATGCTGCTAACAGCTCATTCTAAACGGGTACAGATTCTGCACAGCAATTTTATTCAGCATTAGTATGCTTAGAATACGGCAACCATCATGAACAGTCCTAATAAAATTGTGCCTTAATTCCTTGCTGGGTCTTGGTATGAACAATGATTCATTACTTTAAACAATATTTTAAACAGTACTTTAAACAGCTAGCGAGAAAACTTGGTGAGTCAAAAGTTCTTGCTGAGTCAAGTAAGGACCTGGATTCTGACCTCCATATCTACATGTTTTGGTTTCATGTCTGTTGCTGTGATGAATTACCCTGACAACGGGCAGTTTGGAGGAAAAAACTTTGCTTTTAGCCCACAATTCCAGGTTACAATCCAGCATAGCACAGAATCAAGGTGGTGGGGACTTCAAGCAGCTGGTCACCTCACTCCAATCCGCAGGGGAAGGAAGCAGACACATGCATGTTCATTTGTTTGTGAGATTTGTACTCATCTCGAGTGATTTTTTTTCACTCACATCATTCAGGACTGCCTTCCTAGGGAATCGTGACCCCTAGTATGTACTTGATCTTCTACATCAATTAATTTAATCAAGATAACCCCCCATAGACATACTCACACTCCAACCCATTGTAGACCATCCTTTATTGAAACTCTCTTCCAAGGTAACTCTAGGTTGAATCAAACTCACAATTCATCACAACACATAAAGAGCCCAGTGTGGAAGCACATGCGTGTGACCTCAGCACTGGGGTCAAAGACAGAAAGATCCTGGGGGCTTGTGTCAGCCAGTCTGTACATCACATGGGCAAGCACACCTTCAAACAATATGTACACCCTATTTACACAAGTATATTAAAAATAAAATAAATCTTTCAAAGTTATCTAAAAGTATAAGCAGCATGTAATAGTCAGTGCCTATCACCCAAGCACTTGAGAAGAAAATGAAGGATGCCGTTACTCTGAGAAAAACCAAGGATGCACGGTGAGCTCAAGGCCAGCCTGAGCTCCACAGTGAGACCTTCCTTGTCTAAAAACCCAAAAACAGTAGGTTTTTTTGAAGTTGTAAATTAATTATGTCTACCTTGCATTTTAAAATGAGTTATGAAAAGGAAATAATATGCTTGAGACAGACTGTAATTATACTACCTCTAGGACAAAGCTGGCTGCTAAACTATGGGTTAAAAAGCAAAGTTCCAGGTGCTCTCTGTGCACCTGAATCCCGTGTTTGCGGAAGTACATTAACCAAAATAGTTTACGGACTCAGATATCTAAGATCACAATCTTGAGTGGATGGCCATCTTTTGGAACTCTAGATAGACTTTAAAATGCATGTATTAAGAGTTGGCTAAACTAATTAATAAAATAAAAAAATATAGTTTCATATGTTGATTACTGTTTATATCTAAGTATTTTTATGTGTTGTACCCAAAAGTTTTTTATGGAGGAAGGGTCCATGATGTATATTTTTTTAGTTCTCAATGAAGAAACTAGTGTGTCCTTTATAATAGAATAATGCAAGTTGCATTTAGTTAATAATAATTTCTATACAACTCAGTCATTAAATGCATTTTACAATCTATGTAGACTTCACATAGATGGATTTTACATACAGTCATTTAAAAATTTCTTTCAGTTTACATTTCAAGCAAAATGATAATTTTCCATAGTTACAGAAGTCATGCCTTGTATTCCTGTAGGAATAAAACTTATGACAACTTTTCCTCATTCTTGTCGCATATAATCACTTTTGTAAAGTATGTCTCTTTTACAGAGAAGGAGCACGGGTTCATTAAGAACAATGACAAACTGCAATGTTGTACAGCTTGCGTGGGGGCAGAGGTAACCTTTAAACTGTGCATCCTGAATTCTCCTTCAGCAATCCTGCTCTGTCTCTGTCAGAATTAAGTACTTTTTGATTAGGCATAAGATAACTCTGATTCAATTTTATATTTGCCTCTTTAATTGTGTTAATATTGTTCCTAGTTCCCCAGTGAAGTTTCTTCATCAGTGGAGCAGGTCCGAATGCTGACGTCATCCCATTGATGAGTTCCAAAGAGCGGAGTGGAAAGGCGGAGGATAATCGCTGCGATGACAACACGCATATCTCTGCTGGCATCACCAGATCTCAACTGTGCAAACTTCACTCCTTCTCCGAGCCTCACACTTCTAATGTGTAAAAGAAGGAAATGATAATAAAGAACTGGCTTCACAGGTTTGAAAAGTTGATGAAATAAAACAGTTATGCACAAAAACAAGCAAAAATGTGTAGTTTCACATATTTAGAAATTGAACTCCATTCAAGAGCTCTAAGAGAAGCCAAGACAGTATGCCTTTCTCAAACAAACAAATGTGCTGCATTCCTCTTCTATGCAGGGTCTTGAACAGACACGAACGGATACAAGCGTCCCCATTTTCACTATCATTAAGACGCAAAGCATGTGGGATGCCCCACCGTGTCCTGTGACTCCTACTATTTGCCCTGGATGCAAATAATATGCACATAGGGGTGCAAAAAGGGAGCAAATATGCGGAGGAGTCTCCAAGGGATGAGTACTCAGACACAGGCATGTCCTCAAGCAGAAATATGTTAAGAGGGTATTGCAGCAAAGATAAAATTAGAGGAATAATGAGAGCGGACCAGGTGAGATTACTCCCATGCAGGAAGAGCTCTTTGACTGTTCAAGTTTTGAGCGAGATGGGACAGCTTCTGAACATCCGTTGTATGAAATATTACTTGTGGTGGGAGACTGCTCTTTTGTTTCCCGGCCACCAGACAATCACACAGAAACGATATTAATTACAACACTGTTTGACCTATTATCACAGGCTTCTTATTAACCAACTCTTGCATGTTAAATTAACCCATTTCTATGAATCTGTGTATCACCACGAGGCTGTGGCTTTCCAGGTAAGGTTCTGCTCTAAGTCTTTCTCCTTCAGCAGCTACATGGCATCTTTCTGACTCTGCCTACTTTGTATATCTCTTCCAGCCTGGGTATATTCTGCCCTGCTATAGGCCAAAGCAACTTCTTTATTAACCGATGGTAATAAGACACATTCATAGCATACAGAGGGGAATCCCATATTAATTATTAGATTTGCACTTTATTGTGGTGTAATGTTGATCTTTTAAGATCTTAATATAAAAGAGCATGGGAGGCGGCATACAACATAGCCCTCAGTGACCCCACCTCTTGGTATCCATGCTTGTTTTGTTTGTTGGTATCATCTCTTTGAGCGTATGCTAAAGTTGTTAACTTGTTCTTAAGCAGCTGAATACTGAAGTCTAATGGGAACTCAGCTGAGAACAGGGAGCACAATCCTCTGTTTCTATCTAGAGGGGCATTGATATCTCTTACTGTCTTGCCGACTTGGTTCTGAGAAAACACAGCTACATGTAACTGAATCTCGTCTCTAACTAAGAGCTTATAAGAAACAAAAGGCCCTCAGTCCATCAGTCTGCAAGAATAATAACATACCTGCCAATCATGAAGGCAAAATTAGAAGGAAATTTTCCCAGTTGAAAACTCAACTGGCAGACACCTTCAGTGTGACTTGTGCCACAAGTACTTGGCTTAGATAAACTCAGATTTAGATCCCCAGAGACTATGAGATAACACATGATGTTGCTTCATAGCACTAAGCTTGGGATGGTTGTTATGAGGTAGGGAATAACTAACGTAAAACAGAGCAGTTGGAAACGAAAAGACTGGCAGTTGTGGGCAAGCAGAAACATCCGGGACTTGAACCAGTTTAGATACAGGGAAAGTGATGCGATTCCAGAACTGTTTCTCAGTGGTTTTGCTTTTTTAAAACATTATCTATTTAGCATGTAAAGGAGAAGGATTGGAAAGATAGCTGTACATGAAAACCAAGTGTTCAGGAAACAAGACCCAGATAGAGTTGTTATAAACATTACGTAGCATTTAAAATCATGAGTAGTAAATAGTCCTAGAACACAGTGGTGTTTCAGCACTGGGAAAACGGTGCATGAGAAAATGGGAGGACTAAAAGAAGACAGTGTCTTCTGGATGACACATGAATAAATCAGCTCAACAGCAGGAAAGGAACTCAGTGAAAGCATCCACAGAGACCACGAAAAACTTGAACATGATAGATGAAGTGTGAGTAAGAATCTAGTTCAAGTTGTCCCTTCAAATAGAAATAGTGTCTATATTCCCCCACTATGATTAAGTCATTTTTTTACCTGCAAAGCACATGAGTAAATGTATAAAAAACAGTTCTATTCTTTGAAGACAAAGCCTTCCATTTGAAACAGACTTACTATACAGAGCCCCGTGAATCAACCTTCCAAATTAAGAACTAAGCTTCCAAAACAATAGCCACTGCACTCTTGATGCACGCAAAAATATCTTCTAGGTCCTTCCACCCCGGGACTCATTTCTGCCAAAGGAGCCGATAAACGAAGGAACAGCAGATTTTTGTAAGGTCTTTGCTTTGTTATTGCTACTGGCCATCCTGTTGAAACACTATTTGTGGTTTCCTATAATTTGTGCATTGTTTTAAGAACAGACCAGCCTCATTTCCAAATGTCACCCCCCCCCCACACACACTTCGTTCGTACTTCCTTGAACATTGCCATCCTCTAAATGTTAGTCAATGGAAATAAAAGTGGAAATCTTTACAAGAGGATTGGAAGCTATTTCCACAGAAGCTTAAGTGAAAAGGAGCAATGCATTAACCGCGGACTGTGGCGCAGTCTCTCAAGTTTACGGCTATTGGATGACACAGGACGGTGCAGATGCTGGAAATCTGAAATAAGCTGGACGAGTAAAATAATTACACAAGGAGTGCTAGGTCTAAGATTTGTAGGTCACACTTTTTGAACAATAATACAACATACAAATAGAAAAGCCAAGGTTCATTGGGAAAGAAATAAAAATAAATTGTAAATATTATAAAACTGACAAGTACCATATGCAATACAAATCTTGAGAGAATTATACAATATTTGATTACCTGTCTAATGTATCCTTTGTTCTACTTTCATTTCTCTTGCTTTGATGAAATCCCCCTGAACCCCCCCGCAAAAAAAAAAAAACAGCTTAGCAGAGAATGGTTTGTTTAGTTTACAATTCTATCATTGTGGGAAAGTGAAGACAGGAACTCAAGTAATAGTCACATCATACTTTAGTCAAGAGCAAAGAGAGACAAAAAAATAATAGTTTGCTTAGTTTCTCTTTACTAGCTTTCTCCTTTTTTTATGCCGATCAGGACTCCCTTCCTAATGAATGGTGCCACTCACAATGGACTGTTTTTGTTTTTGTTTTTTTTTTTTACATCAATTAAAAATCAAGACAGTCCCTGCTTTTCATGCCCATAAACCATCTCCATTTATGTAACTTTTTATTAAGACTTTTAAAGAGGTGATTCTAGATTTTGTCATATTGATAGTTAATACTAACTAGCCTTATACATGATCTAAGCAAGGCCAGGAGTGGAGGTACACACCTTTAATCTCAGCATCTGGAGGCAGAGGTAGGAAGATCTCTGTGGGCTCAAAGGCAGCCTAGTCTATAGAGTGAGTTTCAGGACAGGCAGGCTTATGTAGGAAAACTCTGTCTCAAAATAAAACAAAACATAAACCTAATTGTACATTCTTGTTATAAGATTCCTTTTCTGTTTGTTTGTTGGTTTGTTTGGCTGGTTGGTTTATTGATTGGTTGACTAGTCTTTGCTTTCTCACCACAATGACTTTGCAACATGATTACTTAGAGACAAAAAAGAGAGAGTTTAATCTTCCCTTTATCTCATGACACCAAATTTATTTTATTGTGACTGGACGAATGTCCTCCTGACTCACCTCTTGTTGACAACCAATATTTTTCAGCTTTCTAATCAAATTTGGTGAAATATTTCTCAATTTCTTCCAGATGTGTGTGTGTATATATATATATATATATATATATATATATATATATATATATTTCAAATTTCTCACAGAATGCTACACCTTCTTATAACTAGCAATAAATTGCTACTTAATATTTCCTTAAGAAACACCTGTTACAGTAAATTACTATTATGAACCATTGTTATACAACGTAATTGTCATGTTGGAATAATTCATTTTGAGGTCATTTAAAGTACTTGATTGTATTTCCTTCACATTACATTTCTTTTTATTTGATTTTTATCTTACACTGCTACAAATAATGTGAAGATGTAAAGAATAGATAGCATGTATATTCACAAAGTCGGAAGCTTAGAATTTTTTACTTTGTTGAAATATTCTAAAATGACCTTCAAAACTGCCTTTATAGTGTGTGACATTGACTTAACTTCCCCTTAGACAGGCTTCAAAAATCCCCATAGCTTGCACCACCAGCTGACACAGGACATCGGTACCTTGGGGATGTTGAAGTCAGTTATGTCTCAATATGTAAGGTTATGCCCTTTATGAGAAGATACACACAGCGCACAACCATGTAAACTCTCACAGAGGGATGCTCAAGAAGTCCACGTTTCATGGAAAATCCACCTCTAATTAAATGGATAGGATTTAAATTATAAATTTGAGATTCCACAGTCTTGAGATGAAAAAAGTTAGCAAAAAAACATGACAAATTGTTCCATTAGAATTCCAGACCTTTTCAATTTCTCTTTTAAATTCATGGCAAATCAAGTAAGCTGACACATTAGTCACTGGAAAAGGATAATTTATGTGGTATAGAAGCATCTCAGAAGCATTTTGACCCAAACCCTTTTCAACTTTGCATTATTTGTGGTTTAACGCAAATACATAATTCACTCATCTGCTCATTCGTCTGTCCTTTCCCCCCATTCTCTACCATCTTAGCACGACACAATGCCATACAGAGGCAGAAGATACATGCTGCTCCCCCCTGGGTCACACTCTAATCAGGCTGACAACCAAGTCAACAAAGGACAAAAACACATTGAAATAAGTGCTGTAAAAAAAAAATACGCTTAATTGTATTAACTCGGGGCAGGCAAGTTACAGGTTGCACATTTGAAAAAACCAACCAGACAAAAATAAGTCTGAACCACGTGCTCAAAGACAAGAATAGCAAATGTAGTCAAAGAAAGGTGGATGGAAACATGAAGAGAAGAATAAAACTTAGAGGTAGCATGAAGGTGCCCATACCTAGCATCTATCAAATAGTTAACTCTGGAGGTAAGTTTCCTAACTTCATATGCAACTTCATGGTGGAGTCAGGATGAAAACATGACAGGATGATTGGAAAGTTAGTTCTCATTTTTCAAAAATAGCAACAGAAATAATCATAACAGAATAATAATATATAATTACATATTTTTAGCATATAGACTAGTGAATAGCATATCCTTTTCTCTGCAAGGCAATCCACGATTTATTTTCATTTCTTTTTTTCTGGAATCCTCTACAAAACACCTTCATTTCACTCTATTCTCTCTTCTGTAGAAATTTAAAATACTGTTTCATTGCCTACTAATATTTATTTTTCTTAGGAAAACATTATCTCACTGGAAATAAATCATGATAGTTCTGCAAAAAAATATCGTAACAGATATGGTTTTCTTATGAATAAGAAATAAAATGCATGGGAAGGAAAGCACTTGTGTGCCAGATTATAACAGGAAAAGCACTTCCAGATTCCCCAGTCTTTCTTAAGGCTTCAAATATATTGATCTCGATAGCTATTGCCTTGAAGAAAAAAACGCCCCAACACTCAGCATCTGAAATAACCCTGAGACCCTGGGGAACCTACTTTGGAAGCACCCGGGGTGGTCTGAACTGGTCTCTCATCTACTGCCTTCAGGTGACAGATGAAACAGGATCCTTGAAAGAGCAACTGAGAACTGGTAAGCACCCCTCTCCAGATCTTATCTGTATCTCTCTGTCTAGGTCTCTTCTCCTTTCATGTAGACTTAGGATCTTATTCTGTTTCAAACATGAGATGTGCATACCATACAGGCTCATGCATTTGCATGCTTGGTCTACAGCTAGTGGCGCTACTTTGAGAAGCTGTGACAATGGTGGGAGGTGGAACCTAGCTGGAGGAGGAGGGCTCAGACGAACAGCTCCTTTGTAGTCTAGTATCCCCAGATGCTTCTTGTCTCTCTCTGTTTCTTAGTCCATCATGATGTTAACTGAGATGTTCTATCAAACTTTCCCTACCATAGTGGATTCAACCATCTGAAAACCATGAGCAAAAATAAATCCTTCCTCTTTAAGTTGTCACCAGCTAGTATTTTGAGAAAGCCAGGCAAAAATAACTAAGACAGACCTCTGTCAGAGTTTCTCAAAATACACTAATTTGGGCTATCTCCTAATACACTGTTTTAGGACAGTGGGACCATGACATGCCTGCTCAGGGTTCCTGGGCAAGCATTCTAGAGATCCATGTCTCCCTTGTCTCTCTTCTCTTAGCCTAGTGTGACAGGCTCTCATGAGATCACTTCTCCCATCTGATGTTAGTGTCAGAAACGACATGCAGTGTCCTACATCCTAGGGTAGTATACAGGCTCCCTCACTTAATAAACAGTATTCAGGGCACAGTTAAGGAAGAACATGGGGAGTGGATGATGACACTCTAGCCAGCTTTAAAAAACACAGTCTGCTGTGCTCATTTTTCTATTGAATTTCAAGAACTGACTATTGGAAATTTATTTTCCCCCATTATCTAATAAATCTGGCCATTAAGTTAGAGGCAAAACCATTGACTTCAAAACTAATTAAATATTTATCACACGTGCACGCACGCGCGCGTGCGCGCACACACACACACACACACACACACTGCAGGAAGGGAGAGTCCTGTAGATCTGCTTCTACTTCATGAGTGCTGGGATTAGAAGCACACACCACTTCCAGAGCTTTTATTCCATGCATTCTGAGATTATGCCCAGATTCTCACATTTCTGTCACAAGGACATTACTGCACTATGCCACCAGCCAGTGACTGACTTTTAGTAGCTACTATTTGATGAATGAATGAAACTCCTGAGAACCTTGTTCTAGATTCACCATGTGAGGCCAAGTGCTGTTTTGCAGAAGGGTTTTGTGAGAGCAAAGGACACAGGCAGGTGCATGGCTTTTTCTACCAGAAGTCATCTCAAGTCAGTCTTTGGGTTCCTTATTTAAGTTTCCTTGATCCTATAGCAACACTCAGGGCTTTAAAGAGAAACAGTAAGAAACGGAAGTCAAACAGGAGAGTGCTAATTAGGCTAGCACTAAGCTAGGATGATTAAAGAAAGGATGGGAGAGGACAGCAGCGATAATCTAAATGAAAGGTAATCACATCCCACTATCTTCTCAAAGTTTGACCTTTGCTTCATCTATAGAATATCAGGTTTAACTACTTTCCATTCCCCTTTTAAAGTTCTCTTTTCTAGTGGATAATCAGAAAGATAACTTTCAGCATAAATAGAAACCAACAGTTCAAGGTTATTTTAATCTAATTCTCTGAAATCATAAGGTTTCATAGGCTTGATGTAGTTATACAAAAAAAAAGAAAGAAAAGAAAAACTCCTTTCCACATTTCCAAGTATTCCCATTCTCACTTCTTTTTTTTTTCCATTCCTACTTCTTAAGACATTTAGTATTTGTTGAGACTGCTCCCACAAAAGACCTAAGAATGCCAAATGCAAAGCTTCAGTTCAGATAAATGATAGAGAAAACGAAACAGAATACACTGGTTCCTGACAGAGAAACACATTTGAATGTTGGAGTGGATGACTGGGTTGAAGCATCCCTGTGCCTTGAAGTCAAGAAAGGATATTTATGTAAAAGCATTCTTTCTCACTCAGGATGCAAAGGGAGGTCGATTTTTTGTGGGTTTGAGACCAGCTGCTCTACATAGTGAGCTTTAGCACAAGGCTATATAGAGAGAACCTTCCAAATAAATAAATAAATAAAAATAAGGAAACCCTAACTTACTGTCTTCAGTAGAGCTTTGACTGGTAAAAATTTTGTTTTCAGAAAAAAATTTACATCACTGATTATATGATTTCTTATTGTTTGATTTGAATCTATAAAGTATGTCACAAGCTGACAGGTTGAGGGACAACATATGAATCTCTTTTTCCCTTTATCATGAATAGATTTTATAAAACATATATTATCAGTCTTTAAAATTCATCAGTGTTCATATTTATTCTATTCTAGAAAAGGCCTTTACTGTGGTTTGAATGTGTCCACCAAAAAGTTCATGTTGTAGACATTGAATTCCCTTAAGTCACAACCAAATGGCATTTGGAGGCAGGGACTTTCAGATGTAACTAGGGTTAGAAAAGGTAGGCTCCCCATGATGTCACCACTGACTATAAAAGATGAGGAAGAATGTTCCAAGCTAGTAAACCTGCTCACCCTCGATTTGTAATGCCATCTGCCTCTAGGGTGACTACAAGAAGCCCCTCAGGAGACACCAAGCAAAGGCGGGCTTTATGTCCTTTGACCTTCCCAATCTCCAAACCAGAAGCCAAATAACCCTTTACTCTTTAAACTACTCAGGCCATTGTGCTCGCTTATGGGAAACGAAAACGGACTCACATATACTTTTATAAACTTGAAGCATTGCTGTTTTTATGGTGTGTCACAGAGATTAAGGTGGCTGCATGCGCACCGAGAAAGCTTTCCACTGTGTAAACAGTAGCCTAGGAGAAAGCAGAAACTGAAACGAAGCATAGTGTTCCTAAACAGCCATAGCAAACGAGGTCTATAAAGGCATCAACTAGCATTCTGAAACATCGTAAAAAAAGGGAGTGTCTGGGTTACTTGGGAGCAAGAAGAAACACAGAATAGCAGCAGGTCTTGGTAGGACATAGTCTATGTGGAGACGACCAAAGTCGTCTTGAACTGGGACGCCACAGGTGTTGAAGGTGAACTTAATGCATCTGTGCTGGTCAAGTAAAGTAAGAGTAGAAGCTGCTGTTGAGACGCCACTCCCAAAAGCTATCCAGGAGAAGCTGGACTGGTGCTTCTCATCAGGACCCTGGCAGAGCATTTGATCTCTGACTGTCCCAGACTAAGGACAAACTACCAATTGCTGCTTTCTCTTGAAAACCCTAAGCTTTACACACATGTGGAGATGAACAGGGGGTAAGCAGTTGACTTGGTTCAGAAAGTACTCGTCCACAAGCGTGAAGTCTCAAGTGTGATTCCCACCACCAATGAGCAAAGTCATGGTGAGAAACTACACTTGCAATCCCAGCCCTGGAAAAGCAAGCTAGGTGGATCCCTGGGGTTTACTGAAAAAAAAAAATAAGTTAGACATCTCCTGAGATAGGACATCTGAGGTTGACCTCTGGCCTCCACATGCACATTTACACACACACACACACACACACACACACACACACACTCGAGGGTTGGTATTAAAGCAGTTTTCATTAAAAGAGAAAACTTAAGCAATCCTTTGAACATCCTCCAAACTCGACAAACATTATGGTAATTTATTTCTCTTTGCTTTGCTAGTGAATGTTCATAGTATGTAAAGCTCAGTCTAGTAGGCAGGCAATCGATCTCTCTGATTATTTGCCTTCACAATAAAACAATGGGGTTTTAAACTGTTACAAGCAGACATAATGAGGACACGAGCTCTTATTTTGGAATGATCCAGATGATCTGATTCTGACTCAAGCTCTCTCCCTAACTGTATGACACAGGGCAACTTACTAACTTTCTTGAACTTGAGTTCTCCATTCATAACCTAAAGATAATAAAAGCTCCCTTTGTAACTGTCTTAAGAACTAAAGAAACCCATACATCAAAACACTTTGTAAAATATGCGGCCTCAGGCAAGTGTTCTCCATGTACTATAACTGGACTGACTTTTACATTCAAGGTCATCTGTTAGGTGTCAAAGGTGAGGCCAATAGCACCAGATCACTCTAAGTAACACACTGAAAAGAATCATATTTAATTGTGACACCAGTTAAAGGGAAGTCATTCAATTTAATTAGACTGTCTCTACAGAAATTCTCCAAGTGAGAACTAGTTCTAGGAGAGGCTGAAAACTTAAATGCTGAAACAGACCAAGTAGATGATGCCCTGAGATTTGAATGCTGAAAGTAAAAGGAGTCTAAAGAGCATGCAGGTAAGTAACCTTAGAGCAGTCAGAAGGTGCATCACCCTTGTGAGGGAGACCGCAGGGAGTACTGGAGGCTGTGGGAGGATGAGGAGGTACTGTGAAGGTTTATTCTGTCTACTTTCGCATAGGGCAACTTTGGAATCAATCTTACTTAATTCCTGATATTTGAATGATGAGATAGACTCTAGATGTGAATACAAATTCTTTATTTTGGGAATTAAGGGGGTTGGTAGACTATTTGCCTAGAATGCAGAAAACTCTACGTCTGCTCTCCAGCAAGCACCAGCAGGCACAAACATGGGGGGGGGTGGTAATGTGTTCTTGTAAAGCCAACCCATAATGGGTAGAGAAAGGAGAAGCAGAAGTTCACAGTTATCCTCAACTACAAAGGGAGTTCAAGGATAGCCTAGGCTCTATAAGATCCTGAATCAAAGAAGAAAGAGGGAGAGAGAGAGAGAGAGAGAGAGAGAGAGAGAGAGAGAGAGAGAGGCCGAGACAGAGACAGAGAAGAGATGGAAGGAGGAAGGATAGACGGACATACCAACAACAGTAGAACTAAGATCAGTTTTGGACATGAACTCATATTCACACTGAAATAAATCTGGTACCAATAGTGGAGTTTGTAAGATAAGTGTGGATTCAGATTTGTTTGTGGGCATGGATTCTCCTAAAATGAGAAAGAAGCCATGAGCTGAGCATGCACGAGTTGGAGCTGAGTTGGTGCCATGTTCGCTAAAATGGAGTCAGTTGTGTGGAATGTGGGTGTTTCTGAGGCTATCAGAGACAGAAGTCATAAGAAAACAGAAAGCTGAAGTTGAGCCCTGATCATTTATGGGAAATGACCTCTGATATCATCTTTCTTTCTACGAAAATGACCTTTGGCCCACCTTCCCCCCAACAACTTGCTAAACATTTCTCAAGTCATTAATGCATCAATATGAAACTGATACCTGTCACTCTCACCAGAGTCCACAATGTTAAGGGAGTTTGGACAATAGATGAGTATAGAGAAATACATGTTGACGGTCATATTCATCGAAGATCAGCTGAGCCACTGTGACCCCAGCCTCTCCCAAAGAAATAAATGTGCAGCTGAGTTCTGCTATTTTTACGACAATGTATTCACGATGTTTCCGATAACAAAGGGAACAGTGTGCTCAAAAATAAACAGCACTATAAAACAAAATTAAATCCTACTGACAGAAAGATTATGTTTGATTATGGAAAGAAAATACTGGTTTACTCAGAGAATGACAATTTTAATCTTTTTCCTATTTTTTCCTCTATCTCTTATTTACCTATTTTTTTTTTTGGAGGTGATGCTAGAGATTGGACCCCAAATCCAGTTCCTTTCACATGATGGGCAAACACTCTAACACTGAAACATTCCAGGGAGATTCCTCACTGTATTTGCCAATATCTTAGAAATAACAATAAATAAAGTGATGAAAATAGAGTCTGTCAATCTGTGTTGTACTTGTACACGGGGCTGGCTTATGTGCAGGAGAAAAGAAGCAGCGCTAGCAGTGTTAATAATACATAGATTGTTTTTGGCATTTTTCTCTATTGTAATTACATATTGCAGGTTTGAAACATTCGAACCAACTCTTTTCATCTAAACCACTGAAAGTACAGTCATTTGCTTCTGTTATGCATTTTCAGCAAGATGAGCTGTGGGTACAGAAGTAAAAGAGAAATGGGGAGGCTTACAGCAAAAAGCATTCTTTCAGATGGCAAGTAGATATTTGCAATTGTAAAAATGGTGTAAAGACACAAACATGAGTGGGAAAGATGACACAGAGATGACGTTTTCTATACCCACATTTTTCTACATACCCTCTAAAAATTCAGCAACTACTGTTTTACTGCCTCAAACATACCTTAATACTACTATTGGACTTATGTCAGGCTAACTATGCCACTAGTTAAGTACCCAGAATAACCAGATGTTCAAATTGATTCACTTAATTTAGTCACATGTGTTTATGAAGAGGCCACTATAAATGGCAGACACATGATAAACTTAGGGCCTTACTGTCCACCCGTGGTCATCCACGATCTTGCCCACAGTCAGCTTTCCCTTCTGCCTGCATTACAAACCTTCTTATCTAGTCCTTTATGACTCAAGCTTGGTTTGAGTAACAAGACTGTTTATGTCTGTGTTCAGTACTGTAGGGTACCATTGTGCAGACTGCAGAGTTGGTGGGTAAAGGAACTGACGTCATCAAAAGTCAGAATGGAAGTGATATGCAGATGCCAAGAAGAATGTGGGGAGATTAGCTCATGCCTGGAAAACCTTAAGCTTTGAAGCTTCATCAGTCCCAACCTGACACTAGCATCTGGGCCTCAACATGACCAGGACATTCTCCTAGAGAGAAGACTGTCTGAGGCTTCATTGGAACTTCCCCTTCTGCTCCAAAGGCCTTGAAGTGGTTGGAGAGGGTGGAAAACAAAGCCATGAATGTGAGGCTGCATTCAGCAAAGCCCTTTGGGGCTGTGATAATGATCTGGTAATAATGGCTTCCCACCAAGTAATCCCAGGTATTTCACGGTTTGTCTGGTTTAACCAGTTAGGGTTGAGGAGCAGTACACTCCTCAGTGAGGTGAGGCATCTTGGAATGAGGCCTGGCCTTTACTGATAAGCAAAGTGGGGATGTGTCCTCCACCCCCATGAGGGTCATTACACACACCAGCCAGTCCGCATGAGTCACTTTCAACCCAAATTATGTGTCTCAAAAAGAAACCCTCAGCATGCATTCTCATTCCTCACCTGTTGCCAGAATCTGTCATTCAAAGCGAGCGAAGGGTATTTACATTTTTAATCACAGTACTCCATATCTTAGTGTTCAAATTCTGTCCTAGTTCATCTAAGGCCTGCACAGAGCTCCCTGTGACGTCAGTAATAAGTCACCTATTTATCTCTACCCCTGCGGCCCCTGGCTGATCTGAAAGCAGAAATTTTAAGAGAAAGAGCATTAAAAATTCATCGCTTTCCTGTGTGTATAATCAGTAAGAGGAACAACCCAGAAAGAGGTGGAGAGGCAGAGGGAAAAGTCCTCTGAGACACCTGGGTTTATGTAACTGACTCACTCGGTCTAGGAATTCACTGGAAAAGTTAGAAATGCCTCCCTCTCATCAGATCAATGTTTTTATAATCAGAATTGCTCTCAGTGCTAACACACACCTTCAGTTAAAGACTGCCTCAGCGAGTTACCCAGGGATAACAGGTCCAGACTCCGAGTTAACAAAACATTACCTCATCCACAAACAACTCCATTAACTGTTCAGACCCTAAGGTCAAAAATCCTTTTTCTAAGTTTCTGGAAGTTTCTCCACTTTCAAAGCAATTACAAACGTGACCTTTCTGTCTCCCTCAGAGCAGACAGCTCAAGGCAACTTTGTCCTAATCAATATAAGGAGAGAATCTCATGACTTCTTTAGGATGTCTGAACAAAGAGGACCAGTGTAATTTAAGAAAAACACGAGTTCTGACTTACATGGAGATAAATTTGAAGGGAAAACACTCAGCAAGTGTTTGTGATGAAGGAAAGAAACTCCTAGAAACTAAGAGAAAATGGAAGCATGGAGATAAGACAGTTTGGAGGCATGGGCAATTTTTGGATGATTTGGGCATGACCCCCATTAATTTAGAGGCAGAGAGACAAAAGTCATCATTAGTTCAGGTAGAGCTCTGCCCAGACATCCTCTAATACAAAAGGAAAACTGTAATGACAGAGAAGGATACTGGGCTGCAGTAGGGATAATCACATCAGGAGTTGATGCTGATGTCATGGTGATGAATCAAAAACAAACAAACAAGCAAATAAAACAGCAATCCACCTGTTGAATGCATGCTTACCTGAGGGTAGCATGGACACCATTTGTCGAAATGTCATCATATAGATAAAGTTGCCGTCATATAGATAAGGTGGCCTGGTTCAGCTTCTCCTATCTCTCCAAGGGAATCTGATTGTTGGGTAGCTTCAAACAAAAGAAGAAAGAAGAAGGATGAGTAGAGTCCAGACTATTTCGTGCATGTGGTGTTTTTCTTCTGAGTAGGTACCAGACAGATAAGGAAGATGGGCAGCAACTTAGAGTAGAAGTTTCTTTGAACTATTCTAATTGCAGAAAAGAACCTAATCTGCCTGCAAGGATCAGTCTGCTTGGGCTAGTTCAAAGATCTTCTAAAGATGAGCCCATCAGGGCCTCCTGCAGAGCTGGGTCATTTCTCTAAAGAGTCCTATAACAATAAAATGACTAACAAGCAAACAAAGGTGTGGTGTGTACCCTTTAATCCCAGCACTCAGGAGGCAGAGGCAGGTTGTTCTTCCTGAGTTCCAGATCAGCTAAGGCTACATAGTGCCATCCTACTTCAAAATAAAAACAAGACAAGAAGAAGCACAGGAGTCAAGGTCACTTCAATGTCCCTAGGTGTGAGAGGAAAAAAAAATAGATCTTTAGAGAACTAAATGACCAGAATGATTCAGAAACAGTAGGCTCAGATATTATTTCATTGGAGATAATCTGACTGGGCATATTAACTTCAAAGGGAGCAGAACTACGTGGAAGAAATCTTTCCTTTAAAAGACACACAATTTGCATTCAGTCTTCTGTATAAAACTATCAGCATCGTTGTTGTGTGTGTGTGTGTGTGTATGCGTGTGTGTGTGTGTGTGTGCGTACACACAGATATTTGTGGAGAAGGCCTGGAGTCCATGTCACCTGCTTCTCCCATTTGTTCTCTTGTGAGTCTTGGTCTCTCACTAAACCCAGTAAATGCAGAGCTTACTTCTTTATTTGGGCTGGTTGGCCAGCAAGCCCCAGAGGTCCTGTGATTTCCACCTACTTCCCACCTCCACCCACATTGGAACCACAGGCACACTCGTGACCTGAATGCGGGTCATTTTACAAATGAGATGGTCCAGCCCATCTGATACCATTTGTCTAAGTGTAAGAGTCTCAAGAAAATTAACATGACAATCTTGTAGACATATGAAAGAGATGCTGCTGGCTTCCTTTTTCTTGTCTTCTTTACTTACTCACAAAATACTGTAACTTTGAGAGTTCTACTTTTACTTCCCCCCCTAAACATAGCCCATTGATTTCATCCCCTGCTTTCTCCTGAAAAGCCACAGGTTGATTCTAATCCCTCTTTCCTTGTGACGTCATTCCTTTTCCCTTGTACTTTGCTGTCTTCATCCTTCACAGGAGAAACATTTTTATCTCAGAAACAGGGAAGTCTATTGACTTCTCCATATCCTCATTATTGCTAACCCTTTCTTCACCTAATGGTTTCTTTGTTGTTGTTTCCTTGTTTTTGCTTATTTGTTTGTTTTCCTTGTGAGCATTTTTCCATTTCGATCCTCAATCCTATGTTCCCTTTAAGCAACAGTATGCACCCATGGTTTCTGCTCCCAGCAGCTCCTCAACACCTCTGCCAAGTTCAGTCAGTTTTGCTTCCTTCCCAGGGCACCAGCTCCAAACACTGTTTCCAGTTCTCCAGTGAGATCCTACCCTCACCTTCAGTCCACTACCCTGGTGGTTTCCACGTTGCTCTTTCCTGGACTTGATGTATTTGGAATTCCCCAACATTATGATAATCTCCGCTTCTCTATATTTAGTATGCCTACACATTAGAATCACACTCCAAGTTTTAGTAATTGTTGTAAGGAATAGCGTGATCTTTTTGTAAGACAATCAGTTCTATGAACAAAAAAAAAATCTTCTAAAGCCACATTTTACTTCAATAGTGCTGTCTCCCTTTCAGTCTTTCTGAGCCATGAGCCACGGTCGCATCCCTTAGTCAAAACACTATTAATTGATTCCAGTTAACACGAAAGTGACATTCTAGTTTTTATTTTGTATCCGACTAGCCTAATTTATCATCGTTATTTAGCCAATGTTTTGAAAGGTGAACAATGACTGAGTCATATAATCTTATGTGTTTGAGAAGTTGGCCTCAGACAGGAATGGTCTTTGCTGTGCTGGTTATCAACCTCCTGCCTCAGAACTGCATCCTGCCTTTTACCTTCAGCTCTGCAAATCTGGAGGCAGGACTCTGCATCCAGTAAAATCTTCCTAAGCAGGGGATACTAGAAAGATGCTGCAAACTGGAAGGGGATACTAGTTCCTGCTTGTGGTCTGTGAATTTCCTGTTGACTTCCTGCTTCGATGAGCGGCACACTGGGGATGCACTGGGGGACAACCATTCTCTAGGGCAGGATCCGGCTCCAAATGTCCTGATTTGTAGCAAACCATTTTCCTCGGCACCTGGATTCATTCAAGGATGCTAAACTGTGGTTCCTTTGTCATGTCTGGGAATGCCACAGATGCACCAATCCAGTTTCTGAGCTCTTCATGATGTCAGTTAAGTCTTTCATGGCAGCTGCATCATTGTTCAGTTCTTTTGATAACTTATAGCTGTACCTTAATGCATGTCCACAAACCTCTGTCTCCTTGCTGGTTTCCTGATTATCATCGCCCATTGTACATAAACTATATGTGACTGGTGTTCCCAAGATTCACTTTTCCCTCTCTATCATACAGCCATGGAGGACATGCAGAACAAGGCCATGTATGCTAGATAAATATTAACTCTAAACTTGTATGTTGTGACTCAAACAGTAGTTCCCTCTGCAGGAGAAAGAGGATGGATGGAATCATTAAAACCCAGAAAGAAAGCAGAAGGGAAAACTGAGATCATAGAACCTCACCCCCATGAGTCATAGCAAAGTTCTACAAAGCAAACCGTAGTTGCATAGCAAGCAACATGAAAGTCCTCATAAAAAGCCAAACCAAAATCTAAATGTTTCCTGCTAAAATTAACAGGAAAAAGGGGGGGGGAAGCAGAAGTAAAGTTTTCAGACACTTCCCTAAGGTAAAGCATGACCCGAGATGGAGAGACGCTATCTGGAGAACTATGGAAGGACGGAGTATGAGACTGGAAAGGATTTAGGGGGAGAGAGATGGAAACAACACCGTTCTAGAGCCAAAAGATGCCTCTTAAGAATGAAAAGAAGGAAAGAAAATGTTAAGGTTTGACAGTGTGAAATAAATATATTTGTCATGCTTCAGTTAATTTATCAGAGCCCTGATTCTCAATGTAGCTGTGTTTAGAGACAAACATTTTTGTAATAAAGGCTAAATGAGGTCTCATGGGTGGGGCCCAGATCTAATGATAAGTGTCCTTGTAATAAGAGACAAGAGAGAGCTTGTTTTTTCTCCTCCATGTTGAAGACACTTTTAAGAATGCAGTCTTTAAGCCTGGTGGTGGAGGCACACGCCTTTAATCCCAGCACTTGGAAAGCAGAGGCAGGCAGATCTCTGTGAGTTTGAGGCCAGCCTGGACTACAGAGCGAGTTCCAGGTTAGTCATTACACAGAGAAACCCTGTCTCAAAAAAAAAAAAAAAACAAAAACAAATGCAGTCATTAATAATTAAGGAAGTACACTTTAATTAGAAACCTAAAGGAAATTTTAAGCTTGTATTTACAGACTCCAAAACTGTGAGAAATGAATTGTTCTTGTTTAAAACACCCAGCCTGTGGTGTCTTGCTATGGCAATCAAGCCTTCTACTAGGATAACTGGAAAACAGGTTTTGTCACAGTTCTGTTTATATGGCTAAACAGTGTGCTTAAACCTTGTTTCCTAACCAGTTCTTACAGTCATTGTCTTCAAATTCTTGATCTTCACAAATCTTATCAAACAGATGCTACCTGACTTTGATTACTAAGCCTTCTGTAAAGTCTGGAATCTTAGTATGAAATTGAAAATTTAGACTAGCTGATCATTTGCAAATATTATAAAATCAAACCAACTAAGTGTACAATTTTGGTTAAAAAAATAAAAGAATCAGCTCATAAAATTAAAACACATAGAAATGATTGTAATGCTTACTATAGTGAATAATGTTTTTTAAAGTTCATTGTTTTTACTATGCATAAACTATTATGCATAAGACATGCCCTTGTATATGCTTACCCTTATAGTATCCTATGTGTGTAGGTGTGTGCATATATATGTGATTTTGTCAGAGAAGAGGAGTTGATGTCTTTCTTGATTGTTCTCCAGCTTAATTTTTTAGAACATGGTCTCTCGGTGAACACGGAGTCACCAACTTGACTAGGATGGCTAGCTAGAGGTTTCTGGGCATCTTCCTATTTCTGCCTCCCCAGCAGCAGGATCACAGGCTTGCTCTGATCTATCTTCATTTTTACATGGCTTCTAGAGGATTAAACTCGGATCCTTATGGCTGTGCTGTAAGAACCATCTCCTCAGCCATCACTTGATTCTTGGAAATGGACATTATAATATCTTCAGTGCCAGGATAACTTAAAACATTCCTCCTGTGGAGCCTCTCCAGCTCTTGGGAGTTCTTTCTAGCTTTTACTGAGTAGATCTACATTCTCTCTGCTTTCAGATGGGGTGGGAGAGGAGGGAAGAAAAAATGATAAGCTAATAATGCAAGGCACAGAGAAGTTAAGGAAATTTCTGAAGCTCAAACTATTTTAAAAGGATTGAGTGTGAGTTTGCAGCTGAGGGGTATGACATTCTAGTTAGCTTCTTAATCATCCTCCCAGACTCTGGGAGGGCTGTTAGGTTGTTCTGGTGTTGTTGTGTATCTTTGCTACACATGATATGGTATCATGTTACTACAATTTATCTTTACACAGGGAAGATACTATGAATGCCATGCTGCATGAATAAACTCTGGAAATCATCCAGAAGACTGGGAAATCTCCTTTTGCATCTTCCTTCAAGTGTTCTCTGTACCATTATTACAGTGGGCCAATAGCCCACTGTACCAGGGAGAACCACCTAATCCAGACAATGTGTGTCTTAGGCGATTTGAAATAGTAATTCAATTTCCTTAAACCAACTTTGCTGTTTCTCTCTCTCATTGTTCTGTGAAACACAGCATTCATGCCAAGGCTTCAACACTATCAGTTGTACTATGAGATAATATTAGCTTTGTGTGTGCCTATATGTGTACTTGTATGTGCACATGTATGCCTGTAAGGGTGGAGATAAACATTAGGCATCATTCTTCAGTGGCTAACAACCTTTTGTTTTTGAGACAGGGTCTCTCATTGGCCTATTTCACAAGGCTAATAGGCCAGTGAAGCCCAGAAAGCTGCCTGTCTTCAGCTCACCAGTGTGAGATTGTAAGTATGTGCTGCCACACCAAGCTTTCCACATGGGTTCTACAGTTTGAACTCAGGTCCTCATTCTTGCATGACTAGCAATTTTACCAACTGAACTATCAACTAGGTGAAGTAAACAGAACAGAATGCTGGGAGAAAGAAGCCGAGTCAGGCAGTCGCCATGATTCTCCCACCCAACACAGCCACAGGTTAAGATCTTCCCTGTTAAGCCACCTCGTGGGCTACACAGATTATTAGAAATGGGTTAGATCAATATGTAAGAGCTAGCTAATAAGAGGCTGGAACTAATGGGCCAGGCAGTGTTTAAAAGAATATAGTTTCCGTGTAATTATTTCAGATAAAGCTAGCCGTGCAGGTGGCCGGGTGCCAGGAACATCGCCCGCTGCTCCTATTACAACACGCAACTATTTTTACTCTTCATTGAGGTGCCCCAAACCTCTATATACTATTCATTGAGCAGAGCACGTTGAGGATTATAATTTTGCACTGGAAGTTCAGTATAGAATAATTCACACTATTTGTACCACATATTCCAATGCACCGTGAACATTGTTCTGCAAGGACCTAAAACTATTATTTATGAAAATTCTGTCTGTCTGTGGGTCACATCCTTGAAATCTGACTTGTCCTAAACAACCACACGCCACTGCCAGGAGTAAGATACCCATTACTTACTGAGCATGAGAAATGAACTGGGTAGTAGCCTGTGTATTTCACGCTTGCTAGTTTTTTTGTTTCTTACTATATGAGGGTGGCATTACTTTTACCCACATCCTTGATATGTGTTTATATGAGTTTTTAACGTTAGTTAAAAGTCTCTTCCATGGTAACCAAGCCATGATTAGAAAACTGGCTAGCTTCTTCTCCAAAATGAACAGACTTTCTTACAACTTCCTTATAATTCAAGAGAAGAATAAAGACATCATGATTTATTATGAGGTCTAGTTGAGAAGAGATATTCAACATTTGAAGAAAAATGACAATAATAGTTTCCATAAAGCTATTAGAAACCACAACTCATTTCATTCTTGGAATATTATATAATTCTCTAGACAATGAGATCATAAACAAGAAAATCCCACAGGCAAAATCCCCGAGAAAGTCCTAAATATTTGTTTTAGAGCTTTTAGATATATTTCTCTTTATAATTATGATCTCAGACAAGAGTCATTTGCCAATAAAAGATTTCCATGTAAGAAATATTGCTATAACAACAAGTATTAAAGTGCCAAAAGTGTTCTAAGGAAGTTGAGAACTTCAGTGTCTTTTTATACATCAACATAACAAAAGAAAATGACAGCATACTTTCTTGGAGAATTTTAAAGTATTAATTACATTGTCAGACTTGAGGATTACATCATACAGGCAGCCTCTCAACTCATTCATAGATCAAACATTGTCTTGCTAATTTGAATATTAACCTGCTTGGATAATCAATTTTAATTTTGTTATACATTTTTCTTATGCAAATGAATCACACTGTTCCAAAGACACAGAGGTCTCAGAATAACTGAGCAAAATTCAGTGACTGACCACATGCATGCAGCTCTGTGTCTGCCATGATTTGTCCTTTGTGCCACATCCAATCATCAAAGGGATCTTAGTGATACAAACCAGCCCCTTTTCTTTATCTCACCAGAAAGCCAAGTTCAATAAGACAGGATCCTTCTGGTCTTATATTATCAGAGATCTGGAATATGCCCAGGACAGAGTGGCCTGGGGACTATTGTTACAGGCACTGTCCTCTCACTAGTCTTGACAGGTTTGAGAAAATCAATGATTTGTGTTAGGACTGACCCTTCCTAATCAAGGTAAGCTTGGTGAACCAGCAGCTTTGGCATGTCTTACCACCAGCCATGCAGAAACTTGGTCAGCACCCACAGCTGCTGAGCCAAGACCTGCTTTGCAGTAAGGTCCCTGAATAATTATTCCACAGAAAAGAGGTTGAGAGTCATTCAGCTTAGTTTATACAGTGAAGATGGAAACTTGGTACCTTCTCTCTCATTGGGGCTTTCTATATTTTACCAAGGCCAGGCATTTAGGGGACCCACATAAGAAGTGTAGTTTGGGGGAACTCCAAATGCTTACCACTTATGGGCTGAGAGAATTAAAACTGTCTGCTACGAAGTGTCAGCTGATGTTAGGCAGTGTGGCAGAGAGCCAAAGCGCCTTGGCCAGGTGTGAGACTTCTGTGGACGCAGCTCTGTGCAGGACAACAGAAGAACCAGGCTCAACCTGTACCCACGGAACAAACGAGAAAAGAAGCAAAAACGTGAACAGTGTAACGGAAAGCTATGGCTTGGGACTGTTATCCTTTATTGTCGAAGGATCCAACTAATTTCCCAAATAATGTGGAAGTAGCTGGTATTTTTTTTTTTATTTCATAGAACAGGAAAGTGAAACTCGGGGAAATTTTTAACACATATCAGGAGCATCTGATAAATTACAGAGCTGAGAGCCACAGCCTTACCTGCCTGCCCCAAGCTCAGACTCTTGCACAAAGGTGGTCGTGAATTTGAATGTCAACTTAAATCAGTTATCGGATCCTCTCCCTTAAGCAGATTTTTGTTTGCATGCAAATTAGTATAGTAAGTGCACATCCCCGTCCCTTTCAGTGCTAAGTGTAGTAAGGGAAGGCCCGGTTCAAATACATTCTTAAAGGAAGACCCATCCAAAAGGGAAGTAAAAAGTAGCTTCTGAAACCACGAGTTAAACTGGTCAGAAAGCAGAATATAAAGAACAAGTTTCACTCCACGGAGAGGTCTTTGTCTGAACATCTTGCAGGAAAAAAGCAACACACCCCTTCCTCCTCGAAGAAAAAGCACTATCAACATTTCCTCTCACTTAGGTGTTGCCAATCTTCTTTCCCTGGCTGAGCTAACCCTCACCCTTAGAAGTCAAATACTATCAATTCAATTAAACAAAGCTATTATACCAGACAGGTCTTGAGAGCTCAGGGTAAGGTTCTAGTTCATTTATAAAAGCATCCAAGAGATTTTTCTCCCCAGAAAAGAAATTAGTGGTAATGATAAGCAACCTTATAGAGAAAAATCCTTCCCAAACCTTCTAGAATCGCTTTTCTCTTTTGTTGCAAGCTGGCAAACAAGGAATTTATAAAGATTTTCTTGAAGTCTATTTCACAGCTGTGCCTCAGCAGTGGAAAAAATAAAAGGAAAAAAATGGCAGAAATTACTTAAAATGCAAAAAGAGCAAAGGGAGCTATTGCGGTGGGTTGTTACAAATGACTTTGGAGATCTGGGGAGGCTAAACCCTCCAAGTGCACTGAGAAGCAGTCATTTCATCTGAAGATAGCAATCCTCTCCCCGAATTCGGCGCATGTATTAGAGTACCCTCTTATTAAATTACAGTGTTTTATAACCGGTGAATAAAATTGGTATCATGTTTACTATGCAAAAATCCCTGCTATTTTTCAAATGGATGTATATATTTTAATATAAGATTGAAATTTAATATTGAAAGCACCAAGCGATAAAAACGAACCCACCTAGTTTCAAGCCCTGCTTAAATTATTTTTTTTTGAAATTTTGTATCTAATAACATAGTTCAATAATACTGAAACGAGATTAACGCTCTGATACTATTTGTTTAGGAAACCCAGAATGTTGCTATGGAAACAGTCTCTGCATATCTATGGAAACGGAGTGTTGTAAATAACGATACTGAAAGGGGAACCTTGCAAAGTTGCCCGTCCATTCTAAGAAAAAGAAAAGTGTGGGGCTTCAGAGCAAGGAAAAGTATATTTTCTTATAAAAGGACAGCACACTGTTACATTCTTTTTCTCATGATAGGAGTTTTAATCTAAGGTTTTGTCGTTTGATTCTTTAGTAACTTGTCAGTTACTGACTTCCTGTTAATGATCCAAACAAAGCCGAGATATACTTAATGTGAAAATTCACTGAAAAGTTTTCTCATTCAACGTGAGTCTGATAACATTTTATCAGCCAAATCATTTTTCCTACTAATTCTAAAGTGGGCAATATTGCAGAAAGTAGAAGCTTAACTTAAATAGAATTCAAGAGTATACAGCAAGAGCTTTTTAAAATCTACAGTTAATAAACACTACAGTGCTGCAAGCTGGGTTATTAAAATAAAATTAGGATAGGACAAGGCGGCCAAGTGGTTGAGACGATGGCCTCTAAAACAAAAGTGAGGTTACCTTTTACACTGTGAATATATGGCACCATTGTTGGAATGCATGTGACCTTGTAGTGATTTAAGACTTTGATTCCCTGAGTAAGCCATGTCTGGCTGAAAGGTAATTATTATTTCTTGTTTTCCTTTTATCTTCTGATGTGGCCAAGACAGCTATCACCGAGAAAATGATGCTGCACATTGTAGAGTGAAGAAAGTTACTAAAGAACACAATATGTAAAACAGCAACGCACATAAAAACAGCAAATGCGATTCTGCCTAAGCCCTTGGCATTAATAAATATAGAGTCCATCTGCACACTTCTGAGTGCACGAATACTCGTTTCATTTGAAAAGGTAAGTGAGGGTGGTAATGTCAGCACTGTAATCTGAGTGAAACATCGTAGAGGAAGGAAAGGAAGCTGGCGTGTGGCCTTGACAACCAGATGAAGATACAGGTTCCAGTCCACCTGGCAGAATCTCAGCATCTCAAGCTCTCCTTCTCTTTCATCCTTTTGTGTTTTAGCTCCATTGTTAAGAGTCACACAGAGAAGGACCTAATAGACCTCTGGGAGCTGAAAGCCACGCTGACTCCTAAATTGCTATTTCGTAGAGTCTTCTAACATCTTGACAAATGACTCTTTCAGGTTAAACACAGTATGTTTCTTAACTTTATGTTTTTTTATCTAAGATATTTTTTTTCTGTTTTGTTACTTTTGACTTGGAAATCTGTCAGGTTTTTTTTTTTTTTTTTTGATTCTTTAGTACAGCCTGGTGCTATTTACTTAAATAACTCAATTTAAAAGTAAAGTAATTTTAAAATGCAAAAACTGAGTGAGACCATGGGTTTTCAAATAATGTTTTAAAAAGAGGGAAAGCAGGGGATTGGCTCTGGAGCCGCTGCATACTCTGGGCCCCCATAATACCTACTCTACTTTTTTCAAAGTGTTAATCCCACTGTCTTAAAAAAAAATACAAAAATAGTATGCTACTAAACTGTGTTTCCTTCCAACTTTTACAGGTCTATGATTCTCTGGTTATTTTCCAATAAAATATTGAACTTTAAACTAATTAGAGAGCTAGGAATATAGCTCAGTTAGCAAAGTGCTTGGTTAGCAGGCGTGCAGCACTGAGTTCGTTCCCCACGGTTGCCAGGAACACCTGAAATTCTGACAGTCTGGGGGTGGAGGCTAGAGGGTCAAAAGTTCAAATTCATGCTTCTAGGCAGCCAGACCTACATATGTCATTATTTTACACGAAGATATACATTTAAAATAAGAAGCTAAGGAGTGGCTTGGTAAATAAAACCTTTCCACATTTCTGAGTACGAGTTCCTGAGTGTGGCTTCCCAGAACACATGCAAAGCCAGATGTGGGTAGTGCTACGATGTGGCACCAGAGGGACCTTTGCGGTGTCCCCTAGCAGGATGGGCCCAAACCGAGACCTGCTTGCCATAAGCAGAGGGGTGAATGTGCCAGGTTCCCAAGGGATGCCAGGATACTAACATATTAATGCATGTCAGTAATAACAGTTTTCCTTTCAACGTGGGAGGCAGAGAAGGGAGAAGGCCTGAAAGCTCTTAGGACAGGAAGCCTGCTATCTACAGCAGCTAAGGAGAGAGACTGTCTGGATAAGGTAGAAGGTAAAAATGGATCTTCAAGATTGTGTCTTCTTGCCTCTGCACAACCACACTGACACACACACAAACACACACACACACACACACACACAAATGAAAACTATAATAGCAAGACCATGCTCCTCTTCAGAGAACGTTAGCTATCCATAATGCAGAATCATCAGATGTTTAAAAATATGAGGCATTTACTAAATATCTGTCATATGTCAAGAACTCTCATCAACAGGGACAAAAGGGGCCTGAAAACCCCATAATCAGAATACAGGAGTTGCCTGTATTCTGGTTGACTCCCTAAGCAAGTGGCCTGTGTGGTCCCAGGAGCCCATGTTCTGATGGCTAGCTGTCATTCTCTGCAGTCCGTGCCAGTCATCGATGAGCTTCGTCTGGTTCTGTTGCTTTGTTTCTTTGTTTGTTTGTTTGGATTTTTTTTTTTTTTTGGACAGGGTTTCTCTGTAGCTTTGGATCCTGTCCTGAAACTAGCGCTTATAAACTAGGAGGGCCTCGAACTCACAGAGATCCACTTGCCTCTGCCTCCCAAGTGCTGGAATTAAAGGCATGTGTCACCATCACCCTGCTGAACTTGTGTTTTTAAGTGAAGGCAATGAGGGGAAGGGGAGATGCTGGAGGGACCCTCATACCCCAGGATGTCATCCTAGTTAATATAAGCAGATGTAGTTAAATACCAGACATCTCTCTGCCCTGATTGCATACTACCACCTTCCAGCTCTGTCCTCAGATGACAGGGTAGGAGAGAGAGAGAGAGAGCACACTCCTTCTTTGGGGTCACTAAGGACACAAATCTTTTTGGGCCAGGATGTATGGCTTCTTTTAACCATAACTACTTCCTTCCTCATGTCACTATCCTAGAGATTTAATACATGAATTTGGAAGTAAAACAATTAAATCTACTAAAATTTTAGTCTATTTTTATTTATATGATTTACAAAAACTAGAAACAAGAAGAAATTATTAAATTGCAAGTAGTTAATGAGAACTGACATATCTATGCATTATTAAATGTCTCGTGACTCTCACATGACATGGCAAAGGCTTTCTGAATGGGATAACAGAACACTCACACATAGTTCGCATGGACACACTTTATTGAAGCCCATGTGAAGAAATGGACCACGCTTAGGAAAAATGACAAAACTAAATTCATAAAAGCACCCAACAGAGGTAGTCATTAGGAGCCTGAGTATTTGACAGCTTTTCTTTCTGCGCATACGCATTTTTCAGTATTCTTCCATGAATACTTACCATTTTTAATTGAAAAATAGTTTTAATTATCCTATTAAATTTATCGTCATTTTTAAGAATAACATAAACACAAAGTCAAATGTTTTCCAAATTATTCAATTGGCAAATGTGTATCTTGGGTTTATAAATTTAAAATGTACCAAATTATGAAATTTGTAGCTGAAAAGTCAGTATTAAAGTTTTCTTCTGCACATATTGTTTTTATTTGTATCTGTCTGTGCGTCTGAGGGAGAGACAGAATATGTGTACGTGTGTTTATGTCTGTGTGAATGTATACGCACATGTACATGCGGGTGCGTGTGAGTGCCAGTAGAGGACCTCAGACACTTGCAGATTACGGTACAGGTATCGTGAGCTCCCACATCTAGATATTGGGATCTGAACCCTGCTCTGCATGACTGTGCTCTTAGTCACCGGAATACCTGTTCTGAAGTGGTTTCTCCTGCCTCAGGGCAATTTAACTCTATTTCCTGGGGTCAGCCTCCCAAGCAACATTTTGAAACTATGAAACATGAACCTCCAATATTGCATTGAGAATTAACCAAAATTATCCTCTTTAATTTAGAAATATCTTTGTAAGAGAAATAAATGCCTTCAAAACTGAACACCCTAGTTCATAATAAATAGAGGCTGTGTTTCCTGGAGCACGTATGCACCAAGCTCAAGGACAATGTTGCAGAGTTGGTTCTTTCTTTCAAGTTTTATGTGGATTCTGAGGAATCAAATTCAGAGGGCCAGGCCTACACTTTTGTTTTTACCCACTGGGCCATGCTGCTGGCCCCACAGTGCCTTTTTAGTATACAATTTTGTTTTTGTAGTAAAAGAAAGCAATTGTGTCACCATGGAGATGATGAATTTTATGTCTCAAATTGGCTGGCTGTGGAGCTCAGATGTATCATCAAACATTATTTTGAATGTTTCTATAAGATGCTTTGGAGTAAGATTTGCATACAAGGTGGTGGCCTTTAGATACAATATAAAATCCTTTATAATTCAAGTAGAGACCTCTCCCAATCAGTGAAAGAGCACAGATTAAAAGGATGGGCCTCTCAAAGCAAGAAGAATTGGCCAGAGACAGTCTTTGATCTTCCCCAGCAGTGTCTTTTCCTATGTTTGCATTTAAAGTACTATTCATGTCTGTGTCTTTAGTGTCCCCATCCTCTCTAGAGGATTTTTGACTCAAAAAGGCTTCATAATCATCTGAGTGAAGTCTTGAAAATTATGTATGTACGTCTGATCTATCTATCCACCTATCCATTTCCTATCATCTATAATCTATCTATTCAATATATTATCAATCTTTTTATCTATCATCTACCTAAGATTTATCATTCTATCTGCATATCCCTTTCTATCATCTACTTACAATCTAGTCATCTGTCTATGCAGATGTCTATCAACTTACAAAGTATCTGTCCATTTATCTATCATCTCAATTGATGAATCCACACTTATTATAAAAAACAGTATTTTATATTTTGAAGAATTCTCCCTCCATCTTTCATTTTACCAGTAGGGATAGACATTTTCCTCTTCATTCCAGACTACCCTTTTTAATCTTCTATAAAGTGAACGCTCTTGGAGGACACTTACAGTATGTTTCTCAACACAAAGGACAGATGCACTTACTGCCAATATTAAGGACTGCATCCTATGCCACAAGTCCATCTTCTGAAATGTGACCCTTTGCATGTGCAAATTAATGTCATTTGACCTTCTCTGAGTCATGCCTCGGGACAGAGGAGTAGGGGAACTGAAGTTGCTGACACTCTGCCTGTTGTTGTTGCTGAAGTCATAGAGTCCTATCTGTCTTTGAACAAAAGTATTCACAACATGGTTCAGCATCCATGTAACTATGTAAGCCAACAAGCAATATCAGACCTTGCCCAGTTATTTTCCGTTTACAAAAACTATTTCAGAGGCTATGTACTGAAAATCTATTCACAATCTGTTCATGGTGGCTCAGAAACCCTATTTGCCAAAGGTGAAGTCTCATTCTTCTCCATTTAGTGTAGGTTAAACTAAATGAATTACCTCTCAGAAGTAGAATGTGGCAGAAGAAATAGGGTGTGATATTTGAGGACTTTTCTACATGTCCTGAGGACTTCATCCCTCCTTCTCAGCCTAATCACTTTGTCTCAATGAATCTGTTTGCCACAGGTAAGCCATATAGAAGACTCTCCAATTCCATGCTAATATCTAAAGGGCTGGCAGATAACTGTGCTTGACAGGCAGTATAACTGTGATGGAAGCAACTGACCAGGGAGAGAGATGCTTGTACTCTAAATTTCCTCGTGAACTATTAAAAAGCAATAATGTGAAATAAATTAATAAATAGAGATTCTAAGCTTAGCTATGAAATCAAAAAAATCCATCCTACCCATTGATCTGGTGCAACTGTGACCAATATATTAAAGTTGCCTGATATGAAGGTAGCATCAGTAGTCTACAAAACTCGTGATGGTTATTCGACCTTCTCTGACTATTAAATACAAAGCATAATTGTCCAGCTTGCTTTCTGTTGCTATGACAAGCAGCGTGGCCCAAAGCAACATGGGTAGTAAAGACTTTATTTTACCTTAGTCCATCATCAAGAGAGGGCAAGGTGGGAGCTCAAGCAGCAACCATGGAAGAAGGCTGCTTACTGACTTGCTCCCTCTGGCTGGTTCAGCTACCTTTAGTAAATAGCCCAGGCCCATCTGCTTAAAGCATGTACCACCCACAGCAGGGTGGGCCCTCTTGTGTCAGTTATCAAGTAAGAACATGATCCACACACATGCTCTCAAGAACAATCTGAAGGTACCAATTTCTCAATCGAGGTTCTCTCTTCATAGGCAGCCATTTGTGAAAAACTGAAGTTCACACACGCATTCTCTCTCTCTCTCTCTCTCTCTCTCTCTCTCTCTCTCTCTCTCTCTCTCTCTCTCTCTCTCTCTCTCTCTCTCACACACACTCTCTCACTCTTTCTCTCATATTTGCTGCATATAAAGCATTGTTTAAAGAGATTGGGCCATGCATATGAAATTCTAACTCCTTTAACATATATTTACCACTTGGCACCATGCCTGGCAAAAGGAAGGTAATCATCAAATCTTTTCCTGTTTGATTTTTTTTTTCACCCAGCAGAGGAGATTCATGGCTACTTGTGTGGTCTTAGCTATCATTTCCCTTCTCTTTGTCTATGACAAATATCTTCTTGTAACTGTGGTGCCTCAAGAAGAAACTCATCCATCCTTTAGGCTCACTAAGCAATAAGCATTAAAATTAATCATGCAAATGAATATTTAAAAGTTACTGTTAGCTAGTTTGATTTTTTTTTTTGAGACAGAGGAAACATCTTCACTTAGTCAGGGTCATGAGAAGGGGAAGGAATGTCATTCTCACCCTAAGCAATCTATTAACACATTGGGTCTCATACCAAAGACTTCAAACATTGTGTCAGGCTCTCCAAAATCTGAACAGAGGGATCCTTTGGAATGTAAGGGAAAATATTAAAATCCTACAAACATTTTGATTTGATTCATTGAGCTAATGTTTTGGGGTGTCTTTCATAAGTTCAGAATACAATAGAAGATATATTACAAGTCTTCTGTTTTATAGATACAGATATCCATAATTTCTACAGGAATAAAAATGCCTTTGGAAGTTGATGAGCAAGAACTTTTTATGGTAGTGTAAGTTTCCTGCAACCATTTGGAGAACTCTGCCATAGATCATGAGTGAAGTTAAAATTGTTGCTGACACTTGCTCATTACAGGAACTGAAACCAATTGAGTTTCCCAGATTACAAGTACGTTTCACAAAAAAGAAAAGAATGGAAGAAAAGAAAAGAAAGGTATGTGATAAAGTATATGGGTTTGAAGACTATTTCAAAATTACAGATAAAAGGCGTCCTTTCTTTGAGACAAAGCGTATCTGTATAGAGGCCACTGAGGGTGAATGGCGTAGAACAATAACCAAGGGAAAATTATTCCTGAGCCAAAGACTCAGAAGGTTGTCCTGGGACCTAGGATAGCACCTTTCTCTGCTGTTCACAGAGAAGAGGTCTTGAGGCTCTCTTCCAATTCTAGATCATTTAAGGAGCCACTTACAGCAGTCAATCTTCAAAAAATATAACACATATGGAGCATATATATATATATATCAGGTAAGAGGGCGCAGTCTATAATTTCAGCCCTGGGAAGTCTAATGCCATAAAATTGCAAATTCAGGACCAACCTCCAGTTATAGATGGAGATCTTGTCTAAGAGCAAATACATATGCAAATTAAGTAAGAAACTTGCCTTGTGTTTCTGAGACAAATGAGAACCTTCAGCATGACACTTACCATGAAAAGTCTATCAGTCATTCATTTGTGTAAATCAGGTTCCCAGTGCACAGTGGAAACGCGTTGAGAACAATTGGTGCAAATCGCCAAGCTGGAGAAAATAGCATGGAATGGGTGGCAGCTTGCTGCTGCTCGTCAACACAGCGTTGGGCGTCTTGTGGGCACTGTTAGATGCTTGTTAATTTGAAGGCCAATTTTGGTATCAACCATTCTATTTATTTTAAATTATCCCATTAACATGTTAGAACTACACTCCGACAACTCTGTGTGTTTGTGTGTTCTATGTATGTGCTTAATTCATATGGATGTGTGCACATGGATGTGCTGTTGTACAGATGTATGCATGCATGTAGAAGACAGAGGTGAATATAAGATGTCTTTCTCAATCATACTATACCTTTACTTTTAGGTTTATTTTTAGCTTTAAGTGTGTGTGTGTGTGTGTGTGTGTGTGTGTGCGCGCGCGCGCGTGTGTGTGTGTGTGTGTGTGTGCAGGTGCTCTTGAAGGGAAGAATAAGGCATCGGGTACCCTGGAGCTGGAGTTACAGCAGTTGGAAGGCTCAAACATGAGTGTATCGCAAGCTCTGGTCCTCTGCAAGATCACTCACTATATGCTTTAAATCACTGAGCCACCCCATCAGTCTCCCTACCTTTCTTTTCCCAACAAAGTCTCTCACTGGACTCAGAACTCTGATTTCACTAGTCTGCCTAGCTCATGTCTCCACCTACCCCTTTGAGGTTATATATGCTCCCTTCTGTTTTTTTTTTTAAACATGGATTCTAAGGATTCAAACTTAGCTCCTCATACTTATACCAGTACTTTACCTGCTGAGCCAACTCCACAGCCCCTATTCTGTCAATTTTTAATTTAATAAGAGAAGGTATAGAATTGGCATCTTTGAGAGTAAACACAGGCTAGAAGAGCTCCTCAATCCTTGGTGAGTCTAAGAAGGATAAGGAAGGGGAAAAGTAAGTATGATACTCCCACATCTCACCCATAGCATAGCATAAGTGATCCTACACATCACCTGTAGGATGCCATCCTAAGGATCCTATACATAACCCATAGGATCACATTCCTACACATAATCTGTAGGAAGTATTCTAGGGATCCTACACATCACACCTAGAATTCTAGGTACCATTTGTTCAGTATAAATGGAGGGACTTAATAAACAATGAATAATTCTGGTGTCTCTCATCGTTGTTAATGACCAAGAGGTTATGCAAAGCACTACAGATCACTAATTATTTTTAGTGTCACATTGCAGTGTTCAAAATTTCTAAATGAGCAATAGTTCCATTGTGGTTTGACACTGTTGCCTCGTCTCACTATCTATGAAGTTTTAACTTACATGTTGTGAATTCCCTCTGTGGAAAATAAAACCATGGTGAAGAACTGTGTCCCATCAGATTAGAGTTGAGTGAGCTGCTAGACACACAGCACAGACAACTAAAGTATGGCACAGAAAATATGAACAATCAGCTTATGCCCACTGATAGTTAGTTCGTAGAAAAAAGGGGCCCAAATGAGTAAAGACCATTTGAAGAAATCTAATCCAATTATTAAATGTAATGTTTCACTATATTTTGTGATTGAACATTGAAAATGCATTTGACATTAAACTCCACAAATGCAAATTGTCCCTCCTCCTGAATAAAATACAATTGTCCTCAATATGACTTTTAAAGCCCGAAGTCATTACCAAACAGAAGAAAAGTTCCCCAAAGGTATTTTCATGCATGGGACATTTACATGTCTATGCTAATTATTGAGTTATAAGAGAGTCAACGGTAAAATTTTGTATTGTACTTTTCCATTGTTTAAGTTTGGATGTAAAGCAGAGTAAACACTGACCTGGCCGAAAGTTTTGACCCTGATTACTCTATCCACCCCTACCATACACATATACTGACCTACTCACACATGTCACACATGACAAGAACGCACACATTCCTGCAGGTCACATCTCTTCTTACTGTCACAGAGGACACGGCCTTGACCAAACATGCTTTCTTGGGGTTCATATTTTGGCACCTGGATCTTACCAGGAAGTTCTCTGTTTATATTCCTTTGCTTCTGTCTGAATGCTAGTTGTTTGGATCATTTGAACAATTCTTAGAGCCTCCAGTCCATGATTTGTTTTGGCTTGCTGTGGTGGGCCTCATAGGATCACTCACTAAATACATGCAAGATTTTATTATCGGTTACTGGAGGACATAGCTTTGATTTGTTGGATATCTGGTCCATTCTTTTGCTAGGATCACTGTAACAAAGTTCCACAAACAGGATGCTATGAACGGAGTACATTTATTGTCTCACAGCCCTGAACGTTAGAACTCAGAGCAAGGTGCCAACTGGAGTTAGTTCTCTCTCAGGGTGCAAAGACTGTGTTCTAGCTCTTTCCTCGTTTCTGAAGTTTGGCTAGAGGACTTCAGCATCCCATGGCTGGCAGGTGAAAATCACCATCTTTTCTTTCATAAGCACACATTTTGTTCTTTCTATGTACATGCCTTTGTCTTAGTCTTCTGCTTTATATAACCACCAGTCTTGGTGGATAACAGCTTGCACAAGGACCTCATTTTAGACTAAACTTCTCAGAAAACACCCTGTTCGCAAACGTGGTCACATTCTTCGATATCTAGAATTGGGGCTTCAACATATGCATGAGGCACAACTCATCCCCAATGTCTAATAAAGTCTCTAATCCAGAACATGCACCTCAATCCTGCCAATGGCTGACTTGAGTTCCCAGACCCCTCACTGGCTGAGATGCTAACATTCTAGATAATGAACATGATACAGCATGTTAACAGGGCTCAAGCTGCTTGAAAAATCACAATTGATATCTATGTTTTGGCTTAATAGTTCCTTTAATAATTTTTTCTTTCTTCTCTTTACTCATTCTATGTCCCCGAGATTACAAAGGCAGAAATCATGACCCTTTGCTTTTTTGTTTGTATATTGGCAGAAATAAAGCACTAAGAAAGTTCTGTCTTTTGTCTTTCCTTTAAAAATCTAAAAGCACACTTAAAATGGCCACTATAATCCAAAACCAGTAGGTCTTAGAAAAAGGAAAATTCCCTCTCAAAGTCACATTATTTGCTAGAATAAAATCAAGTCCTTTTTTCTTTTAATTTCAATTTCTTTTATCTAAGAGTTAATGAGTTCACCTGGGTTTAAGGAGATTTGTAATGGATTTTTAAATCCTTACTATTATTATTTTTATTATAACACTAGGTTATTAATACCAAGCTAAAAATGTCACTCAACATGCAAAATGAAGTGCTAAGTATCTTTTAGCTTTTAAGAAGTACATTATATAAAGAGTCCATTATGGAAATAATCTCAGGTTATAGCCAGTTCTCAAAAGACCTGTGAAATAAGATTTTTTTTAAATCATAGTGTTACAGGCCATTAGATGAAATAAATTTGTAAAACATACTAAAATTTCAGCCTAAGAAATGCTTCTCAGAGAACAGTGACAATTTGTACTAAAATCATAATCATATATCTATGACTGTCACTTAAAGATACAATTACTAATAGTCAATGATGATAACATAAACTTCTTCGGGATTTGCACTTAATATGACCTTCCAGCCTGGAGTGGATATAGGACAATAAAAGCCATGGTTGCCATCTGTCCACTGACTGACATTCCTAGAAAATGGCAAATATACGGAATCATTCCTTCAGCCTGTCCTTACAGAGACAGGAAAAGGCAAGGCAGATGCTTTCCCATCCACAAAACATGCTCCAGGTATCAACTGTGATCAACATAGTGTCAAGAGAAAGAGAAGGAAAAGGATCAGGAATCCTTCACTGGATAAGGGAGAGTGATGAAGCTGGAGGAGATGCTGCTTCATCTGCTTCCTGGGGAGGTGGAGGGGCTCCAGGGCTGCATCAATGGCTCCAGATATTCTGTTGGAGTGAATGTGAATAGTGAGGGTGGGGCAGATGGGAGGAGCTGAATTCTTGTAGGACCCAGAACACCTCTGCCTGTGACATTTGTGAATGGAATAGGGATGGCACGGTGTTGTGGAATATTAGTTTAAGATGTGCTGCATTTGTTTATGCTGTGGAACATTTGTTTAATGATGCAAACATGTGTTGCATTTTTTTATGTTGCATTTTTTTTCAACTCTTAAACTCTTTTACCTTGCCTGACTAAAACACCTGACTGGTCTCATAAAAAGCTGAGCAGCCAAAAGTTTGTCAGGACATCCTTGCTCGTGTTCTCCCTCCATCTGCTCCTCATTGGGACCTTGGGAGCTCAGTCCAGTGCTCCAGTGTGGGTCTCTGTCTCTATCTCCATCCATCACCAGATGAAGGTTCTGTGGGAGCCTAGCCAGTTTGGATGTTCACCTTCCTAGACATGGACGGAGCGGGGAGGACCTTGGACTTTCCACAGGGCAGGGAACCATGACTGCTCTTTGGATTAGAGAGGGAGGGGGAGAGGAGGGGGGGGAGGGGGAGAAGAGTGGGGGGAGGGGGAGGGAAATGGGAGGCTGGGAGGAGGCGGAAACTTTTTTTTCTTATTCTCAATAAAATAAATAAATAAATAAAAGTTTGTCAGGAGAGAGGGATGGGTGGAGTCGCCAGGCCAAGAAAATAAATAAGAGGAAAAATCTAGGCCCGAGAGCAAGGAGCAAGAAAAGAAGGAGAGAGGATTACAGGGGGGCAGCCACCCAGCCACACAACCAGCCACAGAGTAAAAAGGGAAGAAAGACATATAGAATAAAGAAAGGTTTAAGAAAAACCCAGAGGCAAAACAGAGAAGAAAAGAAACAGGATATTTTAAGTTAGAAAAGCTGGCTAGAAACAAGTCAAGCTAAGACCAGGCATTCGTAATTAAGAATAAGTCTTTTGTTTGTGAGCTGTGTGATGGGGCCCCAAAAAGAGTAAAAAAGAAAAAAACCAACTACAGTGTGGTTTGTGACTCATATTTTGACTCATATTCTTATGAGAATGAGGAAAATTCATCTCACTTCCACTATGTAAAAAATCATTGTCCTAGCAGAGTGGGCTTATGGTGCTGAATGTGAATGAATGGGCACCAAAATTACAGCGCACTGCAAATAATAGGAATGATGGTCTTGATCATGTAAACGTCTCCTATCCAAAACTGTGTTCTGCCCAATACTATGAAGCAGAGCTCTGTGCATGTGTATATTTAAAACGTCTTTCTTCTAAGTTTTTAGTTGAATGATAAATACAATCACATCCCATAAAGCTGTTCAAAATCCAGTAGCTAGAGAGGTCATGGGCCCAAAGGGGAACATATTGCCTTTGTTTCCCTAGATGGACATGTTGTCAAACTGTCATTTAATTATTGATATTCATACACATAGACTGTGACCACTCTCAGCCTAGAGCACGGAAGTTGATTTTTTGCAGAGAGCAATGATTAATACCAAGACTCCTCTGGTCAAAGTGCTGCAAAATAAATGGCAACTAGCAAGCAAACATTGCAGAAGGAAGAACTGAAGAGCTACAGGTTTGGGAAGGGTGTCATAAAATGCTACCATTGAGGTGTGACATTGTAATTGCAGTCACGAACATACGACAGTTATGGATACCTCATGAGATGGGACCATTCAGCATTCCTGTGGGGCTACCGTCTGTTAATTGTTGTGTATGTGGAGAGTCGTTTTCTCAAATGATGCAGCCACTGCATGGCACTAGTTAAGAAGAAGGATTTCAGTGAGAAAAGAATGGAGTACCCAAAGGTAAATCTAGGGGAACACAGTCATAATATATTGGATATACTCATGAAATTTATCAAAAGAAAAAATAATAAATTAGGAAAGAAATGAAATTGCATAGTTTAGAATTCCAAAGATGCAATGAAACTGAGCATTTCTTCCTTAGAAAATACTTTCGGAATAATTAATCAAACAAGACAGTAGGGCTTCTGACTTCAGACTCACACTTCCTTTCTCTTTTTCTTAACCACTGTCAACATTCCACAGATTAATCACCAGCTACCACTAACAATGCTCTGTAGGCCATAACTCACACAAACACAATTAATTCACAGGTCCCGAAGGCTGGAAGACACTGCAGAGCGTCCGGGTGACTTTACACAATGAACACAGAGTTGACCTAGGACTCAGATTTTCTGGAATTTTCTAAAAATGTGTCAGATTCAAATCAAAGTTGCCATGGGATGTAGACATAAATTCAACTTTTGACAAAAATGAACCATGGTACTGATAGAATCATCTAAAATTACTGCTGTATTAGCCACTGGATTGTTAACTTTAGATGTCTGGTTTGAGTTATCAAATAAAGATAACAATACTACATTCCTTATATGATCCAGAGAAACAAAGCACAAGATAATTACTCAGAAATTATCTACTAAAATGGGATTTTTATTTTAACTGTTTGCTTTATACTATGCCAACTATGATATAGCATAGTATATGGAAAGTGGTGGAATATGCCAACTTAAATTTACTTATAAATCTTTATTTTTTATATATAACATATATGCAGTGCTTTGTATGTTATATACTGAGTCTTTCTTATTTTTTCTTTGTACATAATGAAAACACAGCAAGAAAAAGACAATTCTTTATTTCTAAAGATGATTTGAAGAAGTCTTTTAATCGAAAATCAAGAGAGCAGAAGTGTGAGTGTGTGTGTGGTGTGTGTGTGTGCGCGCACGTGCGCATGCATGTGTGTGTTCTCCAGGAAGACAAACTACAAGTGAACATATTTTACTATATTAAAAACACTCAGTTCTATGCACTTAATTACTTTTTAATAAATTCAATTTTACTTATTACTACTACTACTACAGAATTTTTCAAAACTGGTGAGAAATTTTACAGAGGAAAGCATGTTTTTGTTTTTTGAACCACAGTTATTTTTAAAACCTCTTCAAGGAAAGGAGTAAGAAGAACAGACGTGGGTGGGTGTGGTGACACATGCCTGTCATCTCAGCATCCAGGATGCTGAGTGAAGAGAATGGAGAACTCAAGCCAGTCTGTGCTGTGTATCTATCTGTCTGTTCCTAGAAAGACTGTTTAGGTTTTCATAGGCTTATGATCCAGGTACTTTGCTACTAGTCAGAACTGTGTTGAACCTCAGCCACTGTTACCATTCTGAACAACAATAAATGGGTTTCTTCACGTCCAAGCTTCGGGAATATGACTAATTCTATGTTGCATCCCCTAATACGTAATTTCACTTTCTTCATTCCCAGATACCATTGGTAAATCACAGTCCAAAACTATGAAATGAAAACCTCCTGAATTAAATGATTCATAACTGTTTGATTGCTTATGATGAGTAGCTTGATAAGGCTCATGTACATCCCATCGAGGACGCCACATCCACTCTGTGCTACCCTCCCAAAAGTCACTTAGTGACCATCTCAGTTTCAGTGTTGAATGTCATACGGAAGTATTTGCTGTCAGGTAAGCCATACATAATGGACTATTACTACATCTACGTCATTCACTACATTTCACTGCATCATCCAGGACAAATCATTATATATTGGGGTAAGCAAGTGAGGGCCAGTTACAGCAGCAGAAGAAAACCTTCCAGGTTATGTGCAACAGCCAGCAGCTCAAGCTCTGCACCTGAAACATCATTGCTGTGTTACTAGAGGCTGCTCTCAGCCAAAGCTGAGTGGGACTGCTGTCCTCTCTTCTTCCTATCTCTCCACTCTCTTCCTTCTCTTTACCATCCTTTATTTCCTCATTCACTCAGGTCCACACCTGGGTTTTCTCATACACTCTCAGAATCTCCGGTCTATGTTTTCTCATAGGTGTTTCTTTAGATATATTTCTTGGTTTCTGCTTCTTTGAGGCCCCAGACTGGCATAGGTAGGCTCCCCTAGACTGCAAGAATGAAGCAAAAATAAAGACAGCTTGAATCAAGAAATGAATAGCACATATAGGGTGTAATATTTTCTCCTGATGGTGAGAATCAAGGAACATTCCAGCCAAAACTTCTACAGAAGTCTCACAAAACAGAACAAAATAGAACTGATAAGAGCACCTTGTCCAGGACAGATGTCCTTCGGAAGATGAACAATACTGGAGTCACTGATATGGTTAAACGTTATCAAAAGAAGACTGACTAGTCAAGGAGAGTGTAGAGGTTCACTGCTGACAGATAGTGAAAAAGCTAAGTGATATAGAAACAAACGTAATTATCAGCTGCCTAGGAAATAGTGAGCAGAACAGGAAAATCATAGGAAGGACATCGATACAGAAACATGAGGCCAAATAGATAATACTGCCTTATTTTCCATCTGGGAAATCAAGAGATGATTCCTAGAACTGGAAACTGGAAAGCAAATAGCAATAGCAGGGTGGCGGATATAGCTCTGTTAGAAGTACCAAGAGGGTACTTAAAAGGTTTAAAACTACTTGCTTCTGGATAGAGGAGTATTAGAAAGAGGCCAGGCATAGCTGCTTGTCTCAAAATAAGTGGGAGTGCATTGTACACCGTTGTTTTATGTAATCAGCTGGATAGAGCAATTTCTTTCCTGAAACATCATGTATGTAAAAGTTATATTACATATAATCAGAGCTGAAAACATTAGCCCATTATAGGGAGTGTCCTACCATACTAGAATGACTGCCTTCAAATCCCAGCTTCCTCCTTAAGAAGAGTCATGGGCATTGATGATCTGGATTTCAGAAACATGCTTATGAAGGGGAAAATGTTCAGACTACTTTATAGGAACAATGTAAGGATAAATGTGGAAACACGTGGCAGGCTAATGCTTGCTGGAAGGATGAGCTATGGGTCTGTACACATCTCTTCTTCTTAGGGGCTCCTGCTTAGGAAGCACACAGTGGTGGGGAGAGGGTGGCACTGTGCATGAGAACACAGCATCTGGAACCCGTCGACCTGTGTCAAAATCCCTATGCATTATTTTTCACATCTATGGACATGGGCTTAAACTTCTTGGTAGCTGTTTCTAGTAACTATACATTATTAAAAAATAATAGGGCCATTTCCCTCTATACTCCTGTGAGAGAAAAAAAAAGTAAGCACATACGAACACACAGGACAGTGTAACCTGTGCCTAGCAGGTAGTAAATAGCACACATGATGCTTTCATTCTCTTTCCCATCTTCAATCTTTGAAAGAATTTTCTGTTAATATATTCCCTCGGGTCTTTTGCAAATCTAGGTTAAGTTAGACTTGTAACAATGACAGAAGCTAACTCTCTTCAATGGGAGAATGATTTCTTTTTCACGGAGTATGAAAACATTGAATTCACTTGCCAGCCTCCTGGTAAGTGTTGTCTAGGGAACCAGAGGTCAAATTACACCCGTATCACTGACCAGTTGCGTAATGTTGGACAAATTAAGAGATGTGTTTGCTTCTGCCATTCTATTCCCGTCTTTGTAAGATCAGCATATGATAAAACTTAGCTCATAGAGCTATAGTTGGGATTACACCTGGCATTGTGAGTACAGTACATATTATTATGCCTGGCACAGAAGAGGTGGTCAGGGAATGTCAAAGGTCAATTGCACTCCTAGCATTAACATTACCGAAATGTTTCTCTCCTTTAAGTCCTTGAGCAGAAGATACATCTGACTGAGAAATTATCCAAAAATGTCTATTAATTTATGATTCATTCTATTTTTATTTGTGTGTTAATGTACATGTTCAGATGCACATGTATGCACAGGCCTTCAGAGGCCAAAAGGTCTATGTCAGGCTTCTTCCTCAGTCGTTCTCTACTTGGAAGGTTATGTTAAACTATGCATCTGGAGGGATGCAAGCGAGTGAAGATACCTCTGGAGAACAGAGGCTTCAAACTGGGGTCCTGTGGAAGAGCAGTATAAACTCTTAAACGCTGAGCCATATCTCCAGCCCTTCCATTTTATTGTTTTGAGACACGGTCCCTGTCTGAACGTGGAGGTCATCCATTGGCTAGAGTGGCTGGCCAGGGAGTTCCAGGGCCCTCCTTGTCTCTACTTCCCCAACAAGGGGGTGACAAATGTGTGCACCCAGACTTTATCTGTGTGAGTGTTCACATCTTCATATTCACTTAGGATGTACTTCACCCATTAGTCTAGCTCCCCAGACCCCCTGATTTCTTAAATGCTCAGATATTTGACATGTTTCGAAAAAGTCAGCCATGTGCTATTTATTTACAGTGTATGGCATTACATGCTTTGAGTTTTTAAAGTATGCTAGCTGAAATCTACATTTAAAACATGAACTCTAAGGTTCTTGTGTGTGTGGATGCGAATGTCTGTGTGTTTGTGTGTGTCCTCTATTGCTATCCCTTGTTAGCAAGTCATGTTTATGTATTTGTGTTCTGCAATTGAGAAAAATACAAATCACAAGACTATTTTAGAGATTTTTTTTTCTAAAAATTATTATGTGTATGTATGAGATCATGTGGGTTTGGGCATGTGAGCACATTACCCACAGAGGTAAGGAAAGGAGGTTATATTCCCTGATACTGGAATTTGAGGTAGTTGGGAGCCTCCCTACATGTTTGGAGCAGAACCCACATTCTTGCAATAGCCCTAAGTTCCTTTAACTGCTGAGCCATCCCTCCAGTACACTTTGAGTGCTTCCTCCATGTCATGGATCTGGCTTTCTTGCAATTCATCTCAGAATCAACACTGAAGATTATTCTACTTCCAAAATGAAGGGCTTAAACCAGCAATGCCCAGTAATTTGACATATATCTTTGGACTTATTTTTGCCATTTTATTATCTATGTCCTCAGTTCAATTTTATATATATATACATATATATATACACACACATATATATGTATATGTGTGTGTGGTGTGTGTGTGTTTGTGTTTGTATGTATGTATACATCCTTGTGTGGGTGTGCCTGTATGTGTACCTTCAGATGCACTATTGAAATGTTTTCCTCCATTCAAAACTGTGAACAGGAAATGTATATATTTGAGAAGCCTTCCTTAAAATCTTATATCTCTTTCTTATTTTCTCTTGTGTGTGTGCATGTATATGTTCATCTATGAGTTGAGTGTTCTGTACTTTGTCTGAATGCACTACCAATTTTGTTAAATGCAGAGTAGTTTCAAACAAGTCATTTCATGGCTAAGCAATTAACAAAATAAACTGCCCAAACTAAACTTTTGCAATGTTAAATATTTTATTACTATTCAAATAATGATTTTTGTTTTGCTGAGGAAGAAGGGAGTGGTCAAATTATCCAGATCATGGCTCATTTTTTCCCATTTCTCTCTGTGTGTCTCTCTCTCTCTCTCTCTCTCTCTCTCTCTCTCTCTCTCTCTCTCTCTCTCTCTCTCACACACACACACACACACACACTTTCTTTTTCTCTCTTTCACAGGGTCTCTCTCTTCTAGCTCAGGTTGACCTAATATTCACTATGCAAACTGGCATTGAATTCTTCATCCTCCAGCCTCTTTTTCCCAAGATTTGGGATCTTAGGAATGAGCCAAAGGGTCCAGTTTTCCATGGTGGGGTTTCATGGCTGTTTAGCAAGTTCTCTGTAACCTGAGCTGCAACCCACCCCATATAGTAAATGTATTTACTTGCTTTTGCTTTCAGAGACTGGCTCTATGTCTTTGGCTCAATGATCCAAGGTCTTCTAGCTGTCTGTCATAAAGTTTTTTCAATCCCACATTATGGCTTAATAAAATGATAACATAAACTAAATTAAATATCTTTGCAAAACTCAGACTCAGTAGATAATAATTTGCATAATAAATTTTTGAACATTAATGTTGAATCAGCATAAAATGTTCATATACATAGTGTGAACTAACACATGCATTTATAGTTTAGTAGAAACAGTAATTCATGATCCAGTTGCCTCCAGGAAGAACCTTAATTTAATCACACAGGGCCATTTTTGGTTAGAAACACAAATTAAAAATTCTTTGAATTGTTCTACAATAAAGAAATCCTTTCTAGGAACATAACCACCATATGTTAATCTCTTGCAGTATTATTCGCTGATCATATTGAAATTGTTATCTTTTTGTGGAGATAAATCTCATGTACCCCAGTCTGCCCTCAAACTCTGCAGCCAAAGCAACCTTGAACTTCAGATTCCCCTGCCTCCATCTCCCAGGTGCTAGAAAGAGAGGCACGTGCTACGACCTAGCTCAGCTCCAGGTTGGGAATGGAAGCCAGGGCTTTGTGCTTGTTTGGCAGGTACTCACCCAAACGAGCTACATCCCAAGTCTCTCACTGACTGCAGCCTTGACTGGAAAATCCAATTACAAATTAAATCTTGAGGACAGAAGAAAATAATGTTGTTCTTCCCCCATAAATTTATCCCATTCTGAGAAAACGAGATCTGTTAAAGTACAGATGCATCCTCTGGCTCAATGGCTTTGTTTTTTCCATTTTTACTATGAAGAGATTAGACTATTGTAAATAAAGAGGGCAGGATGAAGAAGGCTGGTCCAGTGTCAGAGAACTTGTTGGGATTTGAATTCGAGGTTAATAAACACCTTCCATTTGAGGAAAATTAGAGAGTTCCTCGTAGAAGCTGAAGGTCAGTATTCCATTTTATCTTGATTTGAAAGTTGAAGGTCAGATCTGAGATAATTAGTTCGAGCATTCCAGAGAAAAATAAACACCACCCACCTATCTCAAAATAGCCAGGATGTTATGCATAATTCTTATTTTTTTTTTCCTGCTGATTCTGAAAGGAAATCAGAAACAAAGTCTTTCAGCACTCAGGTACAAACCGGCAAAGTATCTCTCATACATGTAATTTGCCTAGGACTCAGAGGAAGTAGAAGAGATACATCCTTAATTCTAACTGCAAACTGCTTCTAGTCTCTCAGGCAGAGAAGAAACAGCATTGTCAAGAGCCTCAAGGAGGAAGAAGACATCCTTCCCTTTTGTTAAGGGAGTTGAGAAGCTACCCTCATCTAAGATGCTGTAAGGAAATGCCACAAGTGGGGTGCCTCTGTTAGAGGCGCTCAGGGTCTAATCCCAGTGTTTCCATTCCTTAGCCTCTTAGTTCTAACTTCAAAATAAAAGTTAACAGATTTTGAGATGAAGCAAGATAATTTTATGTGGAACAAAGCAATAGTACAGATCAGAGAGAGGTAACAGTCACGACTGACAGGGAACCACATAAGATACTCAAAAACCCAAGCAAGTTACAGCCTAGGGTCTCCTTTTATGGGATCTGAGAGAAAGGGGAGATGGTCTTCAAGGACATAGTTTGGGTGGTTTTCTCTTTCGATTAATAGATAACATAATCACTTCTCTGCTGTGTATGTAGAATCATGTGCGCTCCCAATTATACCTAAGCATAAGATGACAAATAGTGGGTTCTCCCCAGAAAGTCCCTAGAAGACACAGCTGGGCTTGACTCCACATGCTCCCAAACTGGCTCAGGCCCTTTTCTACCCTTTGTATCCAGATATGTCAGAAATACACTTGAATAGAAACTGTCAAAATTTGATTGCTGCCAGAGATGGAGAAAGTCATGTTATTGTTCAAAGATGGGACTACATTGCAGTGGTTGTCAACCTGTGGGTCACAGCTCCTTTGGGGTCGAATGACCTTTTCCCAGGGGTTGCCTAAGACTACCAGAAAACACAGAGGACATTACGATTCATAACAGCAGCAAAACTACACTTACTAAGTAACAATAAAAACCATTTTATAGTTGGGGTTCCTACAACATGAGGAACTGCATTAAAGGGTCATAGCATTAGCAAGGTTGGGGCTTAGAGCCAAATGCATATGTGACTTGAGGGACTCTGAAATTCCTGGGTGTGTTGTTTGGAGAAGGGTGTGTATGCATAACATCTGTAGGTGAAGGAACTAGGTTGCCAAGTCCATTATTATGGGAGTATATAGCTCAAAATCCTAACGGAGGCGCCAAGGTCCTAAAATGCCTCCTTTGCTTGCCTGCCTTGACAGAAACTGATTTCCTCACCATTCTAGATTGCTGATCTCGAGGGTCATGTTGCTAGCAGGGTGGATGCCTTCTCTTCCTCACAAGCCCTTTCCTCTGTTTACAAGGAGGAAGAGAGCCCTTCTTCGTCTACTGGATCAAGGCTTCATTTTTACCACCTTATTTAAGCTTCACTTTGCTGCCTCCCCAAAGGCTTCATTTCCAGCTCCAGATAAGCAGGGGTGAGCGCCTCGGGGTGTGAATTTTGAGTTCTCATCAAAGCTAATCAAGAGACTGTTTTTCTCCTAATGCACTCTCACCTGAAAGCTCCCTCTGTGACACAGATCTAATTACAGGTGTCCAATTTATAAACAGCTCTGGGAGAGGTAAACAGGGGCAGCATTCTCCTGCGGTGCCAGCTACTACATTCACTGATGATCAATGAGACTCAGATTCCAACTGTGGAACCACACCCCTGGGTCTCAGAGCCGTTAAGGGAAATAAGAAGCAGCATATTCTGGGCTCTGTTATATTTGCAATTATTCCTCAACCGCCGTCCTGCAACGTAACATTCAGATTCAAGATCACTGGCAGAATCAATTGCTAAGCTTAGAAGTACTTTCTTAGTAGTGTTTTAAAAAAATCATTTATGCACACACACAAACACACACATACATACGTTTCGTCTGCATGTATGTCTGTGCACTATTTGCAAGCCTGATGCCCACAGAGGCCAGAATAGGGTATTGGGTCCCGTAAAGCTAGAGTTACAGTCAGTTGAAAGCTACCATACATGGCTGGAAATTGAACCTGGGTCCTCTGGAAGAGCAGCGATACTTTTAACCAGAGTCATGTCTCCAGCCCCAGAAGTATTTTTCTTTAAAAAAGAAACTCCCATGAACTTCCAGAAACTAAAAATATCAGGAGCTTTCTATCAAGAACCCAAGAGCAGCAAGGAATCACTTATGAAGTCTTGTTGAAGGCTAGGAATGAAGCTCGGTCGAATGCTTGCCTAACATTTACAATGCTGTATGTTCTATCCCCAGCGTGGCATAAACCAGGTACGGTGGTAATTTAATTTCAGCATTCGGGAGGTGAAGACAAAGGGCTTAGAAGTTCAAGGTCACCCTGGACTGTATAAAGAGTTTGAAGCCATTCTGCAGTACATAGGAACCCATCTCAACAAAAATCCTCCGGTTGCCATGCGTGATGACATCCTCTTATAGTCCCAGCAATTAGGAGGTCGAGCCAGCCCAGGCTACATAGGGAATCTGAGGCAAGCCTGAATTACAAAGTAAGACAGTCTCAAAAACAACAATACCGAAAACAAGACCAGTTCATTAGAGCTCTAGTCAAGGACCTCTGCCTTACAGGCGCATCGCCTCTCCAGGCACGGTAACAGACAGTCCCGGGACCCAGCTGCAGAAGTCTACAGAGCGGTTGGCTAATGCTCTGGAATGCAGCCTGTGGCTGTTCCCTGAATTTTCCCTCTGAGCAAACAAGCTGGCTCTAGAGGTAATCACACATACTCACTTATTCCCATTAGCAACCCCAAACAAGCAAGTGGCTTTACCCAAACAGCAAGAAGGACAGTTATTTTTGAATGTGCCCTGCTTAATATGTTTCACAATTTGGGATTTCTCAATAACAAGAATTGGACAACTATTCGAATTACAGGAGGTTTCAGAAGCAGACAGACCAAGTAGGAAGAGAGCCAAGGAAGGGCAATGAGTGCTTGAATGAAAGTGGGGTATTCTTATTCATAGAATTCTACTATCACTCTTAGAAAGTGCTATTGAAATGGAGTTTAGGTTCAGTGTGGCCACGTGACTTTAATCCCAGCAATTGGATAGGTGTGGGGGAGGGCAGAGGCAGACAAATTTCTGTGAGCTTCAGCCTGGTCAACGTGGGGCATGCTAGGCCAGCCGGAGCTACAGAGATAGACCCTGTTTCAAAAGAACAAAACACAGCAAGGCATAACAACAACCACTGAGTTTCGGAGGAAACTAGTTGTGACTTTTGATGATTATCAGAGGAACTGAGTAGATAGTTTTCTCTCAACATGTTTGGCTTCCTGTATTTTTTTTTTTTTTAAATAAATATGTTCCCAACTAGCCCTGAGGAATGCAGCCTGCTCAGTACCCAGGGGAATAGAGCAAGTCACAGCAAGTCAGGGAGGCAGAAGTTTCCTGATTTCCCATAATGACCTTGTGGGAGCTGCAGTGAAGATGGACAGTCTCTTTCCCATGTAGGCACCTCCTGCTGAGTCAGTTTGTCAACGTGACGCAGGGAAAACTTCACAGCCCTGTGTGCCTCTACCCTCTCTGCTCTCCGGATACCAGCCGTGAGTGTACCTCCAGCACACCCTTCCGAGCTTCCTCTTGCACAGCCACCAGGGTCCACATTCACCCTGCAGGTGAGCTGGATTTAGAAAAGACACAGTTGAGGCTCTCGGATAAACAGGCGGCAGGCTAACAATTACAGGATTGCCAAATAAGGCTTGCTTTTTAAAGCGATAATAAGGACACCTACATTAATGGCGCATTTCCCTAAATGGGAAGCGGGGGTTGTCCGTCGTCAGGACACATGCGTATTCAACACAGCTGTTTCTTCAGAGGGATATCTGAAGTCAGCAGTTCTCACACATTGAGCAGGCTGCCTCTTAATGCACACAACTATTTCATAATTTAATTTTACTTTTCAACATTCCAAACGACTGACAAGGCACTCTGATAGGCAGCCGTGCTTGAAAAAGACACAGCTAGTCAACTGAAGGAAGTATTTCCTTGTGAGAGTCATTTCTTGGACGATTCCTTTCATCTGGAAACCAGGAAGTGAGTCAGCTTTACTAACTCCAGTCCCCTGCTCGGTGTTTTATTATTCATCCGGACTAAGAACATTTCTTTCTTTCTTTTTTTTTTTTTTTCCTGCCCACAGAACCTGGTATGACCAAGCAGGCAGGTCACTTGTTGAAATCTCCTCTTCAAAACATCCACAGGTTCTGTTGTCAAGGATCCTAACAGCCTCTGTTTGGAAAGGTGCCTGGCTGCTCACAAGACTGTGACTCATCAGCGTTAGCTAAACACAAAGCCCGGTTGACAAAATCCATGATGTCATTCCTTTTCTATGTATCTTTAACATACTTTAGATACAGAAGTCCTTGGGTAACAGGCAAAGCTTTCAAGTAAGAAGAACACGGCTGAAATACTTAGAGGAAAAACACCCTGTTATGTCTGAATAACAAAGGCAATGCAGGCTCCAGGATTCTGGGCTTGTCCTATTTGCTGATACAAAGAACTCCACAACGTTTTACAGTGTATAAACTAGTCACTAGGGCTGGTTAAAGATTAACTCAATTGAAATATTTCGGGCTTGAGTAACTACTGAGGATTGCCAAGTTTGGTAGAGCTGAAACCTCAACAGCTCCCAAGAACTCTGTTCCTTGAGGCCCACCAAAAGAACTTGCAGAAGAATTTTAACACGTTTCAAAATCAAGAGCAAATACTAAAGGGGTGCGTGTGGATGCGTGTGTACGTGCGTGCGTGCGTGCGTGCGTGTGTGTGTGTGTGTGTGTGTGTGTGAAACGTGACCATCAGTATCTTCCCACCTTCTTTCTGGCCCCTTATGTTTATTTAAGAAGCAAATATAACTTCTACTGTAAATAATAGCAAAAATGAAGTGTCAAAAAAAATCCAATTTTCCTAAGAATGATCCTTAAAGGGCAAAATATAAAAAGCCAAATGGATCAAGTCAAGTGACCTTACCTCTGTGTTAAAATGTAATGTGAGGAAGGCAGCATAACCGGGTGACATCATTGTTTACCTAACCTGTTACTGGTCCTGACAGCGTATTAAGGAAACCTCCATAGCCAGTAACACAGATAGCAATCTGTCCTGAGAAACCCAATCATTTTAGCGCAAAGCCAGCCAATAATAAATAAAGAATCGGTGATTAATTATGATGACCTTACTGCTCCTCTGGATGAATTCATTCGGGAGGATGGTGGTGGTTCAAGGCAGGAGTGTTTCATTTGGGAAAGGTTTAGGCTCATGTGATGAAGTGATGCTTTCAAATTGAGCAAATCGTTGTTTAACTTCCTTTTTCCCGCACTGCCTGTTCACTTCTGGGAAATCTTAAGAAAACACAGAAACATTGTCAATCTCAAAAGCGGAAGTCAAGGATTGGAAATGTGATATTACATCCTGCCCACCGCCAGAAGCAGCACTGGGATTAGAAGAAACTTTTTCTGTACTCCTTGTAACTTCATTTTTTCCCTTAAATCTCATTTGAAAATTCTGTCTGCCATTCAAGATTAGTTTCCCAGACTCCTTTATGTTAAGGGGGCCACAGAATAGCAGTTTTTCCTTTTTCCAACAACACAAATTCTTATGGAGGATAGAGGACAACCTCAGGTTTTGGTTCCTTTTGAGGGTTTATAACCCTTTGAGACCTTTGAGACAGTTTCTCAATGAGTCTTGGACTCATTTAGGCTGCCTGACTGACCAGCAAGACCCAGGGATCTTCATTTCGCTCTCTGTCCAGCATTGGAATTGCAAGAGTTGAGCACCGTAGTTGGTGCTTTTTATGGGTTCTGGGAATCAAAATGAGATCCTCATGCTTGTATGTCAAGTACAGACAGAGGTGGCTTCCCGGACCCCAGATCCTCTTCTTATGCTGGCCCTGCTCCATCTCATAGGTTGTTCATCCTGTTCTTATTTCCCCAAATTTCACTGTGTGTACAAAGTATTTCCCCCTAAGGAGATCTCTTTACCAAAATTTGTTCAGACACAAGTTCTCAAGACTTACACTCCTCCTAAGTACATTAACAACACAAGAAATGCAATAGCTCTTTGAACAATTAAAAAAGAAGGAGCCTGGTATGAGGAGGCAGGAGGAGCCCCCAAAGGCCACGGGACTTAAGCAGAGTTATGCAGCTGCTTTGTTTGTCTAAAAAAAATATAAATTATTTTTTAGAATCAAAATGTGATTAAATATTTGGCAGGATTTTTTTCATATTAGTGGGGTATGAATAGATAGATATGAAGTTTCTTATACAAGCAAATCAATAAGATCACATATGTTATTTATTTAATAGCTTTCTTCCACCAAATGGTATAAACTCAATCATTCTTCTCAAGGAAACAAAAGTCCTAGCAGTCATGGCCTCTGATCAAACTGGGAGGCCAAGAAAAGAGATGCAACCATTATGACCAAGAAGAGCAACACTTTTTCTGATTTTATTGTCCTTCAGCACAAGCATCCCACAAATAATTATAACTAACTTACTTTCCATGTTTCAAAGAAACTGCCAGGACCACTCCACAGAAAAAAAAGTCTTCTACTTCATGTATGTTAATAATATTTTATTTATTAAATAAAATTATATGTACATGTAAGTCTTCAGTATCTTGCTCTTGTATTGTTTTTGTTTATTCGTTTGTGGTTGTTTTCCAGAGTTTTTGCTAAGTAGTACTGGCTTGCCTGACATCCACTATGTAGATGTGTGTGGTCTCAAGCTTGAAGCCTTCTCCTGTCCCTTCCCCTTCAGTGGTTGAATTAGAGGTGTGTAACACCATGCCCATCTTGGTATCTTGCTTTTAAGTGGGATTTCAAATTCTCAGTGGATGTGGCATGTGGTTTACATGTGTAAGAGAAGGAGTTTGCAGGCCTTTAAAAAACTCTGGAATTCAGGTCAGAATAACTGTCATTCTCTGTTTTAAGAAAGATCTTTCAGCCATTCTGAGAACTGAGACACAGTTAAATATCATACAATCACTTCTTCAACAAATTTAGGATGTGTGATGATGATCGATCCCTTTTCAAACATCTCAATATCAAAAGGGTGCAGAGGCAAGGATTCACTCCAAGATTTACTTCTATTGGGTCATTCCTATTTTAAACTGTAGCTGTTTACTCTGAATAAGATCCAAAGCTGTTTGTTTTATGAAGGGCCTATGTAATCAAGGTCTAGGAGTTCTGTGAAAACTAGAATCTAGGTTGAAACGATAATGAAGGTAAGATTTTGTAAGCAGAGACTTCTTGTGTGTTTCCTAGCTGTCCAGACATGAATATGACAAAGAAACTATATTAATTACCACACTTATGACCAATGACTTAGGCATACTTCTGGCTAGCTCTTACATGTTAAACTAACCCATTTCTATTAATCTGTGTATCATGACGAGGCTGTGGCCTACTAGTAATGTTCTGGCAGTGTCCTCATTTGGAAGCTGCATGGAGCCTCTCTAACTCTGCCTACTCTCTCTATAGATATCTTTGTTTGGATTTTCTGCCCTGCCATAGGCCTAAGCAGTTTCTTTATTAACTAATGGTAATAAAACATTCACAGCACACAGAAGAAAATCCCATATCAGTGAGAGGCAACTAATGTCCCAGGTAGCCACTTTCCATCAATCTAGGCTTTCATACACACATATGCATGTACACACACACATGCACACACACACACACACACAATTTTACATCCCGAGGACACAATCCAAATTTGTGAATCACTCAATAGTTGTATAAAGCTAGTTCAGAGCTTAGACTTATCTTCCCTTAACCTTAGGAGCACAGTTCTTAGCAGGATTTTAAATGGGAAATGCTATTAAGTACAGGAGGGGAAATACACCAGAGATCCAAAATTATCCATGAAACAAACACAATATATGCTTAGACTTATGAATCCTCAGATCATTAACTCATGCTGGACAAAGAGGCTTCATTACGTTCCATTTTAAAAACACTGTGATAAGGAAACACTTGATGTTTTATCTTTTCCAGTCTAAACCTAACTAGGAAAGCAGTGCATTGCTGGATAATTTTGGTACCATCATGAGTGTCAGAACAGTGCTCTGCAGGCTAGAAGGAGAGCTTAGAGGTCAAGAGCACTTGTTACGTTTGCATAGGACCATCTGTTCCTAGCACCACTTGGAGCAGTTCACAATGGCCTGTACCTCCAGTTCCAAGGGATCTGATTCCAGCCTCTGGCTTCCTGCATACCTGCAAACAGGCGGTGCACAGACAGACAAGAAGGTATACAAATATGCACATAGAAATTTTAAATTAAAGAGAAAGTTTAAAAACCACTACACACTTCCATACTCTAGGCACGGTGCTGAACAACGAATTCCTTGTGCGAGATACTGGTCTTTGCTGTAAAAGGAATTACAGTTCATCTGTGCAGGCCACTTAACCCATGGTGCAAATTCATGGTAAATAATGGAGTCCTAAGAGGTAACAGGGGCACGGGCATCCAAATTCTCAATCCAAATTCTACAATCGGCTTTTTATAAGTGTTTTATTAAGTAACTTATACAATGCTTAAAGGTACTCAGATCATACATACTCTGCTCCATGTGTGAGGATGTTTCAAGACTCTTGAGTATATTAAGCCACTGATAGTAAAGAACCACATACATACATACATATATACATACAGACATACAAATGCAGACACATATGATATAAAACCATATATATCATATAAATAAAATAAAAATATGTGTGATGACTATTCTTGATTGTCTCCATGGTTACACCTATAATTAACTAAAACCCAAATGACTGGACACCACGTAAAGGAATTTTTTTTTAATTAAATCATTTGAAGCAGGAGGTCCCACCTGTAATTCAGATCTTTTGAGGTGGGAAGACCCATCTATAATCTAGGCCATGCCTTCTGCTAGAATCCTATATAGAGGACATGGAAGAAGGAAATGCTCTCTCTCTCTCCCTCCTCCCCACTCCCTTCCTCTGCCTGCTTGTTCTTGATCTTGCTAGTAAGTTCATTCCTTCATTGGAATTACAATCTACTTGGTTGGGACTCTGGGATATACTGAAGACCAGCTGAGACAGCCAGCCTCACTGACTGAACAAGTTCTGGATTCTTGGAACTTGCGTTGATAAACAGTCATTGTTGGACTAGCTAGATCACAGTATCAGTCATTCTAATATATCCCACATATATGTATGTGTAATTATTCTATAATTTCTCTTCCTCTAGAGAACCCTGACTAATACAATATGATACATTATATAGTTGTATATACCAAAATCAGGCTTACTTGAACACAAGCATTGTGATACCATGAACACAATTCTGATAAGTAACTAATGAGCAGGTAGTGTATACAGCGTGGATACACTGGATCAAACGGCTGGTTCATGTCCTCTGACACTTGAACAAAAATGTGCCATGCTACTCAGAATGGTGTATAATTTCAAATACATTAATAATTTGTTTCTGGAATTTTCTATTTAACATTTCCAGACCACAATTAACTCAAGATAGCTAAAACCATAGAAAGCATAAGAGAAACAGGTTGATAAAATAGTACCATAGCTAGTGCATACATTTAAGTTACATAATAAATCAGTGTTTTCTACATAGAAATTTGCTCTCGTTCATGCATACTTAAAAGTGGATATTGCCCATTCTTTCTGGTTATGGCTCATCTCTATTATATTCAAAGTAAGCTAAAAATCAGTATGATATTACAAGGCAAAAGACTATGTAAGGCCATCCTACCTCGAAGCATTATTTACAATAAGAAAATTAAGTGGAAAAAGGTGAATGCTAGTCATAAAATTTGTTGCATTTCCACACTGTGCCAATCAGTTCAGGCACACGGCACTGAAAGCCTGTAGCCTGAAAGAAGAAGAAATTTTGCTAATAATGAACATATTATTTTAAGACTTTTCAGCTAGTAATAGTCATCAGAATAACTTGGGACTGTCCTAAAGTATTCCTGTGGATAAGTTGGGAGGAGAGAAACACAGCATGTATACAACATTGGAAGCATTGGCCCAAATAGATCTCTGTTGGAGAATTAAGGAGTACCTACCAATTTTGAACTTAAAAAATCTGATGATCCAACATTTTGTATTGCGCAAGTCATAGCAATGGCTTACTTGACAAAGTGACATTAATCTCCTCCTCTGAATGCCAGCATTTCATCATAACATGGCTATCCCAGTAGCAGGACAAATGGACAGGCCAAAGAGTTGATTTTCCTAATGATGTTTCCTTAGCCCAGATATGGCCTAAGAAATGAAAGAGAAAGGAGGATATGAGATGAAGTCACCCTCAAGGGACTGATTACACAATAAAATGTGCTAAACTTTCCAAGGAAAGCAGTTATTACACTGTTGTAAACTTAATAAATGTCCCTAATTCCAACTTCAAAAACTCACCACTAAAGAAGCGATAAGAAAGCACATTTTATTTAAAATAGCACAAACCTACTTTTCTGCAACCTTGGGAGTCATAGGAACTGAATCCAAGGACCACTTGGGTGAAGAACATCCACAAATAATAGCAAAGCCATTCTAATAAGACAACATCTGGAAAACAAAATTACAATGTGAGTCTGGTGGCTCTTCCACACAGTCACATAGAGAACACATGAAAATTAAAAATGAAAAAGTAGATTTGTCGGCTTTCCCCCAAAGGTTAGCCAAAATCGTCTCTACGTGCAACATTCACCTTTCCCAAAGGATTAGGAGTTCGAAAGCGGCTGTGCAGTGAGGCGTCAGATGTGAGATCAGCATGAAGTTGTAAATTCACGGGCTCCCCCATTCCATAAAATATTGTGTGAAATCTGTGTGTTTGTTTGTATGTGTGTGTGTGTTCTTGTGCATTTATTCGATCTCTGTAAAAGAATTTGTACATGATTTTATCAAAGGAGTTTTAATTTGAATCTAATCTTTCTAAAATATTCAAACCATGTAATAAATGAGATGTTGTTGAATTTTGTGAAAATATATAACGTCCTGGTTTTGTGAGTGGAAAGAATCTTGAGGATCACTTGGTGAGCTTTGCTGCTAAGAACATGAAAGAATATCACACTGCATTGCTATGTCCAGTCTGTCCATTTAGTCTTTCCAGAAGTGTAAAAGACTAGGTAGCATATATATCTGAGCTCTAGTGACCACAGGGTCTCTGCTGCAACTCTGAGCAAATCACTGTGGAAAGAATCCTTGAGCTATAGTGAACCAGTTGCTGCCATGTTTTAATACAATCTTGTACATGCTTATGATTGCCAACAGTGAAATTTTCTATGGCTTTTAATATGAACTGCTTTTCACAATTTATTTCAATCATTTAAAATGAAAAAACAAACAAAAAAAAACGAAAAGAGAAGAAATTCCAGTATGACACAAAGCATCAGGCTGGAACTTCCTGAGGACCACACTTCTCCCACTCTGAATGCAATGCTGACTGTGAAGGCAAGGTCTAGTTTTGGTATCGATTTCATTTGTGATGTTTAGTGACTGATGCAGACTGGGAAATGGGAAATTTAATTGTTCATCAAAATGCCATTGAGTTGAACAGTTACTGTGAAAAATACTCCTGACCTGCAGAAAAAAAAATACGATTTTATTAATCTATAAGATCTAACTTGGAGTCTTTAAGCATAGTCCCAACTAATGTAATCTCAGATTCAAAAAACAAAGTCTCACGTTACTTAATTCTCCAATTTAAAGTTACAATCTGGGGATGTGGAAATGGGAGAATCAATGTAGGGATTTCTAGCTACGAATAGAGAAGAAAAAATACACCGTTTAACTTCAGAGCAGCCGTGAATACGGTCATATGGTGCTATTTAGCACCTGTATGACCTAGGGTAAGTTCCCTAACCATTGTGATCCCTCAATTCTCTATTGGTAGAGGGGTGTGCAATTTTATTATATTATTATATATGTTTTGTTACTACATGTATGTTATTATAAAGAATAGTCACATTTTCTATAATGATCACAAATAACTTGTCTAAAATATTAGAACACCTGGGCATGGTGATTCACCTTCAACCTAAGACTCCGGAACCTGAGGCAGAAGGATCATAAATTTGGTAAACCTGGATGATCAGCTACCTAGGGAATTCTAAGCCCTATCATGACTCCTCCTTCTCCCCCACCCCGCCCTCTCCCTGTCTCTCTCTGTCTCTCTCTGTCTCTGTCTCTCATACACACACACACAGAAAGAGAGAGAGAGAGAGAGAGAGAGAGAGAGAGAGAGAGAGAGAGAGAGAGAGAGTTGGACTGATGGCTTAGCAAATAAAATATTTGTTGTGTAAACATGAGAACCATAGAATATGTGCTAGGTGGATATGACAGCATGCTTCCAACCCTAGCTTGTATGAACTATAGACAGGGATCCCAAACTGGCTGCCAAGATGAAGCAGATCAGCCAGCCCAGGGCTGAGTGAAAGATCCTGCCTCAACTTACACAGTGGACAGCAATTGAGGAACACACCCTGGATCAGCCCCTGACCTTCACACACATGAGAACAGTCATGTATATGCAATGCACATATAACTACGCATAATCACACAAACAAAACACAATTCCAAATTTTGGTATAAAAATTAACATAATTTAGTCTGAAAGTACCATCCAACTAAGTCACTGGAAAAATCATTAAGTCTTTTTGTTAATGTGTCTACAACTTATCTTTTCACAAACTCAAAGAATTCTGTGAGCTCCAAGGAGTTGACTTGGATTCACCTCACACAGGTTAATCCTGGCAGTCAACAGCCGAAGCATCCTCGTCTTTCCCTGGTCTTGGGAATCCCCTCCTCCAATTACTAAGACCTAAGAAAGACTTTTGCCCTAAAATTAGCTTTATCTTCTGCTCTTCCAACATCTTGCCATGTCCAAGAGGCTCCAGACAGCCTAACATAGCCTGGACAGATATTCCTGAACTTAGTCAGCACCCCAGCTTTCTCAGGTCCTCCAAAATATGGCACACCCCTAAGTCAGCAGGAAGCAGTCTCGAGAACCGGGAACCCTCATTTCCTACCCCCACTTGTTATCCCTAACTCACTTTTCATAACAAACAAAATGGAGGACTATTAGCATTTTCAGCATCCTCACCTCATCAGCCCCAGGGTCCTATGGCTACACATGCATTGTTCAGTATACAGGCAACTATTTAGTCATCTAGGGTCCTACAGCTATATGTCACTATGTAATCTATGTACATTCGTTATGTGACTGCTCGTCTCGGTACACGTGTGCTAAACCCCTTTGGAGAAGCTTCTGTCTCTCCCTCCTCTCCCCCATTTCCATTCTCTTCACCCAATTTTGAAAAAAAAAAAAAAAAGCCCTACATGTGAGTCCCGTGGCATAATTGTGTCTCTCTCTTTCTCCTGCCATTTTTTAAATTATAACACTTTCATTCAAATGAAAGAAAAAAATCCATTGTTTTCAGGAAGAAAAGTTGAATAAGAAATCTTACGTTAAAGAAAAACTCTTGAAACCGTGTAGGGAACACCCTCTTTTTCTCGCCACTTTTGTTCCAAGGCACGAATTACAACTATTGATTTCTAGTTTGCTCCCATGTCTCGTGTCCCTGGACATTTACATCCATCTCATAAATTACTGGTAAATTAGATTTTTCCAAAGCCTATCTCATTATGCAACCCTACCACTCAAGACTTTCCAGGGTGCTATTTTGTTTTCTACATTGAGTTAGCATCTCTATCACTTCCAGAAACCTCCTTCTTGCAGCATAATTTATGTTTCCCATCTTCTTGGCCATTCTTTACCTTGCTCACTCTCTTATTGCACTTTTAACTATTTCTTCTCTGTTTATGTTCTTTCCCAAAGACAAACATTCTCCGCTCTTTTTGTTTAGAAATTTCCATCATGCTGCTTTCCTCAAAGGATGACTTTGCCGAGTTGATGTTCTTGCTGCTTGATGCCTCAACCCCTCTCTCCAATTCCCTGTGACACAGTCTCAACTAACAATGAATTTAACAGGCAGTCAATTTTGGTGTCTAAAGAATAGGAAAAAATGGTTATGCCAATGGCTGGACCAATATTAATTTTGGCAAACAATTTCCAACAGTTTTGTTATAACAATATATTTCACAAGTCACAGGACTTGGCCTGCAAAATCACTAATTTGGCCTCAAGTTCCTTTTTTGCGGGACTAATGATACATGAAGTCAAATATTTTCTGGGTATGTCATTAAAGGATCTTGTTTTAATTTTTGAAAGCTGAATAACAGTTAGCATTGTCTATCTTGAAAATGTTCCATGGGAGAATTATTGAAAGTACACTTCATGACGTGAGTATTGGGCGCTCAGACAGAACTGCTTTTTCAGTTTGAATCACACCCAGCAGTAGCCCAATGGCTATGACCTCTCTCCCCTTCAAAGTCTATGTGGCCTACTACTTAGGTAGGTAGTCAGTTTTTCAGTTTCATAAGCAAATATGCCTTCCATTCTGATCAATTTAACAGTAAATAGAGCTCTTTATTAGCAAATGAGAGTTTGTGCAGACTGACCAATGTCTTTCTATGCCTCTGGCATTTGTTTACAAAAAAATTTTGTGCCCTGAGAATTCCAAAGAGGAGATGTGGTTGCTTTGTCTAAGTATTCTACACTATTTTCTTAGAAAAAAATTAGAAAACTGCACATTTGGACAATGCCATTTTGGTTTTTTAATGAAATTATGCCTGCCTTTTATACGTTGTCTAAATTGATTCATAATAAACAGCCTTTGGGGCTGGCAAGATGGCTTAGTGATCAAGATCTACTGCTCTTTGTGAGGACTTTTGATTCACAGCATCCACATCAGGCAGTGCGCAACTCCCTGTGACTCCAGCTCCAGGGGATCTGATACCCTCGGCCCCTCTAGACAGGTACACTCATGTGCACACACTCCCACAAAGACACATACACACATAATTAAAAATAATACAGCTTAAAGGAAACAGCCTATCGTTCAACAATAAGAGACTAGAAGATAAAGCAAGCTTTATTAAAACATTAAATTCAAAAGAATAGTGAAACCAAAGATGGTATCAACATAGAGTAACACAGATAACTGTGAAAAAAAAAATAGTAGTGTTGAAAAAACAAAGCAGTAAACAGCATAGCACAGAGACCAATTCCAGTTATATGAAATAGAATCTTTCAAAAGTCAGTAATAAATTATTTACAGCTACCTTAAATTTAGAAGTACAAAGAAAACAAGCAAGCAATCATCACGGACTCCATTTATCTGTTTTTGCTGTTTTACAGGACTGAATTGAAGCTAGAGCCCGCATTGCCTAGGAAGTGCTCTGCTGTTGAGCTAAGTCAGGGTTCCGGGGGCCAGATTCTCTTCCCTCTGTTTGTCTTTGCAGTTTGTTTTGAGGCAGAGTTCTTTAAGTTGCAGAGTCCAGCCTTCAACTTTGGAGTCTCCTGACTCTGCCTGGGGTTGTCTGCCACCACTGATGAACATCTTTATCTGTGACATCAAAGGGACCAGCTAGCCTCTTCTCCATGTGGCTGTCGCCCTCACTAAAAGGAGGCGATATAAGCAATGTGCTTGCTTAGTGCAGCAAGAGGCATGTCAGGCTGATCCCCAAACCGATGTGTTTTGCTTGCCTGGTCCCTGGTATCAGGCCACAGCAATTCTCATCCAAGTTAATCAGTTCCCAGGGTCTCTCTCGTAGCCACAAAATCGCTATAATATTTTAATTATTTTTACTTTTGCTACAAAATATTTCTAAAGCTCCACCTTGCTTATGATGTTTCTGTGTTTATGATATGCCACCACATTCTGTACCCTCTGGAAGATATCACTAGGCCCTCTAAGTGGCCCTCCGTCCACAACACCATTCTTGTAGTTTTATAGACTGCGTGTTATGATAGGTTTCCATTGAGCACGTAGAGTCCCAACATGCTGAACCTTGCCTTTCTGTCCCATGGAGAGTGTCACAGTGTCCTTCCTCTAGCTTCATATTTCCCTTCAATCTTAGACCCAAGGTCATCGCTCCCCAGCAAAGTGTCACTTAGTGTCCACCTGCAGCACCAAGTAAATACTTCTAAAAAACCCACCTCACAATTTGTTGCCAGTGACCCTTCACACTGCACCCCTCCTGAAATTATCTTATTTTATATTTCAAATTATCAGGACTTCTGAGCTAAGCATCCATCCATGTTGAATGGAGGAATACACCGAAGAATGCACAACATAATTATAAAAAATGCACATATTTGCAGGACTCTAATTCTTTCAGTCCATTAGAATAAATGCTGACAAAATTACAATAATGCAATTTAAGCATTTTAATATGCTAGAAGCCCAATGTATTCATACTAGACTAAAATCACCATTATCCTCCATCTAATAACATCATCTGCCCTCTCATTTCCCTGAACAAGCCATAATCACTGTGGCAGATTTGTGATGTATTGTACATAGGAAAAAGTCATTTTTTAAAATTATTTCTTTTACTTCTTGATATTAAAATATAATTATATCATTGCCCCCTCCCTTTCCTCCCTCAAAACTCTCCCATATACCTCTCCTTGCTCTCTCTAAAATCATCATTAATTGCTTTTTTGCTTTCTCTCACACACACAAACACACACACACACACATGCACTGTATAATGTTACCTGTATGTATGTTTTCAGGACCTACTATTTGGTGTTGGATCGTTAATTGGTGTGTTCTTCCTTGGAGAAGACTATTTCTAGAGTCAGAGTTAAATCCCCAGACTCATCCCTGGGAAAGGTATGTAATTATAAAATGAGCACAGGGGAGGCAGAGACAGGCAGGCACCTGAGGCTGATTGGCCATCCAGCCTAGCTTGTTTGGCAAGCTTCAGGTCAATGAGAGACCCTCTCTCAAAATAATCAGAACTTGCCTGAGGAATGATGCTTAAGGTTGTTTTCTATAATCTGCAAATATACACATACACACACATACCTACACACACACACACACACGCATGAATGAAAAAAAATCAGTGTAAATACAAGAATGTCTCTAATGCAAATAAACAGAGTAATCAGTTAAAAAAAAAAAAAGGATCCCCAAATAAGGTCTAGAATTCCCTTAGGAGTCCCTAAACAATTTTTGTGGTTCTAGTATCTATACGTTAAAAATTGACAGAAAATTCCCAGAGAATTGTTTAGGTTTAGATATGTTGAGAAAACCCTATAGAATGTGATTAAACTATCAGGGAAGATTGGAGACACTCACAGATGTTAAACCGATATTACCAGTCATTCTCAAGCTCAATTGCTGTTTAAAAGTAGAGCAGATACATTCCATAAACGTCATTCAACTGATGGAACTTTAGTTTAATTTGTAAGCTACTCAGGACCACCAGGACATATTATCATATATTGAATAATTATTGCTACCATTATTGAAGCATGAATTGTCAATATAAACATAGCAATTACTCCATTCCTGGCAATATTATGCTTGTCTGAAATATAGAATTAATTTTATTCTCACACAAAAATTCCAACAGTTGGGCAACAAATCCTGGATAAGTAAATTAAGGCACAAAGAAACGGAAAGTAGCAAAGCCTGTGTCTTAAGCATGGTGCCCACTTCAGGGAAGGATGGCTTTCAGCAGACAGTACAAATCATTTTTGTGTTTTATTAATTTGTTTACTTTTATGGCTAAAACAAGGTTGATGATTTGTCAAAGAAACTAACATTGATTCTGTGATAGTTGTGTGTATATTTCTCTGCTCACTATTTCTGTGGGGGGGGGGATAAGAACGTTAAATTTCTTAGTGTGAATCAAATATAAATGGCTTTTGACCACATCATTTTGAAGATCTCATGAGTTCCATCTTGCATATAAAACCCTAAGAGAGCATCAGTTCAGAGTTCAAAATGCTGTCTTTTCCAGCAGCCACTAAGTACCAATGAGTATGAATCAAGGGTACAAAGAGGGCCTTTAATAGAACCAAACAATTCTGTAGTGGTTTCCAGCAGGGAAGTCAGAACTCTTATGTTTGCCTGCCCTTAATAGAGTACTGCTGGTCCTCTGGGTCCAGCATCCATAAGTTTGTTTTAGTTAAATCTTTGTTTATAGTATAAATACTTGCTAGAATGATGTCTGGCTGCCTCAGTTAAGCAGGTCACTTAATAAATTACAGTTTCATTTTAATTAAAAATGACGGTTGTTGGACTGGAAATAAAACTCAGTTGGTAGAATGCTTCTCTAGCAAGCATGAAACTCTGGCTTTGTTCCAAGCACCGCATACACCAGCTGTGATGTGTAAGGTTTTGCAATGCCAGCACCATAAAGGAGGGGTCAAAGAGTAGCAAGAGTTCGAGATTATCCTTGGCTACATAGTGAACTCTGGGATATACATGAGCCCCTATGTCAAAACAAACAAACAAACCAAGACCTGGGGGGGGGGGGTAGATGAAGGTAGGAATAGAGGCAGCAAAAGGGTACAGTGGGTGAAAGTGCTGGCTCACAAGATTGACAATCAAGGTTCAGACATGGGAACATACATTGTAGAAAGAGAGAACTGACTCCTGCAAGTTGCTTTTTGCCCTTTAACCTTCACACATGCATTGTGTCATACATGCCCACATGTATAACACACACACATATATACACACTAATTTCATAAGGACTGTAGGGATGGCTCAGTAGTTAAGAAAACTTGTTGTTGTTCCAGAGGACTCAGATTTAGTTACAAGCACTCACCTGATGGCTCAGAACCACCAACTGTCTATCAATACCAGTTCCAAGGCGTCCAACAAGGCGTCCAACAAGGCGTCCAAGGCGTCTTCTGGCCTCCTCGGATACTGCACACACATGTATAAATACATAGAAACAATACAATCATGCAAAACAGTCACACAAAACAATTTAAAAAAAAAAAAATTTAGGGGTTGGAGAGATGGCTCAGTGGTTAAGAGCATTGCCTGCTCTTCCAAAGGTCCTGAGTTCAATTCCCAGCAACCACATGGTGGCTCACAACCATCTGTAATGGGGTCTGGTGCCCTCTTCTGGCGTGCAGGCATACACACAGACAGAATATTGTATACATAATAAATAAATAAATATTTAAAAAAAAAATTTTAGAAGTGTCATGAAAAATTTTAATATAAAACAATGAGTCAGTTTCAAAATTAAGCATTCTTAAAAAGACTTTGAAGATCTAGAGAGCAACTGGATTAAAAAGGCTTGCAATTTATGTCCTTGACTAAGAAGAAATTATTTGCCTGACAGATATAACTGAGACGTAAGCTTTAAAACCTCCTGCAAAACAAAAACATTTATTAATGGTTCAATATTACTTAATGAGTCACTATGTTTTGTCAGCTAGTTACATCTATTAAGAGTTAATACATTTATTAAGAGATTTAATACATATTTGGAATTATTTATTAATTTGGAGGATTTTAAAGTTCACTTTGATAGTTGTATGATTTATTTTAGAATATTGAGTGATCAATTATACATGTATATAATTTCATATAATAAAAATTTCAAAGTATATAAGATGCTAATGAGAAAAAAAGAAGCATTATGCATCTATCAGAAACAATTTTCAGTAAAATATCAAAGATATCTAAGATGCATTTAGTTCAACACTTTAGTCATAATAGTATAATGTATTTAATGCTAAATGATATAATTAATTTAATCAGCTCAGTACACATTGGCAAAAGATGCTAACTAGAGTTACCTACTGTAAGCTTCTATGCTAACACTGAAGTTCTCCTGAAATTGCTCTTCAGTCTATTCAAATACAATTCACTGTAATTTTTTGAAATTTATTAATCTTTCAAAGATTAAATTTAATGACGTTAGTAAATTTTTCTTAGGGTCTTTATGGAAATGAATGGTGTGATGGACACTAAATGAAACAAAAGCAAATTAACCTGGGGCTACCTGCAGCAGATTCCCTGCAACAGTTCATGGTCTAGTCTGGCAAAACTGGCAACTCTAATATAAAGTAGATTAATGATACGTTAACCATGAAGAGTAAACTATCTTACTAATTTTCATGTTTGATTTTAAATGCTTTTTAACTACGGAGAGAGGAAAAGCCTGGTTTTAGAGGCTGTCTTTTTACACTAAGAAGAAACTTATCATATGTCCATTAAGACAGAGTCTGAGGCTAGAGGAAAAGGTATCATTCCTGCAAAAACAACTCTTGGTCCCTCCAAGTAGGGCTAGAGAATACTGGAAATGAAAGGTAGAGATGGAACTTGTTTGTACCAACATTTCAAGAGCACAAACTTCCAGCTCTTACCCAACCAAGAAACAGTAGTTCTCTGGAATTGTTACTGGGTTTATATGGAAAGACTCTACAGGATACAAGACTTAATATTGCATCTGGCTCATCATTTCCCTTCCCTCTTTGACTTTGCAGGGCATCATGGCTCCCTGCCAACGCCAACTGCTCATCATCCCATAGTCCACTTCAGGAACTGCTCTGGAAAGCATATTCCACTGTCAAAAACTACTAACACTCCATCCATCTCCTACCTCCTATCTCTTTTCCCGCCCTTGGGTTAGACTCTCTTTGCTCTGAGTTAAGGATGATGCCACCCTTAGCACATTTAATTATACTGACAAACACATCGCCAATTTCAACAACCATTCTCATGCGCATTTATCAATCCTAGGTATGAAATTGTACGTTTCATGTTTGCTCTATACCTTTGCCCTCACAATAATTCACAAGGTAGCTAGTACTTCCATCCTCATGGTAACTTGGCAGTTAGAGTCTAAGTAGATTAAATAGCAGACCATATGTAACTTGGCAGTTAGAGTCTAAGTAGATTAAAAAGCAGACCCTATGTTGGATATCTTGAAGATGACTGAATGTTGACACGTCCACGTAGGCAGCAGGCAGGGGGCATGTTACCCCAGGTGAACCCCAGGTAGTCTCTCTTTCAGAATAGCCACTTACCAAAATCCTGATGCTGCCCTCTTCCTCTTTACCTGCTATCGAGTCTGAGCTGGGAGATCCTTGGGAACACTTTCCATATGCTTTAGGATATTTAGTGAGAGAATCTATTCCCGTTCCACTTTAGTCAACTGCTCCTGATAGAGTACATTCCGAAGAATGTACAACATGAGAAAGCCTTGAGACAATCTAGCCTTCCAGACAGTCCTTCTTTTTGTTTATTAATTTCCATCCTACTTGTCTATAAACCTTTATTTTCTCTTCTTATAAAGATTCTCCTTCTCCCGGTGGAATTCCCAGCAAAGCGCCTATGTCTTTTAAAGGGCCCGCCAGACGCTATCTTCCAGAACATCTTCTGTCCATTGATTTCAAAATCCTTTATACTTAGGTTACCACCTTTAGACAGACATGAACCACAGATTCTGCACTTCTTGCCACTATCAGAACATAAAGACTGATGGAGCTGTCTATCTATTTCACAGAGAGCCAGGCACACTTCCTTAAGCTTCATTCTCATCACTTCCTGAGTGTCCACACTTTCATTTAGCAAAGTTAAACTGCTAAACAAAAAGGCCTGACCCTTATATTATTATGGTCTTCATCCTGAAGATATGTCTAACCATACGATGATTTAAAGTTCAAGTCTCCATCTCTCCATTCATAAAATGGGAGTATATTAACATTAAGGTACCTTTACTGCCTTGGAGCAATAGTACAGGAAATGATTTGTTCATATAAAAGTTACTAAAATGTAAATTCTATCACCAAACAGTTATAAATGAGGGAAAGGCTCTTTCCTCCCTCGCTCTCCCTGCCCGGAAATTGACTGTAGGCCATTTATTGTAAATATGAATTCATTTATCTATTTCCACCATTTAATACCTTGACTAAGCAGATGTTTAATAAGCACATGTTGAACTCAACTAAGCTATCTTGCTTCTCTGCATGCACTGACTTTCAAAAGCACAGAAAAAAAACTTAAAAGTATTTCAGTTGCAATTTTTTCCAAAAGCCTATGCTCAATCCTGGTTAAGCTAGACATACGAGTAAATTTCGTACTCAAGTTTTAATACCCATGCAATTTTAAGCCTCTTCATAAAAGCAGGACGTATGATTAGGCTAACAATACAAGCACGCAGACTGCATATTCTGAAAAGGAAGAGATCAGATTTCACTCAGAATGAAAGTATGATTTCCTATGTTTTTGCTATGTCATGAGTCTAGAGAATCGAGTCCCTAACAGGCAGTGTCCTTTATCCATAAAAAGGCAGTGTCCTTTATCCATAAAAACAATCTGCTGGATGTATTTTGTTAATACGATACACAGTAGCTCTCAGAAAATGTTGACACAGATGCAGTAACAATAGAAAATGGGAACTGATCTTCCTCCCATTGTCCCAGTCTGCTGCCACGTTCGCAGACTGTTTTCCATGTGTTTCCCCGTTAAAGCTAAATCATGTCAGCATGAATATAACGGAATTATAATTAACTTCCCGAAAGAACGCTGATCTCAGACAGAAGGATTCCATTGCCAATACCAAGACGATCTTTGTGTGTAAACAGGGGGAAAATGCAACTCCATATTCCCCAGTGCTGCTTTTCTTCCTGCACCTCTTCCCCTAAAAACTCAGCAAAGGACATTAAAATCAGTCAATGCTCCATGTGCAGCATACTATAAATAGCCAGTCATCAAGTCCGTATTCAGGATGCAAATAAGATCTCTAGAGATACCACGCGAATAGGAATGCCTTTTACACTCTGGCCACATTTTGCAGGAGATTTCTTTGTTAAGGACAAGGATGCTTCGGCTGTAAATATTCAGACACTCTTCTGCCTTTCCCCAAAGTGATTAAAATCTAGTCTCTAATGGCGAAAAACGGATGTCCTGGTTTGCACATTCCTCCATCTCTGTATTTGGCTCACACACTAGTACCAGTCTCGTTTTTTAAAATCCTTCAGAGCTCAGTGCAAACTGTTGCATTTCCAATGACTGTGTTGTTTACTCTTAGAGTGGACTGGGCTCTGTTTTCTGGGACCATGTTGTCTAGCATGCTTATTCGAGTCAGCAAGAGACAACCAAATAGGTTGCATGGAGCTGATATTAGCTTAGTAATCATTGAGATTTCGGGGTACTATTTGGATAGGTGATTTTTTTCTCTTTAAGATTCATTTAGGTGTATGTGTATGTATGTTTTAGGTGTATGTGTGCATGCTTGAATGTATATAGATGTACCACATGCAAGTAAGAGCCCATGAAGGGCAGAAATGGAGGCCAGAGGAGAATATAGGGTCCCTAGAGCTGGAGTTACAGTCAGTTGTGAACTGTCCACTGTGGGTGCTAGGAACAAAACCCCAGACCCAGCAAGCACTCTTAACCACTGGGTCATGTCTTCAGCCCTGTAACAGTCCATCTAAGTGCCTGAAGATAATGAAATACATTTTACAATGACTTATCTTCTTCACTAGTTTGGTATTTCATCTCTTTTGTTTTAGCTTTTGCTTTTGGTTTTGGTTTTGATTGTTTTGCTTTGTTTTGTTGTAGCTTTCCTTTCTGGTTTGTATTTTATTAAATGATCACTGTGCTCCAGAAATTGTGATAAAATTTGACATATATAGTTTCTGAAAATTTATCTAACTTTTACTTAAATAAAAGAAGCTTTGGGAAGTTACAAGATAAGACTTTCCTAATGCTACCCCATGTGCAGAGGCCTTAGGTTCAGAAGTCACAAAATGTCTGCATGTGGTTGGTCCTTTTAGGGTGGCTGTGAGATAACACCTGAGGCTAAAAACTTTGTGAATAAAAGGGGGGTTAGCTCACTGTTCTGGAAATCCAGGAGAATAATCCTGTCATCAACTTCTTGTGAGGACCTCTTGGTAGAAGGCACAACATGGCAGAAACACATGATGGAGAGAGGACAGAGTTCAAATATCACACACTTAAAGGTTAGCTCATCCATCCCTCCTAGCAACCAGCTCTCAAGAGAACAAAGCTAGGCCTTTCAGTACTGTGTCCATTCCTCTGGAAGGTGTTGTGCTCCATCATCTCATTGCCTCTTAAAGGCCCCATCGTCCTGGTGCCACTCTATTGGAGACTAAGCTTCATCCACATCTACCCTAAAGCGAGGTCGGGCAAAGTCCTCTTGGAGGACAGGCATGATGGCTTGCTCTTCTGCAGAAGCATACAGAACTGAGCTCAGAACCCCAGCACTCACACAAAAGCCCAGAGTGGCAGCGTGTGCCTGCAATTCTCTGCAGCTCTCAAGCAAGCTCATCGAGCTGAATTCAAGAACTCCAGGTTCGGTAGCTCACCCTGCCTCCAAAATTAAGGTGGATAGTACTGAGGAAGATACACAATGTCAACCTTCAGCCTCCATATGCGTGCACACATACACACACACACACACATTCACACACACAAAACAATTGCTCCATGCACTTTTAGATGATGTCATGATGTCATTTCTTATTACTTACTTGAAAGGTAATTCCAAGAGATAGTATAAAACTACATTTAAGATTTAAAAGCAATAAAAGTAGGCATTCATGGTCACTTAAATCTAGTTCTAACTAAAACAATGATTGCCTAGCAGACATTCATAGCAAACAGAATTTCTTAGAACCACAAAGCATGTTAAAATTGTGAATTTCTTTAAGAGAAAAGTAAAATAGAGTGTCTTCCCCGTTTTTTTTTTCTTTTCTTTTCTCCTTCCCCACAGACAAGATTCATTTTGTGGAAGGCCTGGGTATGATATTCTTTCTAAAAGTTTAATTTCTCCGAGGAGCGTTAACCAGCAGCCCAGTGGGTCTCACCATCTCCAGCACTAAACACCTTTGATTTGGTTAAACTGCAATCACTCACTGATAGGCTTTCCACTTTAAATATTTACCAGGAAGGCTTCCTTTGTGTCTGAGCCTATTTTAGGCATTGGGCACCAAGAGATAAACAATCAGGTCCTCTGCCTGATATTGTTGACTTCCTCACTCCCAATTTTGCAAGCCCAGGGTTAGAGGTAAATCTAAGGATTGAGATGTCTCATCTGGGAATATGGAAGCTTTGAGGGTCTACATCCCCAAATCCTAGGGTGGAAAAAAATTGATACTACACCCTAAAGGAGAACCTGCCGTTGAACATTCAAGCACATAAAACATTGATTGACCCTAGTACTGCTATAGTAAATAGCATCTCCAACCATATCAGTTCACAAAAGCTTAGAATATTGCCCAGGAAGCTATGAGAAGTAGGAGTGCAACAGAACAGACCCTTCCAGAAACTTCTGTGTGTTTTGTACACTCAGGCATCGAGACCAGATAGTGAAGTCTGACTTCTCAGGAAGCCTCCTCCCTGATTTTGCTTCAGTGAGTGGAGGCTTTTCTGTTTTGTTTGTCCATCTTTCAGATTCCTCAATCTGAATCTGAAAAGTGGCAGCTTTGTATGCCTGGGATTCAGGGGTGAAAACATGACGTTCTTGAGTTGCTTGCCTTCTTTCCAAGCATATTCACCTTCTTTAGGCCTCTCCTGAGTATAAAGCAATGCCTCTTCTCTTTTTCAAAACCTACACAGATCAATTCTTTAGACTCTATAATAAATAGAAACCAAAAGCTTAACAGCATGTCCTATGAATAGAATCTATTCATGAGATCCTAGTTGCATTTCTTAACGGTAGTGGTCAGAATTTGGTTTTCATTTCAGCTGGTCAGGCTACTATTGATGTCACTTAGCTTTACTTTCAATTCTTGTTACAATTTAAAGTAAAACGAATGTGTGGTTAAGTAAAAAACCCAAAGGGTCAGTAGCAAATCAAACAAAAAGAGGGTGGGATTTCCACACCCTGAATTTCCTAGAGTGTGCCTGCTGCTTTAACTGTTTCCCACAGCCCAAAGAACACCCTGTACAGCTTTGTTTAAAGCCTTTGTCATTTGTTTACTATTGACTTTGTGAATGTGCAAGAATTTCATTCACGCAATGACATACAGTTACAGCAAGTCTGTCTGTGGAGGTTCTGAGCAGGAGTTATCCCATTGCTTTATCCACATGTACAGCAGAATTACACCAACCCAGAATACCAGGGAAACACTTGATGTCGCCTCTTGCATTCCCAGTACAGCTTTCTTTTTCTACCTTCTCCTCTACCACATGTATGCCCACAGGGACAACAGACACACATTTAGCCACATGTACATTGACTAACACATGAACACATAGATATATGAACACATATGTGCAGTCATACACAAATACATAGATGCACAGACACTTACAGTCCTGTAAATAAAAATACATACACAGACAGATTGCATGCATTTGATTGACATTTGATTTGCAAACAAATATACACACACAGTTACACACTTATCCATACACTTGTGAACAAAAATATAACTACCATATATATATATATATATATATATATACATGGATACACATTCCCACATTTATGACATACACATATATGCATGCACACATACACACAGATAATTGCAGACACATGCTCACCCAAAGATGCATGGTCCCCTACATATATGCATCAACACTATCTTGCACACTTATCTATATATGTCTATGTGCAGAGACACAAATATATATATATATATATATATACACACACACACACACACACACTCAGCGACATAAAGTCAGGTGCATATACATACACTCATATGCATATTCATGAGCAAAATGCACTCACACATGCTCATATACATCAGAGGCAGATACATGTGCATATATTCACATGTGCATGTACTCAGAGATACATGTAGACATATACACGCAGACAATTGCAAAGGCACACACAGATACACACAGGCACACATACACACTTGTAAACACAGGCATGTATGCACATTTTTTTTTATTTTTTTTGAGGGCCATGATTAGGCTGTTTCACTTCCTAAGAGTCCAGCTGAGGCTTCTTGATGTCTTTCCTCCCTGAAGATCCATGCCAGATGCTGAGTCTGGTTTCTCAACAAGGTCGCTGTGGCTATAGTTTTGCAACACAAGGAACAGACTTAAGATAAGCCTGCTCAGGAATGAGGAGCAGGGGGTCTGGAAAGAGATAAAGGAAGGAGCTGACCTACCTGACCTCTGGCCTCCCCCTCCCTCAGACTTACTGCCTCTGACACACGTAGACTTGCCTTAGGTTTTATGAGCAGCTGTGTGGTAAGTAAATAAAAGGCAAGGTGTGTGAGGGGAGCAAGTCTGTGACATGTGACCCTGAAGCATGACTAAAGAACAGTCTTGGAGATCTAGGCTGAAGTTTCCATCCCGCCATGGTCTCCCAATGTCCCTAACTGAGTCTGTCTCCCCATCCACTGTTCGACCCTCTTCCCCTTCTCTCCACAAGTGTGTTTCCAATGGCTTGGGCTCTGTTCACCGTCAGTGCAGGATTCCTGCTAACCCGTCGGCCTTTGCTTCTGTTTTTCTCATTTTCACTGAACCTTCACCTATGGAGAGCTTAGGATGAATTTAAAGGCGTGTGTATGTGTGTGTGTGTGCATGTATCTGTCTGTCTGTGTTTGTGTATGTATGATACGGTGTGTTTGGAGAAAGGTTGTTTATGACTTAAAAACAAACAGGCACCCTGTGTTTTCTGAAGAAAATCAAAGCGATGCTCTCCAACAGTTGGAGAAAGCTGGGGTTACTTTTCAAATGTTTAAAAGCAAAACCAAACGCAAACCCTCTTCCTACACACCGGTGCTCACAACCATTCTCTTTCTCCTCTGCCTGTGGTCACTAGAGCAGCAGCAGCGAGTTGAAAGCATTCTTAAATTTTTTTTTTTCAGTGTCCTGGTGGGCAGTAGGTGTTGACATGCAGCCTAGGGACTTACCCTGATTTTTAACAGGTTTTGAGACACTATAGTCTCCAGAGAAGTACTGTGTGGAGCCAAAACAGGCCAGGTCCAGAGCGAAGGCAAACTTACTGCACCAGCTAACCTTGGATTCTGTCCTTCAAAAGACTTGGAAAAGTGAATGTATTATAATATATATTATAATCAACCACTAGGACTCTCCAGTAGAAATTAGCTGGATTCTGAAATATAATGGTTTCATTGGTACTCTTTAGAACAGTGCTAAAATATTAGAGATTGACAAATCGTAATCGAATCTTCCAAAACTTAGATATTGAAATTGTCACTTCATATTACCAGACAGGTAGACTTCTGCCTTAATGTTCCATATTTCCCTCATTTACATTGATAGTCTGCATCGTAGCTTTAAGGCTAAAGGGGTTGGCAAAGCAGTAAATGTGGGAACCTCCATTAGTTTATTTATAACCTGAACCAAAGTTGGGGGTCAGGCACCATGATCAACACTATGGCCACCAAGTTAACGAAGTGGTGGAAGCAGCTAAGACCCAGAGATACCTCAGTACTATGGTGTTACAGGTCCCTGTGGGTTATTTCCAGCCTGGGCTGTGCTACATAGAGTATCTGCTGCCTGAATGATACAGATTTTTAATGTCCTGCTTCTGGATATATATGTCTGTATCGCAGTAACATTAACCATGGCATCCATAAGCACACATCTGGACTGTATAACAAATGTCATCTACAACACCAGGCTAACATTCGGTGAAAGTCTGGGACTTTAACTCACTCTTAACTCCCTAATAATTTGCAAGGCTCTTCAGGTAAATCCATACAGTGTGGGTATCATTGATTTGATGACTTTCTTATCATTAGATTTTCCCGTTCTGTTCTGCGCCTTTTAAGTTTCCCTTAAAATGTTCTTCCTTCTACCCGAATTGAAGGAGTTTCCTCATTCTGCTCCACGGGCTGGTTTCTGTTGCCCCCTTCACGTGACATCTTCTCCACATTCTTCTAATGCCTTGTTTAGGGCAAACTGGATTTTTCCGATGCAGCCTCGGGTTAAAGGTCTGCTGGAGTCAAACATTCAGTCTAAATTCCAAGGGTTTTCATAATCCTGCGCACACGGTCTGCAACTCTACCTCCCCCTCAAGCAACCCACTCCCCTCCTCCCTAAGGTTTCCTAATGATCTCATGGCCCAGGCATTTGGCCCCTGAGCTTTGGCCAAACCATTCCAGATAGGGAAATCAGGAGAGGAGTAGCTGAGGATCTCTGCTGGGAGGGAGTGGCGCTTGTCTGTGAATCTTAATTAGAGAGCTATCAGAGACAAGATAGTAAGAGGATCTAGCCGCAGACACAAAGGATGAAGTAAGAATAGTAGAAATATAGTATATTTCAATTAGTTTACAATTTACTAGTATCTATAGCTCATGCTCAACACTCTTTTAACTGAAGTTTACTGTTATTGCTTTTTTGGTAAGGCATACTGGCTGCCATTTCTATTCGATTTCTGGTTTGAAGATAAAATATTCATCTTTCACCTAAACAAAAGCCATAAAATAAAATTATTAACTTGTTAATCAAAAAGTTTTCCTAAAGATTGGAGAGCATAGCGGGAATAAGGAGGATTTAAAGGGAACATTGCCTGCCAACTTTTATTTATTTTTTTTGAAGTATTTTGTTTCTAAGTGAGAACAGTTGTTAACTGAACAAGAAAAAAAATCTAAATACAAAAGTGCAAATATCTACAGATAAGAATACATACATGCAAAGAAGATGACCAATTTAGATATTGTTTTTATATTTAATATTTAAATTATGGAAGAGTATTGCTGACCTCCAAAATCACCAGAGTTTCATGGTCATATGATGACCACTATGTGGGACACAATAAAGTGTTTTCAAAGATTCTTTTCTCAAATAACTAAATAAGCAATGAAATCTCCTTTTTTTTAGACAGTGACAGATAAGTAGAATACATTTTTTAAAATATTAGAAAAGAGTACATAGCAAACAACAAAACGTCCAGTTCTAGATACCGTACCTCACCAGTGAAGCGGCCTGAAGGAGGCCATCACATTTTTCTAAGCCTCTGACTTTCCTTGTATCTCCCAGGTACGTGGTCTGTGTCCACAAGCATGCTGTTCTGAGGAGTGTCCACAAGATAAGAAGACGGAGTAAATCTTGAAGAGAGGCCAGTAATAAAGCATTCTCCACTCTTTCCTAAAATCGCTGTGTCCTACTTAGAAAAATAAAATCTAAATTGAAACAATGAACCAAAGGTTCTCTTCCCCTCTTTGAGATAGGCAGGGTACCCATGGGAACGGCCATGGCTTGCAGACCAGAGGCAATTCTTGCTATCTATTAAGACTCTCCATTGTGATACAATCCCTCCTCCCATTACAATGGGAGGGTTTGTGACCAGGACACCTTTCTTTTCATCTAGACCTTTCTTTTTGAAGATCACAGGGCTTTAGCTTTTGCTTAATCCCCCTGCACATTTGGCCAACTATCTAATCAGGGTAGCTATTAGCTTCCTACCTCACTTTGTAAAGAGGAGAAAAGAATAGCTGAATTTCTCAGAAACCAAGCTTGATTAGAATAATAATATGTAACAGTCGTCTTTAAACAGAGACCCACACAGAAGAAATGGAATTGTGACCCAGCGACAATTGTGTCCTCGTATCCAGCCACCAAGAGAAGGATTCCAGATCACCTGACCTGTATGTAGGTGACCACCACAACAGGGTATGCCTCTTACTTGAAACTGCTGTTTCGATTTTTGGTCCTTTTGCTTCCCCTTAACGGTGGAAACACTAAGAGTCTTATAATTCATGTCAAACACTATGTTTAATGGACCGAATGACAATATCAAGAAGCAAAGTTTTACTCAGAGGAGAGAAGTGAACAAGAAATTAAAGAATAAAGTTATAACAAAAGCATGGACTCCCAAGGAAGGAATTCACATAAAGTCCAAGAAGGCAGAGGGAGGGAGGAGAGAGGAAGGGAGGAGGGGGAGAGAGGGAGGGGAAGACAACAAGGTATTTTCAGAGACAGCAGTTTTAGCATTGTTTTGTTTGTATTTATTTTTTGATTTTGATGCAGAGAAGAGGATGAATGCTCACTCAAGGTCAGCTGTTCGAACCTCCTCGGAGTAGTCGGATGCACTTTCTGAACTCCAATAGGAGCCTTGAAAGCTAACAACCAGACGACACGTACAGATTCCACAGGAACAGATGTCATCTTTAGGTGCTTTCAATGGAATTTGAAACAGCACAAAAGTTGCTGAAGACATCACAGAAAAACCACAGCTGTCTGTCTTCCAGAAAATCTTGGGGTAACACCATGAGTTAGAATAATACACTCATCATTTATTTGCATATAACTGTAGACTCATTGGTCATATTTCTAAATATACCACTGATCTGTAACCCTTCTTAAGAAATATTTACATGTTTTACTGTGACCCTTCAAAAAGGAAGTCTGTTTACAAAATTATGACATTGACATCTGTACATCACAGGATCTAAATGGATTGCTGGGACATACCCCAAAAATAGCTCATGAAAAAATATTTTTTTCATTTGTATGTATTTATAGGACATATAAGATAACAAAAATAAATTTAAGAAAGATAGGATTGACTGATCTGAACTTCAACAGCAGAAGAGAAATAGGATTACATTTTAGGAGGTAGGGACATTCGGTCCTTGCATCCCAGAACTTTTGAAGGCTGTAGTCTGTTTGTTGTTGTTTCATGGCTTTGTTTTGTTTTGTTTTTATCATAACAACTTTATTGCTTGAAAGCCTTTCTAGCTGACTACGACCTCCACCACAACTGGACCACAGTCCTTCACAAAGGGAAAATTAGCAATGTCTGTTGCATTTAACTCACTCCAACACTGGGCTTCCCTGATGAGTGATGTGGTAAAAACCTAACATGAGCCTGAGAATATTTATAGAATCTTGGCATGTCCTGGGAAGTACCTGAGTCATACACAAACACACAGAGACCCCCAGAGCTCTCTATGTAATTGAACAAGATGTCTCTTGAAGGTGCATGCAACTACCAAAAGAGGTGATATGTCCTTACTGTAGGCTTCAGAGGCAGGAAAAGCACAGGCATGGGACTGGTGGGGTTTGGGGATGGATCATTTAGGTTTGAAGGAGTGGATTCCAAAAGGAATCACACTGTAGTGTGTGCCTCGCCTCCCAGCTCCTTATGGGACTGGCAATTCCTCCTGCATTATATTTGATATCTTCTCATTCAAACCCCTCTTATCTAGTCTGATTGTTTGTCTCAACCCAAGCTCAGCAAATTATTTCTTTTGCTGCCAATTACTCTAGACTAAGCTGTATGGCCAAGTAACAAAATTCATTCCCCAGTCAAAATGTTATATTCAGACATACTGTGCTTATTTTTGGTGTTGTCCTTTGGCAAAAGAACTCTGTGCAGAAGTGCTGGGGCTCCAGGGTTCTCAAGCACTATAATACTTCCTCCAGTTCCCTTTGCTTCCTTACTTTTTTTTTTTTCCAGAAAGTTGCTAATGCTCTGGGCTGAGATTTAGTGCTTGAAATGGTAGCTTCTGAAGCTGGACTGTGACCATCTGAACAAGTCAGATGTGGCAACGCCAGAAAACACACACACACACACACACACACAGCATCACGGGACCATCAGCAGAAAAAGTAACAAAGGTTAGGGGCTACTCTCGGTCAAAAGAAGCGCTTAAGGGTACTCAAGTTGTAAAGTCGCTCACTCAACTCAAATCAGCCTTGAATGCTTAGCATCACTATTTTCCAGCTGGTTACCTCTCCCACTGCGCTTAACCTCATTGGTCACTATGATGTTGCTCTTACACACTTCACTACAAGGGAACTCGGATTTTCAAGGTGACATCATATAACAATAACTTAACTTGTCTTGGGGTCGTCTCAGAGCAGGGGTAGGCCCCCCAGCTCACAGAAAAACAGAAAGGCCTTTCCCAGATGTAGGCTGCTATGATTAGTAACCTGTCTCTGTGCGCTGTCACCAAGGCTGCAACAGCAGGAGATTCCCCAAACCCGAATCCAGTAGATTCGGACAGCCTTGGGTTAGGGCAACAAGTTAACCAAAACAAAAGAAATTAGCTCCACACTATCGGCCCTAAATTGGCTGGAAGATGTGGCTGATTACATTCCATCAAGTGCTCAGCTGCTAGAGCTATAGAACTCAACCTGGTGAGTTCCTTGGGACTGTCTACCAATGGAACTTTGGAGTATGAAGTAACTACTACCAAGGAATGGTCGTGAGCTGTAAATCATATTTACCCTAAAGATAAAGGAAGGAAGGAAGGAAGGAAGGAAGGAAGGAAGGAAGGAAGGAAGGAAGGAAGGAAGGAAGGAAGGAGTTACATTTCAAAAGAAACATTGAGATGGACTGGGATGTTTACAAGGGTTTATGTAAAGAAAGATGCTCTCTCTGCTCTAGAAGGCTTCTGTACTGGCGCATTTTGGAGTAAGATGTGTCGTGTCTGAAATTTCAGGGAAGTGTGATCTGCAATGGTTATTTTCTTTTCCAATTGAAACCGCCCATGAATTCCTATCTTCTAGGGAACAATGGAGGCTTTCTTTGGCCTGTGTTTACTGAAGGCATCCCTTAATCACTTTGAGGAACAGTTCCCTCTTTTTCTACAAACCTTGAGATCACAGGCATGTGGGGGTAGGGATAAAAAAGGCTCTTGTGTAGTAATAAGGCCCTAATTGGATTAGTGGTATCACACTGCAGACCTGAGCTTCATTTTGGTATGTGGATGGAGGGAGTTTCCAGAGTGGGAAGCAATACCGTAGTAATGTCTATGACCACCTCGCTGAAGACCAGGCTGTACATAATACAAAAATAAATAAGTCAGTAAGTCAATCAGTCAATCGACCAATCAATCAATAATCTCTTCCCAGAGTCCAAAGTCTGCACTCTGGCTTACTTTAACTCTCTCACTCCCCTTTTTTCTTCTCTATGTCTTTCTTGAAAACAAGATTCTTCGGACAGAGACAGGGATTTTCTTCTCAAACAAAGCAAGCTGATAAAATTACGCTGCTAGAGGACAAACAGCAGGTAACCGTCTGCCTCACAATGCTTCCTTCTTCTTTCAACTGAGAAGGTGTGGTGACAAACTTGTTGTTCCAATGCATGAAAGACCGAGGCAGGACGATCAGATGAAAGCCAGTCTAAGCTACACAGCAAACTCGAGGTTACATAAAACCCTGTATCAAAAAACAAGAAGCAAAACACCTCTCAAGTCTGTTGAATGAAGAGGAGAAATGGGAGTCAAAGTCTCCCATTGGTAGACATGTCTAATGGTATACCACCTTAGAAAACAATATGAAAATTCAGCATCAGAACATGAAAGGTAGTATCACCATAGGACACAGGTTTTCTGATGCTGCAGTAGCCTGAAGGTGAAAAGAACCTAGTGCCTGTTAATTGAGGAAAGCACGCACGGTGCTCAATGTAAACACCTGGTGGACTATGGCTCAGATTTTAAAAGGACGAAGATTCTAAAGCGCCCTGAGTAGACCTCAGAGAAACATGAGACGTGAAATGAACCCCTCCAAAAAATGGTGGGTACTGCAGGAGTCTCCTCATATGAATTACTAAGGGAGGTCCAAGCACAAATATAGAAAGACAAACAGTCATTGCTCAGGACTGCATAGAGGGGAAACTTGCTGATTAATACGCAAGGATTCACTTCCTTAAGACGGCGCCTCTTCTCTTTGACCTTAGTTGAATGTGACTGCTTCAGCCACCAGCTTGTGCTGGATGTAACACAACGGGACTTCTAAGTTAGCTCTTAAAGGGCTGTCCAGACTGTATACAACATGCTTAAGACTCTTAAGAGCTTAAGAGCAGAGAGAGTTGCATGTGATCAACCAAGCTGCCTGGACTGTAGATGCTGAAAGTCACCATTTGTGTTTCACTAGATAAATCCAGCTGAACTCTTCGCTTGTGCTTCCTTGAGCAATTACATGAGGTGTCCATGTGAGAACTGGACAAGTGAATCAACCCTATGTTCTCTCTCTCTTTCTCTCTCTCTGTCACACATGTACATACACATATACACACAACTATAAGGAAAATTTTGATTCATATAACAAAATTTGGGAAGGGAGTGTAAGATGTTACATAGTGTGTTCATACCTTCAGACTACTATAACAAAATACCCCAATCAAAGTAGTTTACTACCAACAAAATTTAATTCTCATAGTTTGAAGACTTAAAATTCAGCATTTGATATTAACAAATTTGATGTCTGGTAATAACTCACTTACTGATTCCCAAATGCCCTAAAGCATCTGTCACACAAAGCAGGGTGGGATGTTTCTATCTATATGGATATAAGTACACACACAGACACACACACACGTGAGTATATGTATATATTTTGTGCGTGTGATTGGAGTGCACATTCTATGTGTACACATAGAGGCCCCAAGACAACCATTTCCCAGGCACTATCCACCTTTATTTTGATACAGTCTCTTTCACTAGTCCGGAGCTTTCCAAGTATACTAAGCTCGTTGACCTATCAGATCCAGGGATGTGCCTGTCTCTGCCTCTTGAGTGCCAGGATTATAAGCAAATGGCCCTTTACTCTTTTTGTTTTTTAAGCATGGATGTACAGATTGGAATTCAGGTCCTCATACTTTAAGACAAGCATGTCACCAGACGAGCCATCTCCCCCACTGCTCAACAAGCCTATTTTGGAGAGCCACAAGCATTGAGGCTATTGTTCACTTTATCTATACCTACAGTGACATAGAAATAGCCACTGAGAGAATAGAAGGGAAACAGCAAATAGAAGATTTCAATGCCAGTGGGGAAGGGGAGTTGACAACATCCAACTTCCCGGGCTTTCTGAAGAAAACTGGGAATCTGAAAGGAAAAGCAAGGCATTTAATATGTAAAGAAGCTGTTCCTGGGAATCAGTGCCTTAACCCTGGTGCTAATTCTACAAGCACACGTCACAAGGCATCATTGTCACAGTGATCTGCCTTAGGGGTGGCTCTCCTCCTTGTCCCAGCCTGACAGTTGAGGGCTGCATCCTAATAAAGACAGGATAACATGGAGTCACTTAAGCTGTCGAAGTGTGTTAGCTGGCAGATGCTCACCTAGCTCACACAGATGTACTCTGTCACCGTGTGACTCACACTCCACGGAAATGAGAATCAAGTGTTAAAAATTCAGAGTAGTAGAGTCTTTTGAATAGCTTCATATGTTTGTTCTCATCATTTTCTTCCCCCCCAAAAAAAATATAAAAGCTGTCACACATGTAATTATCTCACAAGGATAGAGAAAAAAAATAGTTACCAGAGACTTCTTTTGCACACACATTCAAGTCTATAAATGATATGCTAGGAGCTAGGGATATAGCAAAGCTGAGAGACTACTAGCCTAACACTGTATCCGAAGGCCCTTGGGTCACTTCCCAGCTCCCCGTAGAACCAGAAAATAGTGGCACATTCTTGTAATCCCGACACTCGTTGAGGTGAAAACAGGAGGATCAGAGGTTGGAAGTCACCCTCTATTACATAAAGAGATTAAACTTAGCCTGAATTGCATGAGACCCTGTCTCAAAATAAAAACAAAGTCTAACCACAAGTTGCATTAGGAAATGTGATAGGGATTTGAAAGCCTCCATAATATTGAAAATGATTTGTATTAGAAACTGTTAGTGTTCTGTGTATTAGAATGTATTTATATATCTGAGTGATCATACTTCTTTTTACTTCAATTTATCATTAGCATATAATTCTATAATAAATTGTATCAGTGACATTTTGGCACAAGCATACACTGGGCAGTGATCAAGTCACTATTAGCCTATCCATCACCGAAAACATTTATCACCTTTCTAAGGCTACAGAATAGAAGGCTCTCTTCCAGGGCACCTTGACCAAACCTTAGATCATATATGTGAATCTGTAACTGGTTCATTTTAGCACTCAGTTCATCTTCTCCTTTGCCACTTTATTCAGAAACGTCATAAGCAAGCAGCCATCATCACTGTTTTTCTTATTTTGCCACAAAAAGTCGGAAGTTTTATGTATAGAGGCACTAAATAGAGGAAACTCACAATCACCAAATGTACTTTTCTCAATATGTTTTTTAATTATTTCACACTGTCAACTTCCAGCACTCTCCATGCTACCAGAGGAGTTTTTAGAAACTCTGGGTCTCATTGAGCTTGGAGAGCCAGCTCCGGATGCCACCACACCCACTAGAGAAATTCCGTCTTACAATTCTGTTTCTCTAGAACCCCTCTTGATACCACAGTCCGTATTAGTCAGGGACATACTTGAGAAAAAGGAATATATAAATAAAATGTCATTTAATAGGTGAGCTTTCTCGATATGGTCTGGGAAGTCCAACCATGGCTGCTTTGCACTAGAAAGGTCCAGAATCCCAGAGTAGTTCAATCTATGTAGCTCGTTGTCTCAGCATTCCCAGTCTGGCACTGAAGGCCTGGGAGATGCCTAGAGAGCCTCTGGTCTTCAGCCTGTGTTGAAAACCCAAAGAATCTGGTTCTAAGATCAGGAAATGAACAATCAGGAACAGGATATCAGCAGTTAGCAAGAGGGAAGGCGAGTAGGCAAAAAGCCAATGTCCTTTTTCCTTGGTCCATTTATCTAGGCTGGCACGAGAAAGTGCTGACTGCACTTTCAAATAATCTGATCACAGAAGTCCCTCACAAGAGTGTCTAGAGATTACAACTTAGTGGATTCCAGATCGAGTCAAGTTGACAACTAAGAATAGCCCTCACCATTGGTATGTCCCATAATTCAAAAGTTTATTTATGTATGTATGTATTTCTTGCACTGGGTCTCATTGTGTAGTCCGGAATGGCTTAAAACTCACATCTGCCCCCCCCCCCCTGCCAGTCTCCCAAGTGCTGGGATGATAAGTATGTGCACTCATACCTAGAACAGTCTCAGCCTTCTATTCTTAGGCTCTCCCTATGTGCAAAGGGGATATCAATTTTAACCTACATACATTTCTATACAATGGTTGCTTATATGATCTTAATACACAAATATACATTTATTTATCAATATTAGATATAAATATATAGTATATTCTTAAAAGAAATTAGTTTAACTAGTTGCAAAACAAGTTGAAAGCTCAAGCTAGGTCTGTTGACTTGAAAAACTTACTGAAACTTTGTATCAAAACAAAATATACTGAAAGACTGGGGCTGTATCTAAGTGATAGAGCACTTGCCAAGTGTGAGTGAAATGAAGGAGGCATGGGGCTCAATAATCAGTATTTAAAAAAACGATAAGGTGGGGACCTCGATTTCATGCACTGTAATCTTGACAGTGACCAAAGTGTTGTTTAGTAGAGAAAGAAAGATACAATGTTCCTCTTTCCCCAGGGTTTCCAACTCCACAGGAAAACAAGCAGCCCACCTGTCCTGTTTCCACCCACCTCCAGGTTGTGTAACTTAGGGTAACTTGTTTCTCCTTTGCTCATCTATATTTTGTAGGTTTTTTTTTAAGAGCAAGAATCATCACCTAATTTTCAATTAGATACAATGACATTTAGCATTACCCAGGACTCTTCACGAATTCCCTGTTCTGGATCCAGTACACATTCTGAGCCGTTAGCTTTGGGGTTGAAGGAACTTGGCAGAATACCACATCATTTGGGGCTAATTTGAGATCTGTCTGGTACTTGGTTACCATCTGTTAAAATAATCTAAACAATATAGGATTAGAAGCTGGATGAGAATCTCTGAAGGGTGGCTTGAAGCAGTGAGAAAAACAAGTCAAGAATTTATAGACACTTTTATTTCTTAGTCAACAGATGTATTTGACTCATTTGTATTTTAAAATGTTGGCTTCTCTCTTCCTCTAAATTCCTTCACACAAAGATACAAGTGCTCTATGAATGAATATCATCTCAGTAAAAATGTGCTCCTCCTGTTGGCAATGTGAGCATGGAAGACAATATGATGAGACTCTACTGCAGCAGAAGAGGTAGGATGTCAACCTGACAAACAGCACATTCTTAAAAAAAAAAGAATAGTTAGCCTTAGGCAGCATAAGAAAACCATGTCATAATCCTTCAAAATATCCAAACATGTATTGGATATTTTCTCAAGATTCCTGTCTACAGTTCTAGACTGTAATAACATCAGCCAGTTCTGTATACTGCTGTGTAACAAAACACCCCAAAACAGAGTGGCCTAAGCGATGTTTTATTGTCTCACTGTTCCTTACATTCAGGAGGTGCAGAGCAGCTAAACTGGGTGGAATGTTACAGGAAGTCTTAGGAGGTTATGTAGAAGACGTTAGAGGCAGTCCACAAAAGGACTGAAGCATCCACAGGCACTGTGACTCACTCCTGAACTACGCAGTAGGGCTTCATGCCTCAGGGGGCTTGAGAGTCCCCAAAACACACATCTGCTGGCTGGTGAGTCATCGTGAGTGACTGACCAGGAAGAAACCACGTTCCTCTACTGACCAGGTCTTTCAATGGCATATCATCACCATATCATATTCCATTTGGTAGAAGTGAGTCCTGCAGGGTCCAGTTCACACACAGGTAAAGAGGAATTAGGATCCACAATTAGGGAAAAGACAGTCAAAGAATGTACGCTCCCTACATCTGAGAGAGGATTATGTCCAAAAAAAAATCTCGCTTTCTTTAGTCAAGGGAATAAAGATTCAGCCCAGTGGTCTAAGCGACTCAAGTGCATTACAAGGCTCCTTGGGACTGGAATTGAAGCACAGTTGGTAGAGTGCCTGTCTAGCATCCACAAAGTCCTGGGATGGGTCCCCCAAAAGCATGAAATGCTTGCAGCAGTACCAACCTGGAATCCCAGCATCTGGGAGGCAGAGGCAGGAGAATTAGAAATTAAAGGTAATTCTCGGTGTCTTTGCTTGACTTCCTGTTGCTGTGATGAAAAATTCTCTAAGGGGATGGGTTTATTTCAGTTCATAGTTCCAGATTACAGTGTGTCACCGCAGGAAAGTCACAGCTGCAGCTGCCGGGGACCAATGATAGGTCACACTGAGTCTGTAGCTACGTAGCAGAAAGACGAATGCTTGGGTTTAGTTTCCTCTCTCCTTTTCTCTCAGCCCAGAATTCGGGCCATGGAATGGTGCCACCCATAGTGGGAGGGTCTTGTTACCTCAAAGCAATCAAGACAATTTACCACAGGCTTGCCTAAAGGCCCATTTCCCAGGTAATTCTAGATTCTGCCTCGTTGGCAAGTAACACTACCTACCTCAGTAGGATCTGCAGCTGAGAGAGATAAGACTCTAGCTCAAACCTGAAAATAAAATGAAGTACTAATCAAAGAAAATAAACTGAGCTTCTGAGATTTGGGGAAGGTAAATGAACTTCAAACTATTTCAGAAAGCACTGAACCAAGAGTCAGGTCAATAATGTCAAACCTTCGTCACGGTGGCGTATATTATCTCCATTGTAGGAAGCCTACATCTGTCATGTGGGGTTTCCACACTCTCCAGACAGCTCAGCAAGGATGGAGGGTAGCGCAGAAGATGAGAATATGCAAAGACCCATAAGAAAACAGTGGCTAAGTCCAAAGGCAAACTTGAACTCATTACATTGCGGCTATTCTCCTTTCCTCCCTGCCATTGTTTTAGACGGCTGAGAGCCTACAAACACAGTAATATAAACTGACCCTTCATGCAAAGCAGGCTTGTACAGTCCATGACATGAACTCTTGGAAGAAAAGCCAGACAATAGACTCAAAAATATGCTCTCGATCTGCGTGCTAAGCGATTCTTCAACACAGTTTATTCTCTTTAACCACCTACACACAGACACAGGATTACTCCCAGGGGTTGCTTTGGTGAACAAAGGACGGCAGCAGATGATAGTTGTCTCTGGGAACTCTTATTGCAGAATGAGGGTGGATGGTTAAGTGGAATGGAAAGGAGTTTAGCACATTGGGTTTTAAGAGCTACAATTAAAAAAAAGGCAAGGAACAGAGTCATTGTGCAATGACTACTATTATAGTAGCTACTATTAAAGGAAGAAGAGAACTGAGCATGGAATTTAGGATCCCCAAAGACAGGAAACATACACAAGCTTCCCCATGAAAGACAAACCCATATTGGGCCCTATGCTGATGGGTTTAACTGACCTAGAATTACCTGGGAAGAGAGTCATAATGAGGAATTGGCTATGACTGACCAGGTTATCATACAGGTATGTCTATGGAGTAATGCCTTGGTTGTGAATTGAAAGACCTAGTTTATTGTGGGTGGCACCACTCCGTAGACTGGGGGCTCTGAACAGCTGAAGGGTAAAGGCAGCTTGTTGAGCAAAAATAACAAGCAGGCAGCATGGATGCATTCGTTTCTCCCTGTTCTTGTCCATGAATATAATGTGACTAGCTGCTTATGTACCTTCCTTGAATTCTTCTCAATGATGGACCGCAATCTAGAATTACAAGTTAAATAAACACTTAATTTTCTCAAACAGCTTTTTGATCAGGATATTTTATGCTAGCAATTGAAGTAAAACTAAGAAAACCCTATTGTCAATGAAGAGGACTTATGAGAATTAGAAAAAATGTGTGTATATATATATATATATATATATATATACATGGATACACATTCCCACATTTATGACATACACATATATGCATGCACACATACACACAGATAATTGCNAGAGAGACAGAGAGACAGAGAGAGAGACAGAGAGAGACAGAGACAGAGAGACAGAGAGAGAGACAGAGAGAGAGAGAGAGACAGAGAGAGAAATATGGAGAGAGAGAGAAAGAGAGAGAGAGAATCGGTTTCTGCAAGGGAATTTAACATAATGTACAAAGCTACCTTGCATTTGAGGAATCTAAATATAATTTGCAAGATGGGATTTTACTAGGTCAGAGTTTGAGGGAGAAGTCGTGTTATGACATCACAAACCCATTCAGATGTTGCTCAGCCCTCCTGAGGTGGTATGACACCTTGATTAAAAAAAAAAATCCTGCGGACATGAGACATGTTACTGGCTGTGATATGTAGTATGTTTTAATGATATAGACATAGCAGCAATGGTCTGGATAATTTTATGGAAAACTTTCTTGACTGTAATCTATATGATGGTAAAACAATAATGCAGAGAAATCAGAATGTCACCAGCAGAGTCGCACACCAACTGCGCATATGTCCTTCAGGACGCAGTGTGGTAACATTACCTTAGTTTGCCCATCTAGGAGAGCCTGAGTCCTATTTCATTTATAGTAACAGCATTTATCAAAATACCATGCACACTTATTCCTCTAAAACGTCAGTGTCCTGCTCATGTTATTTCTCAGACTCCCCAAACTTCTATGACTTTTACTTACTCAGAAATGCTTAGTGTGTCCTTGAAAATAAATCAGAGAAACTTACTTTTTCTATCCTATATAGCAAGAAAAATTGATAGGCTTATACTATATGTTTCTCGTCATCATCATAATGAAGTAAACTTTGCGTTTCAATATATATAGAATGTGACTACTAAGAATGTCCAAATGGTTCACCCCATGGCTTAAATTTGAATTTTTCTTGCACGTACATTAAAGCAGATAACGCCAATATTCAGGGAAATTTTAAGGTACGTCTCTTCTGTGGACTTAAAGAGCATGCTCGAGAGCTAGGGATATGGCTCATTGACAGAGCATTTGCGTGGCATGCACAAGGCACTACTTTCTGTCTCCTTCTCTGAAAATAAATAGATAAAGAAAGCACACAAGAACCATTGCTTCTTGTGCAATGCATTTATTGGTCTCTGTGCTATATACTTTCAACTAAAACTTAGTCTAGCCAGTGTACACGCTGATACATTCAACCTGGGCTAGAGACATAATTTAGGACAGAAGTGCATGGTAACCTTAGGAATCTCCCAGAGAATTAGAGGTAGAATCGCCCCTGGAAAGAGTTAGATCACAGAGGACAAGGTGGCCACAATGTTAGTAGAGGAGATGAGACAGGGATTAGGGAGCAATCAGTTTAGGCCATAAATGAAAGCTGCAGGTTCATATAGCTAGGCACATCTTCAGACTTGACAAAGATAGGGGTTGGAGTGGGCATGATAAGGTACTCACAGGCTAAAATCCCCAAAACTTATCTCTTTCTCTTCAATATAGTTATCTGAGAAAATACATTTTAAAGATAAAATGGGTGTGTATGGGCATGACATGTTCCAAATGCCTGCATGCACATGTCATAGCGTATGACATAGCATATCACATAGCATATGTGGGGGGGGGGTAAGAGGTTAATCTTAGCTGTCTGTCTTCACCTAGAACAAGACAGAGTTTTGTTGTTGTTCACTGCTGTGGATGACAGACTATTTGCCCTGTGAGCTTCTGAGGGTTCTCCCGTCTCTGAGTCCCAAAGATTTTCCTGATTCTTCACTGTAGAAGCACTGGGGTTCTGGGGATGAGAACTGGGGTTCCCATGTTTATATAGCACCTGCTTTATCCAGCAAGCTATCCCCAATTCGGATATTTACTCTTTAAAAGAACATGCATTTATTTATTTGCTTGTTTAGTGTATATGGGTGTTTTTCTTGCATGGTGTGTATACCATGTGAGCACCCCGGTGCCTGTGGAGATCAGAAGGCAGCATTGAATCCCCTGGTACTGGAGTTATGGATGGTTGTGAGAGATCATGCAGACTAGAAACTGAACCTGGCTCCTCTGCAAGAGCAGTATGAAAAAGAGATAGTCATTGGTTGTTGAATGATGTAGTTTGCTCTACAACTAAAACACCATAATAGATAAAAGCCCATACATTTTTACATTTGTATGCGTGTGTGTGAGTGCGTGTGTGTGTGTATGTGTGTGTAACAAAGAGGGGAGTTCACGAGTACATTTTTTTGTCCCCAACATAATTAGCCCTTTGCAAATAGTTTTCTACTATAGCCCCTGTGAAGTAGTTATCTGTCTAGATACTAACCCTAAAATATCTTTAGTAATAATAATGGTAACAATGATGTCACGGGGCTGTCCTTTGCATTGGACAGTATGATGAGTTTTCTTAATTTAGGGTTTGCCGCTATGGCTTGTTTCTGGGTGTCAGTGCTTTCTTAAGGCTCCGGTATTCTTTAAAAAGGGTGTTTTTTTTTTGTTTTTTTTTTTTTTGGAGTGTGTTACTCGGCTGTCCTTCCACAGTAGAATCTTCTCTTGAAATTGAAAATTCAGAGATGATCAATAAGTGTTAGAGCACCCTATGAGCCCTTCAAAATCAAATTGGAGCTCTCTCTGGGCTCTCATCAGGGTCTGAGTTGATCATCATGGTTGTCAGCTGACAGTTTCTATGATGAGGCCAACCTCAAGGATCTGCACTTAAAATGCTGTCGTTCAGAACTTTGGCTCAGTGCTCTCCCCAGAGCTGTGAGGAAGGCTATATGTGTTATGTACCAAGACGCACTTACCAATTAGCACTGACATATTATCAGTGGAGTGAGATTATCTCTTGTACATTTATTGACAGATCTGTGTTTATACTATTAGAGAAAAAGCCACTTTACATTAGTAAGAACTTAATTTACTCCATGAGCAAAGTTATGTAACTAGGTATAGGAAATGCGAAAGCAATTTGCAAATATGAAATTACTTTAAGGAGCAAATGTAGAGAATGATGCTATTAAGATTATCATCAAAATTCAATTAAATGTTCACCAGCTTTTAGTTATGAAAAGGGGAGACATACAAGCCTGAAATGCTAGCCAACTGTTAAATATTAATTAATGGAAGCAATGTTTCCTAATTTAGCCCTGAAAGTTGGTAAAGCATCTCATATAAATGTTGACTGAAAGCAAATTTAAAAATTACCTAGAGCTTCGTTTGGCAAGTTTTAGGAACTTGAACTCTCACACATATTTAGTGTTTAAACTTTTTTTTTCCTGCCATGTGCAAAGAGTTTCCTTTTATTTCCTCCTGTTGAAAGAGTTCCTTTCACCCATATATGGCTCTAAAAATACAAACCCTTTTAGAGTGGCTGTTGAAATTATTCACTCTTAGCCTAGAGCTAATTTTGGATTTTTGTTCCTAACAATACCGTCTGGGAAAGTTTCAAGTGAAAATAGGACTGTAGCACACACTTAAAAAACTTTCTGGTGTTTTCTAAGGGAAACCTCATATATCAGGGGTGTTATTTTCTTTTTCTGTTTGGCCAAATGTTGCCTATCAGTGTTCACTTTTTAAATCCAAGTGTGGGTCCCGGAGAACTTTGAACGCAGTTACTGATTTCAACGTAGAGCCATATCTGTGCGATGACATCACCTTCCACTCCCTTGTGCTGGGAACTCACCGTTCTCTGAACTGAAAGTCTGGAGCTAGTGCCAAGGGTTGTCTCACCTGTGAGCACATTTCCCATAAGCCTGGTCAAATCTGCCTGGGCAGCTGATGGGTTTGGGTGGTTATGTCCACCTTTCTGGTTTTGACCTGTTCTAGACTGAGTCTTTGGTCTTCAGACTACGGCCAATGCGGCAGCAAATGACAGTCACACCTTTGGAAGGCTGCCCATCGTTCTCACTTGATTGACCTGTCTGCTGGCAGGGAGGAAAGTACTAGCACTGCTTAGCAATAACCTGGAATGGCCAATAAAAGAGACTCTGACCCATGAAAGCCGGAAATTAGACAATTTATTCTGAGCTTGAGGACTCAGTCAAAGGTCCTTGTGTCGGTCTTTCATCTGTTCCATGATCCTAGCCTGAGCTTCCTAGGGACAGAGACACAGACGATTCTAGAACTTCTGTAGAGACCTCCGCAGTAAAGTGACAAAAACTGTCTCCTTGTCTGGTTTACAATGTTGACTTAGTTTGATAAGCAAAGCAAAAAATGTAAAGAAGATGCAGTGTGGCTCCCCCTGTAACAGGATAGTAGGGCCTGCTGCTGCTTGACAGGGAGGCTCACACTGGAGAACAATAGCTGATAAAAATAACATCAAACATTTCAAAGATGTTAATCCTCACATTTGCATTGTGGTTTCCCTTCTTGACAGAATTCTTCAGCAAGTAGAAGGAGACACTCTTTCGTGGGATTCAAAGAAAAAATAAAATAAAAAGGAGAGAAAAAGAAGGAAAGAACTCATCCCACACAGAAAACAGATGGGCACATGGAAAAACAAATCACATGCCATACACATGATCACTCCCACACACAAGCATGCCTTATACACAAACACACATGTGTACAGGGACACACAGAAGCATCGACACAGGCATAGACAGCTGTCTATGGGTGTATACAACAAATATATAGGTAAGTAGTGACTTCACAGACACCCATAGACATATCCAGACATATAGACCAACACAGATACATCATACACTGCAACACACACATACATACAAATAAATACATACAGACATAAGACGATATATATATGTATACACACACACACACACACACACACACACACATACATAGAGAGCTCCATGAACATCTAAAGACAGATTTTTACTCTAATAATGCACACTATTAGACATCTGGGACTTTCTTTAATTTCACAAGTAAAAAGAAAAAGCATTTCCTACGATAGCATGCCGTTTTGTTTAAAATGTGTTTTTAAGATTCTGAATGGAGGATGAGATCTTTTTCAAGATCTTTCAGTCTTTTATTTTCTCATCGGTGGTATCTTTCCCTTAGTAAAGCCGGACAAAGACAGTGGGAGAGCCACTGGCCTGACACGCCATGTGGAGCCTGCCCTCTTAGAGCAAGTCAACGCCAAAATAGACAGCAAAGGAAAACTAAATCCAGCTTGAACAATACTGGCCCTAAAATAGCCATGGGGTTTATGACCACAGCAGCAGGAAAGGCTGTTGATCATCTGCCAGGATCTTTTTCTTTTGGTTTGTCACTGTTGAGTGACACAGAGGACATGAAGCCTCTGTCAAACATATGAGTTCAGAACCCCAAATCAGAGATACTAATAATAGTGCCTGGTGTAAGGCTGTCTCCTCTGAGAGAACTAACGAGCCCTTTGCCGCTGTGATCTTGAGGGGTTTCGAAGAGGTATCTCCAGCAGACCTGCTGGATAGAAGTGCCCCACAAGGGTTTCTTCGCGTGCTTGCTCCTTCGTCCTTCGCAATTCTGTCAGGTAGGCTGGAGCTCTCAGGTCACACATAAAGCAAATGAGGCTCAGCAAGGAGCTGACTCGCTTATTTATCCACAGCACCATAGCTAGAAAGTTTCTTCCGGTGTTACATGCGTATCTGTGTGCTGGGCAGGAGAAAAACTGTCATGTTTGACTGTCAGAAACATTACTAAAAAATATAGATTCAATTGTCATTCTCAAGCTGATAGCAGAATCATGGGTGCAGAGGAGAAAGAGATCAACTGAGTCCAGGATGGCTACAAAGTAGTTGAGAGAGGCAGAGTAGAATTGGAGTTGAGGGAAGAGCACAGAGCAGTAACCAGAAGACAAGCAGAGGCCACGGGAAGTAGAGGTAAGGGAAGAGCTGCGCGAAACGGTGGTCTACGCTGGCAGGGAGACGTGCCAAGAGTTCTAGGTTACCATGGATAAGCAGACTTAAGACTGAAGTTAATTTAGTTTTGAAGCTCAGGATTTAAAAAGTCTTTGGAATACCTTATCTTAACGCACAGGCAACAATCAATGTATGGCAGAGGTCAGTTCTCTGGCTGCAGAACTCTGACCACCAAGCCGAGGGCCTGGAGGGCTAGGACAAAGTGAAGATAATTACAGGATTGAACTGGTTCTGTGTGAGGCAAAGCAGGAAATGAGTAGCCTGGCTGATACTAAGCCTATAAACTTTTGGTAAATCAAAGTACTTTCATGGTAGAGTTTGTATTTTTTTTTTTCCATTCTTCATGGGACCAAGAGATACAAACTGTTTTTGATTGCTGGAGAGGGACCACACCATCTTTAAATGCACTGAAATCAGGACACTAATTCAAACCTATTTCTCCATTCCCAGGTAGAGGGAGCATGATTGGAACTGATCTGTCTATGACAGATCATGGACAGATGGTAGGCCATCTTCTGAGGAGGAACTTTTCCCAATAGGGCCATCTCTCTCCCCTAGGATCTTGAGGCTTCCAGTAGCATGCAGGACATATCCAAGGGTGTTGAAAGTTACATAGCAACAAATTCTTCAGTGGTGTTTATGGAACCGAAGCCTAGCAACTCATGAAGGAGTCATAGTTACACAGGCTCTCGGTGCATGAGACGGACAGTTATGGTTGTAACTGATTCAGAAGTGGTCACATGCTACTCACCCAGAAGATAACCCTGGGCTGAAAGTACAGGAAAGCAGCCATGCCCGTTTTATTCATATTTTATAACCTATGGCAAACATATACTTAGCAATTCCACACAGCCTATCACCGTCTTAGACACTTATGTAGAACTTAGAGTCATGCTGAATGCAAATAAGATGTTAATTATTGCAATCCAACGATGCCTGTATCGTTAGATTGTGATGAATTTTTAAGATACACTGGAGGGAGAGATAGAGTCATAATACAATTCTCTATGAGGATTTTGAAAGACTGATCATTAAGGTCCGTATGCTTCTGTGTTACAGGCAATAAGGTTTCTAAACTGGGAGAAAAGCATAAGTCTTTTGGTCTAAGGTTCCCTTTGAAGCAGGAAAGTCCCTCTTCTGTCTAATAGGATACTTTTTCATTCTGACTCTAGGGGAATATCCCTTGAGTCACCAGGATAGCTTCTTTCAGGTAAGACCTAGCAGATCCCTGAAATGCCTCCCCTGCTACTGAGAATCTAACCCAAGCCAGCTGAGGATGACATTAAACAGGTCTGATTAGAAGGCTAAAGGCTGTTCGTTCCACTCTCTGCAGGGATATTGTCTGAGCCCTGAACAACGTTTCCTGGATGGTAGAAACAGGGACGTGGTTTGGAATCTCCAACAGCTCAACAACAGCTTGGAAAAATAGTAACGGCGAGAAGACAATAGATAGCCATCTTGGCTTGAAGACGCTGACTCATGCAGATGTCATTTACAGTCAGCTTGGTGGGTCTCGGGAGGACCACGTTCTCCCGAGAACTCTGAGCACCCTGAGTCTCTGACCAAGTCAACAATGCCAACTCCCTTTTGTGATTCTAGGAAAAGAATCTCAGAACCTTTCGATGAAGAAATCAGAGAGGAGTGTGGCTGCTGTGTGCAAGTGGAGTGGAAGCAGGAGAGATTAAATAGTCACTTGGGCAAAACCTGGCAGCTTCCGGGCCTTTCCTCTCTCAATTCCGATGTTCTCCGGCACCGCGGCACAGAGCTCAGCACGTGGGAAAACACTCTGCACTGGCTTGAACACCTTGGTGACCTAAGTAAATTATGAATCCCCAAGGCAGAATCCGTGTCATGAGTGTGAATGGGCAAACATTCCTCCTCCCTCCTATTAGTTATAGCATAAATAATACACAAGCAGCAGGCAGAGCCAAAGCTGTTCGCTGTAAGTTTCCTTTTTGGTATTAAAACGATGAGTGTATTTTCCTTAAGAACCTTCTAGCAACATGTACAAATAAAGCCACACACAGTGACAAACTGTGCTGCTTGGAGTTTAGCTGATGACATTCTTGTTATTGAAACAGGAAATGACTCAGCCCCAGGCAGACCAGAGAGGATCATATATTTTATTCTTTTTTGTTGGCTTGTTAGAAAAGAAAGAAAGAAAGAAAGAAAGAAAGAAAGAAAGAAAGAAAGAAAGAAAGAAAGACCATCACAAGAGAACTATGTTTGTTTTCCAAATAATATATTTTCTTTGGAGAGGAAAAAAAAAAGCAATATGAAGGTGAATGTTTTCAGATTTTTAATCTATCCATTCTACCAAATAAGAAAGATAAGCTATTTTTAAAATATTGCAAAATATTTTAGGCTTTTCCCAAGTGTTAGGGTCAAATGACTGTTTTAAGCTACAGAAGATATGTTTAACATTTTTAAAGGGTGTGGGTTCTCAGCTATAGACCTCTCAGCACGGAATGCTAATGCCCCTGCCAGTTAACTGAAACAGCTTCTTGGTTTAGATAAACTTTAAAAAAAAATGTAATTAAAATATATTACATCTCTCTTTTCATTTCCTCCCTTACATCTTCCTGTGCTCTGCAAAGTTCTTTCAAATTGATAACCTCTTTTCCTTATTGTTGCTGTTGTTACATATGTGTGTGTGCACAATGCATAAATGCAATATTAAGTAAACTTTTCAGCACATTACAAAGTTTGATTTACATCCTGATTTTTTCTTTTTTTTTTTTCCTTTTTTTACTTATAAACAGGGCTAATCTGAAGTTCATCTTTGTCTACTAAAACTCTGGGGCTGTGATAATTGCTAATCAAAATCAATTAAACAAACAAAAGAACTGAACATAGATTAGGCACTTTATAAATTTCTATACACATCACTGAAATATTTCAGCTATTGAACACTAATAGTAGTAATAACTAAGATAATGGTTTTAGAACAATGCTTTTAACTCTGAAATATTAACTACTCTGCATTCAATAATTGGCAGAGAGTAACTAAGTCACCCACTCCGAGCTCAGATGACTCAAACAGAAAGGCTTTCCGGTCTGTGAATCTAGATGTGTGACATCTCTTGCCAATCATTGGCTTTCTTGGTCAGATAAATCTCCACCCAATACATCATTGGGGGAGGGGGAGGGGCATGGTGACTGTTACCGTTGGATGCTGTCTTAGAACATGAAACCACAGCATGTCATGGCTTTGGCCTCTTTGTCCATACAGATAAAGCCGGCTTCTGAAGGCAGCAAATGGGGAAGACTCAAGCTCAGACTCAGAGCACACACAGTTGGCTCCTGCCTTGTTCTTTGTGAACGCACCCACCTCCTTTTAACAGCCAGCTGAAGTGCAGTCTGCTCAGAGATTAGAAAGCTATGGGGAAGAAAAAAAAAAAAAGATTTTCCATCGCTACATCTCAGAATGAATAGTTTCCACCTGTAATTGTTAGTTTTTAATTTTTAAATAGTGAACAGCAAAACAGAATGTCTCATTATCTGTGAAGTGATTCAGGCGTTCGCTGTGTACAGCTCCGTCACTAGAAACACAACAGTCATTTTTCTCTGGGGGGAGGGGCAGAACTTAGAAAGACAGTTCCTTTTTTTTCTTCTTCCTTTCAGCTAACTCCGTATTGCCAGTTATCTGCTGTGTCCATGCTCCGCATAGATCTAATTTAGGTATTAAAAAAACATGCTCTAGACATATTCCTGGATTGCCAGCTATGCAAACATGTGGTTGCAACCCTCCCTTTTAAATCTGAAGCTGATTATTTCTATATATGTGTAAAGATTTTCCTAACGTGTGGTTTGTGATGCCTGTGAGCCTATTCAGGAAAACCACAGTGCCTAACGTGTCCTCCGTGTTATTTTCCCTGGGACACGAAGAGGCCTTTGCAATTTTCGATTTTTGAGATGACAGCTTTTCAGAGCCCTGTGCTTTCTTGTGCTCTGCCATGAAATGTTTTACCTTAGTGATTTAAGAAAGGATCTCTCTACTCCTCCACCTGGTGAGGCTTTCTGCCTCTCGAGATGGACTTGAGATATCTCACCACAGACACTGAAGTCATTGTGGTGAGGTGAGCAGTTCCGCAGAGGCTCAGTCACACCTTAACATTTTCCCGCTGCCATGACAACAGGCTAGTTTTGAGAAGTATCCTTTTGGATTGAAGGCATCAGACAGTTCTAGGTTTTAACTCCTAATGAGACCAAGCATTTGAACAAGATAACCTTTGTAAGCAGTGAAACATATCACCCCAACAAGAGGATTTTTCTCTCAATTGCACAGTATCTGAGCAATTTTAACAAAAATATTTCTTAGTTTGTCAGTTCCTAAAAGTAATGCCTAGAAGCAATATTAGGACATAGCCTGTGTTTATGAACCTGCTAATCGCAAAAACATAAGACCTTATTTGGAAAGTAAATCCGAAGACTTTCCTTTAGTCCATAATTTGCCTTTACTCAGCTACAAATTCCAGCATCCCACATATTACATTGCAGTAGCCAGCAGTCCCCGCAATGTGTGTATGTCTCCATTTGTGTGGCTCTGTGTGCATGTCTAAACTTGCGAATGTGTCTTTGTGTGCATCCCTACTCCCATCCGAAGCTTTTCATGCTGAGAAACCAAGAACTCATCTAGGGAAATTTGTATCTGTGATCAGGTGGGATAAACAAGTTCTAGATTCAGTGGAGATCTGGGGGAACTGAAGCAAGTAGAACCATGCAACAAGAGTTCCAGTCAACTGGGACCAGTGCAAAGAGGGACACATCAATATTCCTATGTCTGTTAGTTGTTTGAAAGACAAGAGATTATCTGGTATATTCATAACAAAGAAGACACGGAAATGTAAAACGAAAAAAAAAAAAACCCAAAAAACAAAAAACAACCCAGTACCCAGACTTTAACAACTGCCCCTGCTTTCTTTCTCCCACGCCCCTTACTGTCACTTGTCATCAAAGTAGGGAAAACATATCTCAGGGATCTTCCTGTGGGATAATTCAGCATTTATCACTGTCCTTTTTTATCTTTTGTGTTTTCCCCCCACTCTCTACCCTCCCCCACCTGTGTTTCTTCCTCTCATCCTTAGATCATACTCTTCTCTTTCTGTCTCTTTGTGTCTCTGTCTCTGCCTGCCTCTCTCTCTTTCTGTCTCTCTCTCCCTCCCCCTCTCTCAGTGTGAGTGTGTGTGTGCATGCATGTGCTGTGTGTGAGTGTGTACATGCATGTCAGTGTGCAGGTGCAGCAGCCAGAGGAAGGCACTAGATGATTTCTTCTATTATCTTTTCACTTTGTCACCTTGATACAACGTCTCTTATTGAACTGAAAAGCTCCTGTTTGGGGCTAAGTTGGCTGGCCAGTAAGTGCTCCAGATCCACTTGTCTCCACCTACTGATGCTAAGGTCATAGGCACAAGCAGTCATACTTGGCTTTAATATATGTGCAAGAGATTCAAAGTAAAGTCCTGATGCTTGCAGAGAAAGCTCTTAGCCACGGAGCTATTTCTGTAGCCTGTCCTGTCCCCCTACCCTACAAAAGATTTGTATTTGGTAGAATGATAATGATTAGCTAAGTCATCTTATTATCCCATTTAATCCTCATGAATTCCTATCAGGTAAGTAAGTCTCTATCAGAAACTCAGAAATGTGAAAAACTGGGTCTGTGTTGAGGGAGGTGGTTAAATCAGAGACCAGTCCCCCAAACCACGTTTATTTCCTTTTAATGACACCAAGTGACAATAAATAATGACATGGGTTAAAATCTTGTGTTTAAGCTCCATATACAAAAGGCATAGACAGGCGAGTGCTGAATGCCAGACCACATATACTAGCCTTGAGTTCTTTAACAATAAATAGGAAACGGGAAAGTCACTACGTCTGTTCCTGTGAAGCTCTTCTGGGAAATGAGCCTAAATCTTGCATCTCAGTCATGCCAAGGAATCCTGGGATGATGAAGCAAAGCCAAAACTCACTATCAGATTAACTCCTGGAATGCAAACTTTGCCTCTGATTTGGAAATGACCAGGCAACTTCAGACCAACTCCATTTTTATGCCATGGAGGACAGAGGACTGCAAAGGTGTCCTGTTTGTGCTCAGTGACAAGGGAGCAGCAGGAACATTTAGTAAAAACAGAACAGACTGAAGTGTACATTTCATCGGTGTAGACAAAGGGCCCAGCTTGTGGTTGGTCCATTCACCCAAACTTCACACAGGAAGTGAATCTTGGAGGATATTCTAGGAAGAATACGTCAGTCCTTCTGGGAAGGTGAATCTTCTACAAGAGTCCCTGTGTGGATTGGAATGTTCTATGCACTTTATTAGATCAGCAAAATGGCAAACAAGAGTAGGGTAGAAATACATAAGAGACAAGGGGACTTCGAAGTTCTTTGAACTCTCCAGGAGATCTTGACAGGGGATATCTCTTACTTCAGACCCATGGACAACTGCAACACATTAAAACAAAAGATGCTTCCAAATGCACACTTCTAACATATTTTAGAAAATTTATTTTTTATAAGAAGTCTCATTGATGTCTTCATGACCTCTTTAAAGCTTGTAGCTGAGTTTGCTACCAATCAGTCAAAGTAACATACCATTTGTATGTACATACTTGATGGGTATGAAATCCATAACAATCTTTTAAAGTAAAGGGCAAAAGAGGAACTTTTTATCACTTGGTGTTACATCCTGCACACACTTCCTGCCAGATAATAGCATGCTTCGATTTTATCTGACACCTCACATTTTGTTTTACACAAATGTCACCTCAACGAAGAGAACTTTTATATTGCTCTGTCTAAGGTGGTTTTCTTCAAGATCTCTGCCCATCATTCCCCATCCTATGACCCTTGACATGTCCTCATCTAAGACAGTGTTGGCTTGTACACACCACTCCTCACATATATGTAGCTTTGTGAAGGCTCTGGTCATTGTTATTTCCCAAAGATACAAGTAGATATTTATCCTACAATAAAAATATATACTTTCTTTTAAACATTCCTGATGATTTTGAATAAGAGGAATGGACATATTTACAGGTAGAAATGTGTTGCTAGATAGACGGTGCAGACTTCTGAGTCATTTGATTTTATGCTTCTATGTTGTGGAAATGAGAAACTTGATTGAAGGAGATAAGATCTTCTGAACTGAGCAAGGTTGACTTTCTCTTTTATTCAGGTGCAAACATTTTTGTTCCAAGAAAAGGATCACAAAAATTTGGTTCATGTATGTTCATGAGGAATCATTAATGTAACATCATTGGGCCCAGGAAGTTCATTTCAGGTCCCTCTTAAAATACTAACCATAGTTAAAAGTAATTCTTTTCATTCTGCCTACTTATTGTTATTTCTCTCATATTCCATCTTGTCATCTTCTGTTCGGTGTTTCTTTCTTTCCTCTTAAACTTAACAGACCCTCTTATCCAAACAACAATAAAATAGATGTCCAAGAAAAAAAATCTGTCTATCATTTGCACAATAAAACTAAAACCACAAACAAATACATTTCTGGGGGCTTTGAATTTATTTCTAAGTGAAACTCAATTTATTGTATTTAATCTGAAAGACAAGAATGGTGATTTTTGTGTCACTCGTCTCTAAATTCCATTACAATAAAAATACATTATTCCAGAAGGAAGACATAACAGGGATAAAAAAATAAGGACTCTTCAACAAACACCAGCTTTCAGCAAGTTCAAGAGAACAAAATGTGAACTATAGTGGATCACACAAGATGAGCAGGCAGGGAGGGAAGTCTGTCACCTGGATGCCCCTGGAAGTGAACACCCTGGGGACAGCGAAATAGTTCAGTTAATAAAGGTGCTTATAGACAAACAGCACATGCTGAATTGCACACCCAAGGATCAGCTCCTGCAAGTTGTCCTTTGACCTCAAAGGACAAGTGCTGTCGCATATATGTGCCCTTCCTCCACTAAATAGATACAATAAAACTTCAAAAACATAAATTCTGTGTGGACGAAAGGAAGGGGAGCAAATGAAGTAAAATCACAAATGGATTGAAAAATGCAGTTTTATCCTACCTGAGTCTTAAAGACAGACAAAACTCTGAAGTCTTGTATTAACCTACAAATGAACTCACCGTCCACATGTACACACAGTCATTTATGGTTTCATTCATTCAAGAAGAACGAATACAGAAGCTAGAATAGCCCAGGCATAATTGAAAACACAGATTCTGATAAGAATATATGGGACAGACAACCGATGTACGCAACACCTACCCAGCAGCACAGTACAGTACAATGTGACACAAGTCTTTACATGTTATAGGCATTGTCAGAATACATACATATGTTTGCTTATCTTCTGTTTATTTTTAAAATTTTAAAGTTATGTGTATGAGCATGTGTCTAAGTGTGAGTGTGTGTACATAAGGGAAGATGCCAACAGACATAGAAAGAGAGGATCAGTTACCCTGGAGCTGGGGTCAGATACATTTATAGAATGCCTGTAACGTGAGTACTGAGAATGCAAGTCAGGTCCACTCCAGAAGCAATAGTACTCTCAATCACTGAACCATCTCTTCTCGAGCCCTGATATTTTTTAAAGCATATTGAGCATGTGTACCTGTTTAACACCCAGAGACAATTTGCTCTATTTTTATAGAATTTAATTTCTTTGGAAAATTCCCAGTGTTTGCTAACTTTTTAGCAAACAGCAAACAGCTATAACTTAGTAATTTATAAGTATATGCCAATGTGTAGCAATACTCTTATTGCTACCTCTTAAAATCACCATGCCTGGAAAATTTTCTGAATTCTTTCTCAAAAGTGTGTGCGTGTGTGTGTGTGTGCGTGTGTCAGGGAAGCATGCATGCCTACCGTCCTTGTGTATTTACATATATATGAAATTAAAGGTCAACGTTTAATGCCTTCCTCAAGCACACTCAATGTTATTATTTGAGAAAGGGCCTCTCGCTGAATCTGGAGCTCACCTGTTATGTTAGACTAGTTGGCCAGCAAACCCCAATGAGCCTCCTATTCAACCTCCCTAACAGTGAGATTACAGGCATGAGTCACAGCAGTTAGTCTTTATACATGCATGCTTGGGATTTGAACTCAGGTCCTCGTGTTTGCGCAGCAAGCACTTACTGACTAAGGCATCTTCCCAGTCCTTCTTTCTGAATGTCAAAGCATGTCCCCTTTAAACACAGCAGTTCTCGCTTCATCAGCCAGCCAGGATTCAGCCTATGTTCATTATTCTGCGGGGGCAAGTGGGCATTTGTAGGAAGTTAAATGAACAGGCTTTCAGTGTGCCAGTCATCTGATGGGGACACTGGCCACTCTCAGTGCAAATGAATCTCCATCCAGACAGATGCTCAACCCTTGGAGAGGACCCTCAGGCCCCTTCCAAGTCAGTTGGCAGCCTGACCACCACAAGGAGAAGGCCCGGTAGTTCAGTTCACCAAATATGAGCTGTGTCTCTTGTAAACTTGGACTTTGAGTTTTGTAGGCAGTAATCAGGCCTGCAAAGCTCCCTTTTCTGATGTTTCTGAAACACACTCTCAGAACCCTTTCAGAACATGGTTGCTTGTGTTTGCTGGAATAGTCAGCCTATCTTATGGGTCCATGTGATTCTGCCATGGAATCACCATGACTCCTCTTTATTTTTGTATTATAAATATGAGCAATATTATCCTCTTTGGGGACATATTCATTCAGTTCTTTTGGTTAAGTTTTTAAAAGATGAAAACACAGAATGAGAAACTAAGCGCATGTTCCATTTGACCTAAAATGACCAGACCTTTTCCAAAGAGACTGCAGCGTATTTTTTGTACCCTCACCCAGAGCACTAGAAAGGGCTGGCCACTCACAAAACACTTTCTCCAACTTTGGTGTTGGTGTTAGTCTTCTTTTAACCAATTCGGTTGGTTTTGCTTCATAATTCCTGGTCAGGAAAGCTGTTGACCATTTTTTAAATATACTTCATTGAAGTATATTTGCAACTGTTTTGACTACTTTTTATATATAATCTATTTTTGACTGGCACTTGTCATGTGTATATCTTGGACGCTTGTTCAACTTTAAATGCACATTTTAAGAATAGTTTCCTCTCAGTAGACTATTCTCTATTTATTTACTATTGTCTTCTGATAAAGTTTCAATTTTTGATAAAATCTAAATGCATTAAAATTAATTTTCTTGGTGTTCTTGCTTTCTGTTTCCACCCAAGGAGGTGCTGTTCATGCTCCGAATCATTGATTATTTCCATTTGCCATCCCTTTTGGGGAGATTCTGATTTAATTACTTTCCTTTAAATTCTGTAATGTATCTGCAATGTGCCTGTGGCCTGAGGTAGGCCATGTCTCTTTTTCCCCCCCTTTCTCTCTCTCTCTCATTTCTCTTACTGTTTGCTTTCTCAGCCTGGTACGTGTTTTCAGGAGTCCAGCCATCACTGCTTGGTGGCTTTCCTCTTCTGTCGGACTTCTGGAGTCCCACTCTTAACATCCGAGGAAAGTCACAAAGCAAAGTTGTTCCCACCCCTGATAACAAGACAAAGTCAGGTAGTCTATAACTTTTCTTTAACTTACTCCAGCATGCCGGTCAGAAAGCCCTTACATGACTTGAATCGGGCAGGGAAGGTGGCTTTGATAAAGTTAGGAGGAGTTAGCCACTACAGACAAAAACAGTGCACACCGTAAGACCTCCTTAAGGGCTGTGTTTGGGCTAGCAGGGATAAACAGGATTCCATTCTGACATTCCGGCTCTTCTCCACCTGCCGCCACCAGGTGCTCAAAGGAGGGGAAGGGTAAGAAAGGTGGCAGACCAAAGGGCTCCAGCCCCAAGCCCACATGCACAGAGATGACCTAAAGCCAGATGGACAGACATACCCTCCTGCCCCTAGGAGTCTGCTCCCTTTTCTGCTCTCCACCCTGTCTCCAGCCACGGTAGGAATGCAGGAGTTGGGAAATGTGAGCTAGATATACCCTAGAAAAGGAGCGCAAACAAACCCAGGCGCCCACAACCCTCTAATAAACATAGGCAGCCACAGGCTCTTGTGAAGTGAGCAGTTTTAATGTTTCATCTCATTATTGTTTTTACAAATAGGGCTACTAAAACAAATATTATGTTTACATATGTATACAAATACATACACACATACAGACAATTGTATGTAGACAGAGATACAAACAAATAATCACAAACACACATACAGACACACAGACATACACAGATATCCAGACATAACACATTTGCATATATAGAGATATAAACGTACAAACACTACACATAAATGCAAGCACGCTCCCCTGCTAATCCTGGAGCCCTTCCAGTCCTTGTACGCAGCACACTCATATGGTGACAAAGCTGAACATTGACTAAAAACCAACAGGAAGACACTTTCCTTCATTAGCTGTCTCAGTACTAACAGTTATTTTCAAGAGTGAAAGTTTAAATTTCAACAAATAAAACATTTGCAAGGCCTTACCTATCACATCATGTAGTAACTGAACTTCAGTTTTTCAGTTTCAATGGAAAATTCATTACTTTTTGAGAGGGAAATGCATGAAGAAGAGGCAACTCATCCTTTTGAACAGAACTGTCTGCAAGCGAAATTGTAGATGAAGATGAACATCTGAACTCAAAACACCTATCAGGCAACAACTCACACGTACTTTTCAAAAAGTGGCATTTTACAGAGTAACTCGAGGAAACAATGAAAGGAAATGTGAATTCGTTTTCTGTGGGGGAGGTGATACATTGTTAAAGACGCCCAAACAAACAAAACAGGCTCTTTGGCTGTGCATGAGAATATTCTTTGCCCATATAATTAGGAGGCGGTATTGCAATTACTGTTGACTAGATTTGTCAGACTCCGTTTGAATTCTCTAGAAAAACCAGAAGGTCAAAACCTAGTTACCATCTCCTGATCTCCAAGCTGAAAGCCCTGCCTAATTACAAACTTCACTTTAAACCATTGGTTTCACCGCAAAACGCAACGAAGGGAACTCCATGGCGAGAAATGAAGGAGTGTGGCTTGAAAACCTAGGAGACCGAAGTAGAAAAGGATGTGGAGACGGTGGGCGTGTGAGGAAATAGCCCAGAGTGCCAGGGAGGCTGAGCTCCTAGCATTCGGGAACACGCCCCCACACAGAATGGTTTGTGGGAGACGTGGGCAGATGAGGGTGGCTGAGAAGAGGTTCACCCTCCAGTGGTCCATCACTTATGAGGATGGGGGTGAGGGGGGAGAGCAGAGCACTTCAGCTGTGACATAATGAGCTCCTACTGGAGGAACTGCACAGCCCCGGGCCCAAATTGGCTCCTTATCTGCCGTTGGATCGGCAGAGTGCGTTTCTTTTTACTGCTTCATCTGCCATAAGTATCCAGAGCAAAGTTGACGATGGAGCGCGTGAAGACCGCCTTCAACTTAGAGCATGTACAGACTGAGGGTTTTAATACCACATGAATTTGGACATGCTGACTTTTTTTTTCCCCACCACACCCCCACTCCAGCCCCATGTCCAGTGCTCCCGAGATTGGTGTGCATGACAGTAGACCACAGCAAGGGTCCCCACTCACACTACCAGAACCTTCTCTCAAGAGAAACAAAAGCTGCTGAAAGTCAGGACCTCCCCCCACACTTAATCCCAAACCCTATAGCCAGCAATCAGTTTCCATGCCTAGCCAAAAGAGAAGAAACTCACTTCCGATGACCACCTTTCCTTTAGTACATACCAGGAAGTTCAGCTATTGGGGGAAAGGACAGGAAGGCTTAGTTGCCATGAAATCAGATCTGAGTTCATACCCTCCTGCCCCTAAGAGCCTCCTCTCTTCCCTGCTTTTCACCTTGCCTCCAGCCACAGCAGGAATGCAGGAATTGGGGGATGTGTGCAGAGACAGATACACTAGAAAAGAAGCACAAAACTAGGCACTGGGGATCCCCTAATAGACACAGACAGTCGCAGTGAAGAAGCCCCTGTTCAGTGTTTGGGGAGCGCACTCTGGGCGCTATGATTGCCGGGTAAGCCCTCTACCACTGCGGTATCCATGACCCTTTTCTTACTTTTCTTTTTTAACGTTGTTTAAGATTTTTGAAATGGCCTCATCGAGATTCCCAGACCACCCTTGAATTCACACTGCTCTTGTAATCCTTTTGCCTCAGTTTCTCAAACAGCTGATATTCTATGGATATTTCCATCAGGTCAGACTGAATTTTTTTTTTTCTCTTCAGATATAGTGACCAAACCTACAGCACAAATATGGAGAGTTTCAAGTCATGCTTTTCCTCCCTTCAGATGGGGAAGTACATCTGAAGGTCTCTGACCTCTGTCATTCTGTTCATCTTTTTAAAAAAATCAAACAGTATCTGTATTATTCGGATCTCATGGAGAGTCCTTCTTACATACAAAGCCGAGACAATTTTTCCCATCAGTACATGCTCAGGAGTGCAAATGCCTTTCATTCACAACATCTTTGGAGCCCTGCCCCTTCCCTAGCTATGATACGGACTTTTGCCTGCTTTGTAAACGTACGTGCGTCTGGCCCGGCACAGGATGGGAATGATATGTCCTGACGGCCTCGTGGGAGAAGCAGGAAGTCACAGAGTTTACTCTACTTGGAATTCGGTCTCTGAATGTACTACTCTACTTTTACACTAATTAATGTTTCTGAAAGTCACAGTTTTGATTGTATCTCCATTATGTCCAATTAAATTCACTCTTGCAAAAATAAACTATGCAAATATTCTATTTAACTGGTCGTGCTTGTAAGAGACAGGGAGAAATTTTTACATTCTATAGGAATGTAAGGGAATGTGTTAAAATGATGACTAATTCTCTACCCAACAAGGGAAGTTTCAGTATCTTCATGAGGACACCCCCAAGGAATTACAGTCTCCTCCAGGCTTTACTGAGGCCCTCACTTTGTCAGTGTCTGGTACTTTCCCCTAATCCTTTACCGTGTGCACTGTCACGTTGGCTTTCATTCATAGGTTTGATCTGATTCTTGCTTCCTTTGTTAATTCCAAAGGCACACGCTTGCTCTAGCCCCGTATAAGGACTTTTCTGGGAAGTTAGTTCAACCTGTGCACATGTGTCCTAAAGCCATTTCCATTCCCTTCCTGGAAACAAAATATAAGCACGTAACACAGAGAGGGACAGGCTGTCACTAGGGTAAACGGGAGGAATGAAGGTCAGTGGTCACCTTCGTGTTGTTCATACAATAGGCATTTTTTGGAAAAGACGACTTTTCCCAGTTTAGCAATCTTAAGTATGGCCATCTAAGCCCCTTCAAGCAAGCATCTGTTCTAGACTTCTAAAATTAAATATGAAAATGTAAAAAATCTTCTAAAATTATTTACATATTTTACAACGTTTAAAAGGGTATTATTCATTAAACAGTACTTCTTAAGTTGTCATAATTAGTTTTTTACTCAAAAATTTTAGTTGCTCAGTCTTCAATTATTTTTTTTTAATGAACATCATGGTGTGCTTTAGGAGACAATTTATTTGAAAAAAAAAATTAATGTCAGCTTCAGCCTCATTTAAATTGTTTACACATCCGCGGGAAAGTCTGTTAACCATGGTGAGGCTTCTTGGAGACTGCCTTCTACAAGATAAACAGATTTCTACCCCATTAGCAGTAGAATCTGCATCTTCTTAGAATGAGAGTTGTGTGTCAAGCAAAAGGGCATTTTTAAGCTGGAGATGCCCAGCTCTCCACCTTGGGGTGGTTTGGTGCCAGATCATCTATGTGAGCTTGCTAAAACACTACCGGGCTGTTTGGATGCTAAGAGCAGCGCTCGCAACTTCCAATAGGTAAAATTCATTCCAGAAGAATCTGAGTGTATGCATCTAACCCACGGGTCAGGTAGAGCAACTTCAGAATGCTCCGGCGTTTCCCCCTCTACCTGAGTAGGAAGTGGGAGTACTTTGGAGAACGTGTGGGTCTCAGGCTCCCTTCATCCTCCGTCCTAGGGATTCGCACAGAAATTGACTCTAGGGCACCAAGTGCCACTGCGGTTGGGACCTTCGCTACACAGGGATCCGCGGGCCTGTTTATGCCCACTCCGGGTCACCTCAGCATCTCTGAGTACGGAGCGGATTCGGGACAAAGAGAGAAATCAGGGAACGAAGGAGAATGGAGGCTCAGGAAAAGATCCGGGGACACGGATACTAGAGAACAAGGGACCGAGAAAAGTGGAAGGAGGGGACCGGGCGGATATCAGCTTTCTTGTTTTGCTGGGTCCCGGTCCGGGTGATGGGATGGGAACAGAAGGTGGAACCGGGCGGCCGGGCGGCGGGGACAGGTGCTGGATTGCCCCGGCTAGGTTCCCCTAGCTCCGGCCACAGATTTGCGGCGTTCTGCCGTACACCTCCCAGCACCGACTCCTTCGGCGCGCCGTAGCCCTCGCCATATATACCCTGCTAAAAATAGCTTGCGAGCCGTCTTTCCAATCAGCGCAGGCTGAGTTCGAATTGCACCAATAGAGAGATCTGTAATGGAGAGGCTCGGTCACGCCAGGCGGGGCCGCTCTGTGTCCGCACCGGCGATTGGTACGAGCTGACATCATCGTCGCGCAGCCCCCGGGACAGGCGCGGCCGGATTGGGTATCACTGGGGGCGGAGCTCCAAGCTGGTCACGTGGGGGGAGGAGGAGTGGGGGGAGCCAAGCGGGGGAGGAGGGGGGAGGCTGGCAGCGGAGCTTTGAATAGGGAAGTTTTGCAGGGGTTACGCTTGCAGTCAGTCCGCTGTTTGCAAATATTGCGTGGGCTCGGCGCGCTGCGGGCTGCGGGAGGGTCCGAACCCGGCGTCCGATTGCAGCGCCATCCAGTTTGCATGAAACTTTCACCTGCGCTCCCGGGGACAGTTTCTGCTCCGACTCCTGATCGCTCTCCTCCCTGTTTTCCCGACAGCGGGGACTGTCTTTTCCAACCCGACATGGATGTGCTCCCAATGTGTAGCATCTTCCAGGAACTACAGATTGTGCACGAAACGGGCTACTTCTCGGCTCTGCCGTCCCTGGAGGAATATTGGCAACAGGTAAATACGGATTTTTTTTTTTTTCACGTGCCCTGTGCGCCGAGGAGGGAGTCTCGCGGAGGCGCAGGCAAGATGGTGTGTGCTTGGAAGTGCATCTTTTTAATGATGATTAGCGTTTGCCTAATTAAAAAATAAAATAATGATCTTAAGATGTCCTTCTGCTGCCTGGAATGATGAAGGCACTCTAAAGCGAGCCTTCGGCAGCGAGGGCTAGAGTTGTCATTTGTGTGGAGGCGAGCTCTTGTTCCCGGAACGTTTTTATTTATTTATTTTCTTTTTTGCTAATTCCAAGCTTCCGAGAAGCATCCACCTGAGGGGAGGGAACCCCAAATTCCACTGCCCGATCCAAACCGGAGCCGCTGGCACAAGTTTGGGGCTTGTACCAGCTCCAAACTCCACAGCTGGACTTTGTCGTATGAACGAGCTTGCCTTTACTGCCAAAAGATTTGATTTAAGAATTTTGTTTTTGTTTTGATGTTTGAACATTCAGGTTTTTTTTAATCTAATATTTTGCCTGCGGAACACAGCAGCAACTTTTTTTTTAATCTTTTTTTTTTTTTAAACTCAAGGCCATTTTCAGTTTCTTTTCCTTCTGGATAATTTCTTAGCATTCGGCAATGTCTGCCTTGTTTTTCTTACCTGCTTTTCTTGTTGACTGCGCGGCGGGTGTGTGTGTGTGGGGGGGGAGCTGTTTGCACACAAGTGACTTGTCATATGACAATGAGTCCATTCCTAGTTGCTTCGGGTCTTACTTTGGGGAAGAAAAAAAAATCTCGATTTCCGGCATTTTAATGGAACTAGAATTTGGGGCAACGGAAATATAAGGAACGTTCCCCCCCCCCATTCTAAGTCTTAGAATTCCCTCAGTGGCGAGACTCTCTCGAACACTTTTACCATTGTCTTTAAAACGATGGCTCGTTGAATGCCTCTCTACCCTTCTCTACTGGCTTTTTTTTTTTCCTCCAAGTGAATTAGCAGATGAAATATATTCTGTGGTTTTCACAACCTCCCGGGCTTTAAAACGCACGAAAAAGCGAAGTGTTGGCTGAAACCTCTTCGTGCCGGCTTAATTGTTCACAATCCTCTCCTGCCTTCCTCTTCCCCTCCCCATTTTTCCTCCTCAAAGAAGCTGCTCCCTGGGACGTGATTGAAATTGATCTTAGTAGTTTCCTTTAGGCATTTGGGATTTGGGCAAGCAGCCAGACTTGGCTCCTGGTCCCCTTCAGAGCCTTTTAAACTCCCAGAGAGCTGCGATCAGGTCCCCACTTCTCATCAGTATAATGGAAATTTTAAATTAGCCCGTTGATTAAAGTTTAACAAGATCTTCATAAATGTGCTCGCCTTTTCTTTGGGAACATCAATAATATGTATGGCGCCTCAATTCAGGATACTGTATACACTGTAACAGACATCTAGTTTTTGGGGGAAGAGAAAACCAGCTCCCCCCCCCCCCTTTTCCTTGGCTGCTCCTGCTTGCTGCATGAAGCGTCTACACGAGGGATTAGGATATGTGTGTACTGTGATAGAAGGCACATTGTTAAGTAAGCATTAGCCCTTTTGCTGGTAGCCTGTGCTCAAGATGGTCTGTACCCTCATAACAATTTGTTGCAGTTTGGTGTCGAAATTTCTATCTGTAGAATGGACTAGTCAGTGGCACAGACAACCTTATATGGGCATGCAGGCAAACCTAGTGAAAAATCAGGGCCGACAGAATTTAATCCTAAAATGTTTCCTACCATTTTTCTTTTCCAGTGGCTAGAAAGTTTGAAATGGTGGGGAGAGGGGATGCTGATCTCTGCAGTTGTGTAGCTCCTTGAAAGGTTGGTTGCGGGGCTAGGGAAGGGGCACCCTGTCCATGGCACACTGCATGTGTATTTGAGCCGGGTCCTTATTTGGCAGCTGGTCAGAATTTCAAAAGGAAGTCTCCTTTGGCATTGCGTGAAAGAAATAGGAGTGATGACTCATACTGTTGTACTCTTGGCCAGGAGATAAAGTCCTTGTTCATTGTGGGACTCCCAGAAGGGCCAGGGAGTAATTTCCCCTTTCCACCCTCGACAATAGCAGATGGCCATTCTGGAAGAATTCCTCCACTTGTGTTGTTGAGGTTTCTTGTTTCCCTCTGACCACTGTGAAGAAATCATTAAAGTTTGGTGGTATCCACAGCACTGTACTTGGGAAATAACATTAAAAAAATATAAATGTGTATGTGTGTGTGTGTGTGTGTGTGTATCTCCTAGGTTTTAGCTACACAGGAAATGGGAGGTTTCTCTTCCAATCTATTGCTGTCCCTGAATACAGACAGATATCTGGTGTCTGCTCTCTGACTACAGCCAGCTCTGTGTTGTCATCTGTTTCCCCAAGAAGGTCTTCAGACCACACTGTGTGCCGTGCAATCTTTCTGCCCTGTTGTGTGAATACTTGTGGATGGCTGGGGCTCTCATTGATGCTCCTGGTTCTAGAGAATGTCAGCCGGTCTGGTTAAACCTGTTAGGTTGGTGGGAGGGGGTGTGATGTGTGTAAGGCTGAGTTTCTTTGTGTGGTTTACCAGGATCCTCATTAGAAATGTCAACACTTGTAACTATAACAACCAAACAGGCCTAGTGCTGCTCATCATCACTCCTTGTGGCCATTGGTCCAACACTGAAGAAACCAAGAGAGGTTTTACCTCTGCCTTTCCTAGAAGCAGCTTTCCTCTAGCGTTCATGAGGAAATAGAGTCCCATTACAGAAGACTTTGTGACCCATAGTACATGGCACAGAAATGATTTATTTGTCCTTTGTTGCATGTTTTCTTTCTTTCTTTTTTTCTATGTGCTTTCAGTTCCACTTTCAGTAGTCGTAACAATCACGTGTCTTTTTGTGGTTCCTTTTGCACAGACCTGCTTGGAGTTGGAACGCTATCTTCAGAGTGAGCCCTGCTATGTGTCAGCCTCTGAGATAAAATTTGACAGCCAGGAAGATCTGTGGACCAAAATCATTCTAGCTCGGGAGAAGAAGGAGGACTCCGAACTGAAGATTTCTTCCAGTCCCCCAGAAGACTCTCTGATCAGCCCCAGCTTTAATTATAACTTAGAGACCAACAGCCTGAACTCTGACGTCAGCAGCGAGTCTTCAGACAGTTCTGAGGAACTTTCACCCACGACCAAATTTACCTCTGATCCCATCGGTGAAGTCTTAGTCAGTTCAGGAAACCTGAGCTCCTCCGTCATTTCCACACCTCCTTCTTCTCCAGAAGTGAACAGGGAATCTTCTCAGCTATGGGGCTGTGGACCTGGAGACCTACCCTCCCCAGGGAAGGTTCGCAGTGGGACTTCAGGGAAGTCTGGTGACAAGGGTAGTGGCGACGCCTCCCCGGATGGCAGGAGGAGGGTACATCGATGCCACTTTAACGGCTGCAGGAAAGTTTACACTAAAAGCTCCCACTTGAAAGCACATCAGCGTACTCACACAGGTCAGTCCCCTCATGGGGCCTGGGAGGTCAGCCGCTGGTGGGCGCCAGTGAATTCTACCAGCCCTGGGAGGGAGCCAGGGCTCCTCAGGATGTGGTCACAAACAAGGAAATCCTCACTTCCTAAATTCCTGTCACCAAGGAATTGGGTCTTTTTTGGAGTTCAGAGTAGAATCTTAAAAGACTGGACATTTGAATCAGATGAATGGTTCATGCTTTCAGATTAAACAAGAGGCCAGATCACATTCTCCATCGCCACCCAAACCTTCACCCACTCGGTGCTCATTTCCCCATTGTACATGCATCGTGCTATGTTGGGTTGCTCCTCAGTCTTTGTCATGTAAGTCCAGGGTCAGGACAGAGGGTCCTGGGGCAGCAGAGAGATTGCTAGTGTTGACACTGATATTGTAAGGCCTGAGTCGCAAGCTGCTAGTCTTGGCCAGTGGACGTTCGTTGTGAATGTTCTGTCCCAGAGTCACTTTAATCAAGGACTTTCTTAACTAATACCTCCACTTAAATGGACGTTCTATTTGTTTGAAACTACCAGGATATAAATGATATACAGGGTATAAGTGAGAGAGGGGAAAGATAGAGGAAAGTTCCGCATTGTGAATTCTTACCGTGTGGAGATGGTAGTCAAATTCTGGAGAGATGAAGTCAGGGCCCTGAAAAGGCCCAGGCTCGGAGAGGACATGAGTGTTTGCAAAAAAAGAGACAGGTTTTGACTCAGATTGACTTTACCAATATATATATATATATATATATATTATTTACCAATATATATATATTACTCATAGGTAACATTTATTCAATTCATACTTAGAATTTAGCTAGGGAGTGATGTCAGTTTGGTTTTTTGCCATTTAGAAACTGATCTGAAAGTCTCTGAAGGAGGTTTCTCAGAAACTCGTGATTTCACTTTTGCAGAAATGTAGAAGGTCCCGGCATTCCACAGGGGAATGAGTAAGGAACCAGGAAGTGCTGGGGTGGGGGATGTCTCCATGGAGAAAGCAATAAATCTCAACCCTCAGCAAGGCTGTGGGTCCTGTGGACTGACACCTCACCCAGCAAGTATGTCAGCAGTCTGAGGAATTGTCATTGTTGTGAGTTACCGTTGACTTTGGTAGCATGACTTTGTCAAACCTGAATTCCCTGGAACAATAACCTGAGTGAAGGAAGCTTCAAGCTAGGTTAGGAAGGAACCTGTGCTTGTGACCTTTAGCTTGCCAAAGGTGCTATCCTTCTGTTAAAGCACATGGCGAGGTCTTTAGGCTACAGGGATCCAGTGGTCTATATTCTTGGGTCTTCTCCTTGCCCGCATCAAGTCAGTGAAATCACGATGCCCTTGTCATGTGTTCTCTTCCCAGGAGAAAAGCCTTACAGATGCTCATGGGAAGGTTGTGAGTGGCGTTTTGCAAGAAGTGATGAATTAACCAGACACTTCCGGAAGCATACTGGTGCCAAGCCCTTTAAATGCTCTCACTGTGACAGGTAGGCCAGTGAGGGCTTCCTGGAGAAAACGTGTGGGATCATGGGAAACAACTGGGGCAGAGTAGGCGTGTGGCATAGAGTTTGGAAAGAAGGCCTACAGTTTCTTGTTATTTGTTGGCCTTTCTTTTTACATCTGGGTCTTTTTCAAAAAAATTTCTGACACATTGACTGTCTCTCTTGGGAAGCAGTGTGCCAGGTTTGTAAAAGAAAAAAAAAAAGTTTAGGGGAAGGTTTTCAAAATGGGCTCCAACCGTTTTCAAATTCAAAAGCTGAGAGATGACTTACTTCAGTTTAGGCTCTGCCATGGGACTGCTGGAGCTTCTAGCTGTTTCTCGATGACCTCTTGAATTTGTATTCATCTCCTCCCTTGGGGTTCCCCGTGCCTAAAAGTTTTGGCAAGGGCTCCGAGGAGTTGCTCAGGGAAGTGTGGTAGCTGGTGGCTCACACAATCCAGGAGGCCCAACCTAACGTCTTCTTCGTTTCTGATTTGCCCTTGCAGGTGTTTCTCCAGGTCTGACCACCTGGCCCTGCACATGAAGAGGCACCTCTGAGGGAGCAGAGGATGAATCCTGTAGGCTAAAAGAGGCTTCCAGGCTGAGAGGCGGCCATGGAAGGAGGGATGCCTGTTCCAGCCAAAGCATGCCACTTTGCTTCTTGCCCAGTTACCTCCAGGGGCCTCTCTTTGGAAGGTCTTTTGAGGGCTACAAAAGTCGTGTCAGAAGCGGCATAGCACCCACGCACGGTGCATGGTGTTTGGGTGACCCTGGACTCGCCTCGCCACTGGTTCCTAACCTTCTGAGAGGCTCCCGAGCCTTCTGCCGTGAGCATGCGCACTGAGAATGTTAATGGGTGGGATGACTGTATGTTGAGGATCTATTACTGACTGTATGGTGAGGCAGACTTTTTTTCCCCCCCTTGTGGTAGCAAATAACTGCAAGAGACAGAAAAAAAAGCAGTTTGAATGTTTTTGTGTGTGAGGAGTATACCGAGGAATGAGTTTACCACCAATCATTTCTTGAAGGGTGTCTGCACCTTAAAAAATAAATAAATAAATGAATAAATAAAAACAAAAATAAAAAAAAAATTAAAAAGTAAAAAAAAAAAGAAAAAAAAAAAGGAAAAACTTGGAGGGTGGGAGTGGGAACTCAGGACCCCATAGTGGTGAGTGTGAAGGGCAAGGGTAGCACCTTTGCCCTTTCCCGTGTGAAAGGGCCTTCTGGTGTCTGGTGCAGCTCTGGAATGTGCAGTGTGTCAAGTAGCTTGTACTGGCTACACGGAGCTCATTTGTAACCCATTGTATAAGCTGTATTTACAAATAACAGTGGTCATTTCCCCTTAAAATACAAAAAAAAGTCGTGCATGGTCTGGGGGAGCTATATATGTTTCCATGTTTAAATTGGGTCTCCAATCTTGATTCCAACTAATAAGCAGCTATATCAGATTCAGTTTGTTTAAAAATAATGATTCCTTAAGCCATTTAGGCCTGGCAAGACACGACCCCCGGATCCTTCTGTTTTGTAACACTCCCTGTACAACCTGGTATTGTGCAGTGTAGGGTCGTATTTTCAGTGACTCAAAGAGTTTGAATTTCCTTTTTGGAGAATCTTAAGGTGCCCTTTGAAGAAATTGGACATGTGTCAAATGTCTAAATGCCTGGGCCTGGAAATTACTGGTCTAATGTCACATTAGGCTAAGAACATACACTTTTTTTCTCAGTCGGGTGGATCAAACCACTAAGCTTAGAAACCGTTTTTCTCATGCAGCTACGTCTCTCTTATTTATGCCTTGAGGACTAATTCTGGTTTTCTAGCTGTTAATGCACTGTTGACCTTCATAATGGTGCCTTATGCAACTGGCCCTTCTGTGGGGTCAAATACAGGGGAATGGGTGATGCATGCTTAATTAAGGCTCTTTTTTCACCTGGCATTGTACTGTATCCATGTATAATACGGAAAACAGAAAAAAAAAAAAAACAAAAAACAAAACAAAATGAAAACAACAACAACAAAAAAAAAACACCTCTTTAAGATCCTCCACAATGACAAATAGGTGAAAACTCCTTGGACATGTCAACATGTGTTCCTTTCCAACAACTTGACTGTCAGTGTTAACACGGGAAAAAAAATAGACATGATAATTGAAAACTAATTCTGCTACCATGAGACTCTTTTAGAGACCTTGCACAATTGTACAGATCACACACACCGGCTGTATTTATTATGTAACACTTTCACACATATTAAAGATACAGAAGTATAAAAAAAATGTCAATATTTTGCTCAAAAGGCACAAGTTTTGAGTACCTGTCTAGCTCTCTGTTGGTAATACTGAAAGTGTACTGCTTTTTTTCTTTTTTTGAAAAAAAAGTGGATGAAATTTCTTGTGTATGTATATTTGTGTGTACAGTATGTGTATGTATGTGTGTATATATATATTATATATAGATAATATATAAATATTTTTTTAAGAAGAAACTAGAATGTTTAGCTAGAAAATTCTACAGCCTGTGAAGAAGTATTTCAAAATGGCCATAAAGGAGGTTAAAAAAAAATTGAAAAACTATAACCTAACTTTTATAGAGGCTTTATGTTTAATTTAATGATTTGCTGAAGACATTTTCGGCGTTGAGACTATTCCACCCTGTTGATTTTGCTAGTCATTATCGGCAAGCCTGGAATAGGGTACCTTTGGCCGTTCGGAAGGGACATAAACAAAGTGCTGGCCAGCCAGCTGGACTCAGACACACAAAGGTTTGGATTTTACTTTCAGCCTTACTTGAAGATCTCACCTAAGAGCAAGCTGATCACAGGGATTGTTTTTTAGAATACTTTTTATGCAGATGAAACTATTTTTTCCAGCATGTAGATTCTCCCAGCTTTTTCAAGGAGTACTTTCCCGGAATTGGCATATTGCAGCGTAGACAGCTGATATTTCTGATATTTCATCCAGCTGCTGGCATTTTGGGTGTGGATCTTTATATATATATATATATATATATATATATATATATATATATGGATATGAGAATGAGTCTGACTGGGCTGGTATTTTGTTTGATCTTCCTGGAAATGAGCAATGATTAAAGCTCACGTTAACTGTTTTTTGTTTTGTTTTGTTTTTGTTTTTGTTTTTTTTTTTGTATCTGGCCTGATGAATACATTTCTCTACAGAACTGATTTCATTTTGCTTAAGGGGAAAATGCACTTTTGTTTGGCAATTCAAAATCCAAGCACTTGTTATGCTGGGTTTTGGAAAACTCCTTTTTTGGCCCTGCTGTGTGCTTATCCACAACAATTCCATTAAGTAAGAAGGTAAACAGAAGAGAAAGAAAACTTGTGCTGGCTCGTCTCACTTATGAAACATCATGGATGTTGTTTGACTGGGTGGGGCTGGGTGCCGTATATGTCAATGCCTGTAATTTTCATAATAAGCAAGTACATTCTGTTCAGGTGATAACTGAGCCTCAATCAAGCAGAACTTTTGCTTGAAATTAAAAAAAAATTTCTATTAGTGAAATTTCTTTATTTCTTTTTTTTTGAAGCACCCTGTTATCTAAAAAATCTTTGTAAGATTTTTGTAAAATTTTGTTTTACAAGATTTTATTTGAAATTGTTTTTTGCGAGATTGTTATATTTCTGTATGAATGTATTTTTTATTCGAATAACATAAAAAGAATTCTTATCAGCATCTGGAGCCTGGTTGTTTTTCTGGGGTGCAGTGGGGGGAAGGGGGCTGTTAACAAATTCCTGTTGTGTTACTCAGCCTGGCTTCCTCCCAGGGAAATCACCATTGTGCAATTCTCAGGGCCCTTTGCCTAGCTCAGTCCCTGCCTTTCTTGTCTTCCCACTTAGCACAGCTGTCCCTGGAGCTAGAGGGAAGCTTTTGACATTGCTCCCCCACCCCACCCCTCAAATGTACTGAATGTGTTCCAAACCCTGGCAAAAACAGCCCCAGGCTTTTGGGGACACAATAGGAAGAAACTTGTTGCATTTTTTCCCCTTCCTGTCACTCAACCCAAGGAGAATATTACAGTGCAGAGGCCTCTGCGCCGTGACTAACTGCTGGCTCGTTTTCACTTCGGTAATCCAGCAAATTTTGTTCACTTAGCTGGAAGAACTAGGCTTGTCTTTTTGGATGGAGCTGGCCTTAAACCTGTGAGACTCCTGCCTGGAAAGGATAGGAGAGGTCAGATGACAAAGGGAAGTCAGGCCAGAAAGCCATCCCCATGGACACAACTGAAACCACTTTTTTTCTGCTCCCAGAGTTCCCTGGTTAGTTCCCTGAAGTAAGGCAGAAAGTCAAGATTACCTTCTCACGTGATTTTATGACCTATGAAAAAGGCCTGTAAAACACATTAGATATAGGGTGATTTAAGATAAAATAGACAACTTACTGTTTCAGACAAATGACTTCAGTAGCTTGAGATAGTTGGCCCCAGCTTCATTGTGCGGATCAGTGTGAGATGCATCTTGGAACTATTTTCAGATTCTGTAAGCCAATCAGTAGTCACAGTACAGTGAGTTTCTGTGCGGCCAGCTTCAATGCCTTGTCCTCAACTCCACAGAAAGCATGGTCTCCATTTTAGGTGTGGTATAGTCATTTACGTCACAGTAGGGCTTCACTATGCTAAATGTGTAATGTTCATGGGAATTGCCTTTCATTTTATAATGGGGCTGGGATTTAAATGTGTACCCTGTTTAGGAATTGTTTGGGAGTTGGTTTTTTTTTTTTTTTTTTTTTCTGCAATTGCAAAAATATCGGCAAGTTAGACGGGATTTGCGGTGGGGCGGGGCATAAAGAGCTGGGGACATATTTTTGCCAGAATTCATGGGTGTGTGGCATTCTGAAGCACATATCAGGGTGACTAAGAGTCGGATCACTTTGACTGTACAGTCTAAATAAAGGCTCAATAATGCCTTCCCTCTCGGCTCCTATTAAAACTGGACCGCGTCGTCATGCAAAGTCTGTGCTGAACAGCTAAGTTATGTTCAAATAAGGCTGTTAGAACCGCTGAGCAGGGAACCAGCCACAGACTTAGGATATTTATGGAAGTATAAAGCATTATTTTCAGTCTGCTTAACCAATTTTTTGAAACCTAGCTGAAAGGAAGGGAGCACTTTTGCTCTCCTGAGCTGTGCACGCTGGAGACAATTTGCTCAGCGACAATGGGCCTCCCTTTGCTCCTTGCTAAAATAGTTCAGGTTAGGTCACATGAATCTAGCCATTCTGTGGTCTATGAGTGTAGGGTGGACTTCAAATTACATGTTCACCATCCTCAGAGTTCTTGGCTCAGACCTAGGAAAGTTTCCCTTCTGCTACAGGAGAAAGTATTGTCGAAGAAAATTGCTTTGAAAATGGAAAACAGAATGTTCTCAAACTGCCCATTGCTCCTTTAATTAAAGTTAAGTTGTTCAGGCATTTGATGCTCGACAACATATAATTTTATTTAATTAAAAAAAGACTTCTTTGAGAAGCGCTATTGTAGCCATAAAGGAACCCCACATCGCCCCAGTTCCCATTATCCCTCAATTCCTTATCTAATAGGACCTCTGTACAGAGGACAGCAGAAGTGACTAATATTATATATTATATTGCCATAAAGAATAGAGCTTCCATATACAACTCCTTTCTTATGGGTTATGTCATCAAGAGTTATTTCTTAATATTTGTTTATTATTACTTATTTACTTGTGTGTTTATATGAATATATGCTTTCTATCTTAAGGTTTCTATGTAAATTTACACATCCGTGTGTGTGTGTGTGTGTGTGTGTGTGTAGTTTAGAGAGGGTATCCAATTTCCTCCTCCATTATAGCCCCCCTATGCCTTGGAGGCAGGGACTTTTCTGACTAGGTTGGAAGGCCAGACCTGGGGTTGGAGATAGTTCCATGGATGCTGAGATCTGAATTCTTGTCTTCATGACTGTGGAACTGGTGCTCTTAATGCCTGAGCCCTCCACCCAGCCCCTAAGTTATTTTATTTTTTAACAACTCCCTTTGCAAACTGAATTATTATCATTTCAAAATTTGATGATGACAAAGATGATGGCATTTCCCACCTTCTTATGCCTTAGTCAGGAATCAGGGTTTATAATTATACATCCATTGCCTATGCATGTATATACCTGTATATATGTGGTACTCCATACAGTAGGTAGTGATATGCCCATTTCACTGTTGAGGAAAACTGAGGCTTCAAGATAGTATGTCACTTGACTATCTAAGGTGCTGTGTTCCAGAAACACCAATCTCACTGTTCTGGTCCAGCTGCCTTGGATGCCAAAGACCATAGTTTTGAGCATCAGTCCACGCTGTTCCCTGTCTTGCCCAACCTCTCCTGAGAGTCTTCTGTTCAGGTTACAAGATTCGCCTAAAAGTGCTGGTACATTTATGAAATAGAGACGAGAGTCTTCACAATTGAGAGTCACTAAAGCTTTGAATCTTGCAACCTTAAATAAACAGAAGTCACCGTTTCAAATTGCTTTCGAGATATGAGACAGATGGCACGTATTTATTTTTAATGCTGAAGAATAGAGAGAGCACCATCAGGGATGTGACATCCTATGCTCATTGGCAGGAATCACCTAATGCACACAGTGAAGGTACAGAGAGAAGAAAATGAGGCTGTCACATCATGCAAACGAGGCGATCCAGCAAAGTGTATTTAAAACTAGATTTATTTTATGACAGGGGCTTTCCATTTCACTCTACCTAATTTTAATGAGGATTCTCCAAATGTCTGTGAATTTAAACAGGCAAAAAGGAGGACAAATTTGGGTCCCTTGTGTCCTTTCAGTAGTCCCTTTGAGCTGAATAGTCATCAAGGAATCTTCAATGAAAGACAGATTGAATCATAATCCGTAATGTCAATAGGAGACCCTTGCAAACTCCAGCTCAAACCCTATATGCCTTATATAGTCCATGCAAGGAGCAAACTGTCACATAAGCTTTGGAATTGTTCCTTAAACTAAGACCTCCCGAGTAAAATGTGCCACACACAATTAACCTCAAAAGAAGTCTCTGAAATCCACAAATGATAAATGGAAGCACATTATACTACCCAAGATTCTTTCTCCAAAATGTACCCTTGGTCATGACAAAGCACGTTTGTAACAGTCATGTGTCAACTAAGCTGAGCTCTGTTCCGTGGATTTCTTAAGTTTCACATTACCACACTTCTTGGTGGTGTGCAAGACTTGGTTCCAGTTGGGTAGGATAGTTAATGGCACGTACTGGCATTACCACTTAACGCCCTCAAACCAGGCACCTTACTGAAATGTCATTTTTTTTTTGTTTCTGTTGGCGAGGAAAGAAAACAGGATGGTTGTGCCAACGATGGCACGCAGTGTGGCAAATCTCTTGTAGCCAGGAGTTTGAAAAATTCAGATCTGCTCTCCCTCCCTTTAAATGAATGTATAGAACCATCCACAGTAGGATAGCTTATGTATTGATGAGGCCAAAGGCTCTCTCATGAGTTTGTGTAACTTCCCATTTCACAAATCTAATGCCTCATAGGAAGATTGCTTTTGGGCAAAATCGTTCCTTGAAAAAAATATGTTTTTATTAATTCTGTGAGAATTTCATACAAGGTATTTTGATTGTAAACTCCTTTCTCCAACTCCTTTCAGATTCTCCCACTCAATTTTAGGTTCTCTCTCTCTCTCTCTCTCTCTCTCTCTCTCTCTCTCTCTCTCTCTCTCTCATAACTAATTTATTTATTGGAAATTAAAGAGAATAATTTATAGAAGATATTATTGATAGCTAACTGAATATTGATCCCTAATATTCCATATTTAGATATTTATTTGTCACCATATGTAGACATAACTCAGAGAGTAGGTTGCAGGAGCAAAAAGTCCTATTTTTTCAAGTACTCCTGACAATATGACAATATCCCTTAAACATTAGGAGAGATAAACAAACAGTTTAATGTAGAATTACTGTACTATGCTTTGACACCTGAACTTGGTCTCAGAAGTCATGGCTCATCTTCTGGGCTTCTCTAACATATAGGAACTTCCTGCTCCAGCCAGGTTCAAGTGTGGTAGAAGTAAGGAACCATGGAACTTTCTTTACCTTCCAAAGAGATTCACAGTGTTTTAAAAAGGAGACCTGTTCATAGCTTCTGATAGTAATGATAATTATGAACCAGACACTGAGCTTCCAGCACATAGGTAATAAGGGACACTGCTTTAAAGACTTGTGTGTTTTCATTGTCAGGGTGGCCAGAACCCAATAGTCAGACTGTACAAGGAAGTGTAAAAGGCGGCACCTAAGTACCTCACAGTCCCTTCTTTAGTTGAGAATTACCTTGGAGACTTGGAACAGTAACACAACCAGGGAGCCACTGTTGAAGGAATTGTAGATATATCTGCCAAGAATGGTCACTTGTCTCATGACTGTCATAATCACTGTTCCTGTACTGAACCTATAAGAAAACACTTCACTCACTTCTAGACCTGTGTTGTTTTTAACCCCTTTCCAGCCGGTTTTTCTCATCTCTAAAACAGATACAGCGCAAGGCTGTTAGGGCACTTCGGGTCTTAGAGATAAGGTAGATAGAGAGCTATGTCCAGACTATGACGAAGAGTTGACAATTGAACATCACTACTGCTATGGTATAGTAGATACCTATTTCCTAGGAAGGAGAACAGTTATCATTCTTCCCACTAAATTTAATTGTACATGAATATCCTCCCCCCACCCCCAAGTATCGACAATAGACGTCATTTACTCAAAGTTACTTTTGACAAGCGTAATTTCCTTCTACATTCGTGGACAAGCATAGACTGTTATGTTATTTCTTAATGACCTCCAGAGTAGTTCCTTTTGAAAAGTCTTACCGCACTGCTGAAATCTTTCAGGAAGGAAGTGCTACAAGTCTCTGAGTAAAACGCTTTTGGGTCGAAAGCCAGGAACATAAGGTTCAATTGCAGAAGGGAATTGGCCAATAGACCTCAGAAGGAGCTAAATTCACTATTGTTTTGACAAAGGACAAAGGGCCCAGAAGTCCCCATTGTTCCTACCATTTTCATAAGCACCTGCGAGCCGGGAAGAAGGGAACAGTTTTGACTCAGGTGACTCAAGCAGATGCTGTGTCAAGGTCAACCAGCATTATTGCATTATTTATTACATTCTTTCCAGCGAAATGAATAATCAGTGCCAGCTTCTCATACACTGCCTTGTATGCTGTGTGGGAGATGCCAATTTCATTTGGCATGGATTCTGTCCAATTATAACTGGCATGCTTGCACTTCTATACACTTGCTTCATTTCCTTTATTTCACTCTGTATTAATTGACTGGTTTTGTTTCCTTGCTTGTTGGTTATTTTTACTGACCATATTCCTATGAGTATCACTCCCATGGTTGTCCAGCCAGAGCCCGTGCCTTCGTTACCCTTGGTTCACAGAAAATATCATGATTTTTTGTATATGTGTATCATTCCTCACATATTTGTAGACCATTTTTGTAGTCTCATGGGTAGCTCTCTGTTTCCAGGAATACGGGATCAGGCTGTCCATGTGAAAAACAGTAGACTGCTGGCCACCTAATGGTCACTCTCATCTCATGAATAGTGAGTCAGAAGCAAGACACCATCAGCATTTTGCAGGAACAAACAAGCCAAATGAACTCATCTAGTCAATGTGTGCAGAGACGACGGAGACCAGTCCATCTTTTTCTACTATATTACTATTTTAAAGTCTTTTGTTAATTTTTCAAATTAGGTAATACAGAAGGGGCAATGTACCAAAACAAAATGGACGACAGAGCTATGGCTTTGTTCTATTGTCTTCTGATCGGACTCTGCTCTTACTTCTCACTACCTACAAGTGAGTTTCATGCAAGCCAGCAATGGATAATCATAAAACTAATACTCTTCTTCAGCAAATAGTGATCATCTATTAAATTTTCATTTAAACTAAGTATGTATATGCATACACATCATGCTGGGAGTCTTTTTTCCATACATGTCTAACAGAGCATACGTGCTTAACCTGTGGGTTTCAATATGTGAGGGGAAAGTCATGTAACTGAATGTGAGGGTTGCACAAGATTTGGCAATAAGCCGGGCGATGGTGGCGCATGCCTTTAATCCCAGCACTCGGGATGCAGAGTCAGGCAGATCTCTGTGAGTTTGAGACCAGCCTGGTCTACAGAGCTAGTTCCAGGACAGGCTCCGAAGCCACAGAGAAACCCTGTCTCGAAAAACTGGACATACCATAACAAAAATTACAAAACCAAATGTATAATGAATGGGAGGTGTTGCTGTAGCCTTCATCTAGGTTACAGCCTGTGAGTTCACTTAAGTCTTGGTGTTGAGCTCACAGTTCTTGTGCTTTGTGTTTTGGGTGTCACTATACTTCAGCTACATAACTCCGCTGAACTCTGCTTGGAATATCTTAGTTCATAGTCAAGACTGGGTATATTATGAATGACAGAAATTTCCCTGCATGCACCAGGCTTTCAACAATCATAGAATTACAATGGCTTAATTACAAAGAGCATAGACTTTAATAACTTCCTATGGTCATTCCTTAGCATGTAGAAGTAATTATATATATATATATATATATTATCATTGGAGTCTATTGTGCTGAAATGCCATGTTTTGAAATTTTCTATTTGAATCACTGACCTGAGTTTTATGAAAATCTTCCATCTAATTTTGGTTTGGGATTAGGATTGAATTTCCAAAAATTGCTTAAATGGCTCTAAATGTATGTCTCTTGTTTTGTGAGACACACTTGTGCAATGCAACATTCCCGGCACTGATGATTATAAAATCAAAATATTAATCAATATTAGAAAACATCAAACATATCAAATATTTAGCAAAGATTTAACTCTTTATGTTAAAATAGACGTAATTAGTATACCATTTTGATTTTATCTTTAATAAATGATAAAATCACAAGGATCTAAAGAATTGTTTCTAAATGAATTACCTCATTATTTATTATCAATAAATAATTGATTTGTATACTACCTTTATAAGCCTATATATCTAGGGTGGCGTAGACATTTCTCAGAAGAAAAAAAAAATGGAGTCATGAGTGGGAAAAGCCCAAGAAACTGTGCATGACAGAAGCAGAGGGTGAAGGCGACTGTGATGTTTTCTCTTCTCCTTCAGCTTCTTTTATATCCTGGCTTCTCTTGCCAAGCTTTCAGACCCTCTCTCTGTATGTCTGCCCTTTGCCTCTTATTTGCATCCTATTTGTTACTTAGCACGAGATAACATGGTTTCCTTTATCATTGGCAATGAATGGGCACAAAGCTCACCCTGTCCTACATAAGGGAAGGTAGTGTGTGTAGCAGGAGCCCACATGTCACAGTATTCATGAGACTCAGTGCTCAGTAAATATCCTCTGCTTTGGATGATGATGATGATGATGATGATGATGCAAGTGCATCACCCACAGCTTCCTCAGCATTATGCCCACAGTCTCTTCTGACTTACATGATTGAGCTGGCTAACATCGCTGTAGCTATTCATTCTGGGCCCACACTATACTCTACAGCTCAGGAGTTATGCCTGCAAGAATAAGGGACAGAGAATGTTCCCACTCCTGGACATGAAGTTCTTCTCAACAAATACTCAGTGCAGAACCATAAAAGGCACAGATAGACTTATTTTCATTCCTGCTATGCAAAGTTGAATCATGGGGATGTTCTGACACATCTGTGCAGAGATGCGGTACCTTTCCAGAAATGTACACAAAAATGCTTGGATCTGTTCAGCGATTCCTTCCCTGAGCTTTGATCCAAAGCATTGGCCCTCCTTCTGGTAGATGTTTTACCTAGAGGGTCTCTGCATTTGTCATTTGTCTTCGTGCTGTGACAGAGCAATTTAAGGAAAGAAGAGGTCATTTGTTTCCCAGTTCATGGCGGGAGGGACTGGTGGCTGCAGGAGTTTGAGTTGGCTGGTCATGTTGTATGTACGGTTAGAAAACAGAGAGCGAGGAACAATGGGGCTTAACTCACTTTCTCCTTTTTATTCATCCAGAACCCCAGGCCATGAAGACATGTCCCTTACATTTAAAGTGGGAACTCCAACCTAAGCCAACACAATGTCATCTACATGAGCTCTCTCTGCTTCGGCTGTGTATTAATTAAAAAGACTGATCCTCCAGACCAAGAACTCACTCAGGGATGTGGGAAGGAGTTACTTGGGGAAACAAAAGCAAAACCTTATGAAAGCAAGTTCTATGCTCGTCATTAAAATTTAAATCACCAAGTGTTTTGATGACCTCTCTTCTGCACCTAAAGTGAACCTTTTTAATTCTAGATATGTCCTTCCACACATGAGGAATAAATCGACTTCTTCCAGATGACTAGTCAAATATCACCGCTGTTTTCACAAGCCGCCGCCTCCCCCCCCTGTTTTTCATCTGCTAGTCACGTGGTGCCGATCTTACTACATGAAAACAGAAAAGTTGCCTTTCTTCCTCCCTTCTTTCATTTTATTTTAAGCCAGGGTTACCTGGATGTTTAACATGTCATTCCTTATCATATATTCTTTTAAGTCAAAACATTGCAAAGTACCTGGAGTCTTTTTCCATGATACAGTGAGTTGTTTGAGCCAGAAAAACAGAACTCTATTTCCTTCTTAGACATGCTTGTCCTGGGGCATATTTGAAAGCTCTGCATCTGCTTCTGTGGATGGAATCCACTCAGGGGTTTGTTGTGTGGATTAAGGGGAAAAACCGCTGTACATATCCTGAGTTCCTGACACCCGAGAACATGTCCACCCTCTGTCTTCACTTGAGCAGCTAATAAGAGTAGTGTTCCTTCAATAAGGACCTTCACATATGCCCCAATTCTTTTGAGGACCTTTTTCTCCTCCATCAACTTTTGTGACTGATCGCAGGGAAATATCTACTTCAGGAGATCTTATGCTAGAGACTGGGAAACTGAGCTATATATAATATTGTAATTGTGCAGACTTTAGTAGATTATTATAATTCTACTTTTTTAAATTAATTAATTAATTTATTAAAGATTTCTGTCTTTTCCCCACAGCCGCCTCCCCTTTCCCTATCCCTCCCTCAATCAAGTCCCCCTCCCTCGTCAGCCCAAAGAGCAATCAGGGTTCCCTGCCCTGTGGGAAGTCCAAGGACCACCCACCTCCATCCAGGTCTAGTAAGGTGAGCATCCAAACTGCCTAGGCTCCCACAAAACCCGTGAATCCAAAAGAGTTATGTTGGTCAAGCTACAAGCAGTACCGAGGGATGTACTGTCATTATCAGTATGACTAGAACCCCAAAGAGTAAACTCTTCTTAGACTGGAAATACTTTCTGTCCTTGTGTCTGCCTCCTCATCCCAGCTAGCTGCCCTGAAAAATGATGGACAGATTGGTGTGCCTGCAATCCACTTTGAAAATATTTGTTTGCTTTCAGTCTTCTAGGATGCAGAGTATCCTTTGTTGTGCATATACGTCATAGAAATGATCTTCATCCTCCCAGATGATTGGTCACAGTCTTTAGGACCTGCCTGCTCCTTAGGTTCTTTCCTTATAGGGGAGGTAGGTATCTCTGGAAGAGGAGGACTCAGCCATGATAATTATGTCACTAAGCACGAGCATGTTTTAGTGCTGTTTTGAATGCTTGCTTGACCTTGGAGAACAACGCATGTTAATTGTATATGTTACTTTTCTGTTGCTGCGATAAAACACCCTGACCAAAAGGGACATAAAGAAAAGAGTTTATTTGGGGGCTTATGTGTCCACAGGGATAAGAGGCCATCATGGAAGGGAAGCATGGCTTTGTGCAGAAGCTTTGTAGCCAAAGCAAGAAGGTGAGAGCTCACATCCTCAACTGCAATCAGGAAGCAGAGATAGTGAACTGCAGTAAGGGTGAGCCTTTAAACTCTCAAAGCTACAATGACCTACTCACCCTAGCAAGCTACACCTTCTAAACGTCCCAAACAACAAGTGGTCAATAGGGCACCAAGTATTCAAATTCCTGAGCTAGGAGGGTCATTTCTAATTTAAAGGATCCTCATAGTTATATTCTGAGTTGCCATTCTGAAAGGTAGAGTTCTCTGGGGTTGAGGGCTGGAACAAACTTAAGATGGTAGTTGACCTTCAGGTCCTATAACAAAGGAACAGGCACCAAGATGCCATCATTTTCTTCCTTTGCTGAAACGCTGAAAGTAACAACCACAACATAAATACAGAAATGGTCTGAGCTCAGATCACATCTGCACTTGCAGACGAACAGGACAGATGTCTTGGTTAAATTTCCCCATTTGCCTCTCATCTTTAATTTCTGTGTCCTTTCCAGCTTGTCCTTTCTGCCACAGCAGCAGTTGCCCGTTCTTTACTGTTCTTATGACTACAGGGACATTTACAGCAACAAAATCTCACAGGCAAGCCTTGGGGGAGCATAAGATGGATGTGTCTTAGAAGCAAACACTTCTGTATTCTAATGCCATTTCCAAAAGCTTCTAGCCAGAGGAGCATACATTTTTTTGAAAATGTATTTTCTGTGTATGTGAATGTGTGTGTGTGTGTGTGTGTGTGTGCGCGCACGCGCGCGTAGGAATGTGTTTGCCACAGCATGTGTGAAGCTCAGAATGCAACTATCATGAACCATGTCTTGCTTCTACCTTCTTAAGCCAGAGTCCCTTGTTTCTGCATTTGTGCTGTATTTTCCTGGCTATTTGACACTCCCAGGCCCAAGTTTCTAGGAGACTCCCCTGTTTCTACTTACCAGCTCATTTTAGGAGTGTTGGGATTAAAGATGCCCTTTACCATATCTCATTTTTAATATGGTTTAGTATCAAAATGGTGTCACCGGGCTTGCGAGGATAATGGTTTTACCTACTGAACCATCTTTCCTGTTCCTCCTAGCCCCCCCCCCTTGTTTTTTGAGACAAAGTCTCCATGTAAAACAGGATGGACTTGAACTCCAATTCCCTGATTCAACCTCCTAAGTGCTGAGATTGTAGGGATTACTATCATCTCTATTATTTCCCATGGACCTAACTTCTAACTCCAAATGTTAATCTTATGTAATAAGACTAATGCTAATGTCAGAGCTCAGACAGTAATGTAGGCCTTCTGGCTGCTGATCCTGCTTGATTCTTATGGGATCCTTTCTCTCACAGCTTCTGTGACCTTGGAAGCATCACGTAAGTCTTATGTGGGAAGTGAGTAATCAGCATCGATAATGCAAACTCTCACCTTACCTGCCAATATCTGCAAACATCACAGTTCTTCTTTAGTTTTCCACACTTTCATTTCTGCATATCCCCAAGAACTCAGGGACCTTACCTTGTGTTTTGTATAATCCCGCAGACCAGCCAGCTCCCATCGCCACTACACTACTGATGAAGTACGGATGTCAGTGCTGTCTGTGAACAAGAATCATTTGCTCTGCTAATACACTTTTACCTTTAGCATGGAACACTAATGATCCTCAATAAAGGAATACATATGCAAATGTTACAGATTATAGCTGGATGGTAAGATCAATGAGGGATAAACTATCACTATAAAATACATACTGTGGTTTGCCCTGCATCTTCAGGTGCTGGGATATACTTGGAAAGAATAAGGGAAGATGTTGTTACTTCTTAAGTTGCTTTTTCTATTTTGGAGTGAGTATGAGCACACATATACACTAAAGATAGAACTCAGAACTTCACACATACTAAGTAAATGCTAGACCATTACCCTTTAAGTTTGGAAATTCCCTGCAGAGCCACTTCTGAACAAATCTTTCTGTTGCCGAGATAACTTCCAAGCCATTGGTGGCTACCTGAAACGCTGATGAGGAGCCTGACCAGGATCACACTGCTGTGATATCACTGAGAATAGTCATTATGACTTTTCCTGGAGCCTATGTATAACATGTGATCTATTGGAAATGATGCTATGCACCTCCCACCTGAAAGGCCCCTAGTCTTATCTCTGTGTAGGACAGCAGTCTTCTATTTTTCTTAGACTGCTTATCCAAACCCACATTACCCAAGATGGCCTACCACGCTACTGAACTCCATTGTGGTCTGCTGATTACACACTTGCATTTATTTCAGACACTGAGCAAACTAGATTGGGGGTGTAGGCCAATTGGCAGAATGCTTACCTAAAATGAAGGAAGCCCTTGGTTGAATGCCCAGGACTGCATACAACGGGGCATAGTGGTCCATACCTGTCACTCCAACACTCAGTAGGTAGAGATAAGAAGATCAGAAATTAAGGATCATCCTCAATTGTAAAACAAAGTTTCTGTCCCGCCTGGTCCCACAACCATTCAGTCTCAAAGAAACACACAGAGACTTGTATTAATTATAAACTGTTTGGCTTATTACTAACTAGCTCTTACAGCTCAAATTAACCTATAACACTTATCTATGTTTAGCCATGTGGCTTGGTATATTTTCTCAGTAAGTCATTCTCATTCTTGCTGCCTCTGCTTCTAGAATGACACCTGTGTCTCTGCCTTTCCTGCTTCCAGAAATCTCCTAGTCTGGTGGCTCCTCCTATACTTCCTGCCTCATTACTTGCCAATCAGGATTTTAGTCAATGAATATGAGTGACAAATCTTTACAGTGTACAAAAGCATTATCAGTTACAGCACTCAGTTACAAAGGAAGTTCAAGGTCAGACTGGACAACACCAGACTCTGCCTCAAAGCTGCAATGGCAACCAAAAGAGACAACAACAACCTGGACCAGAAGCTGAGTAAAGCAAATAAATTGGTTTCTTGTCTAACTAAAGTATGGAAAACACAAGTGGGGACCCTGCCTTTTGTTTCTGTTCAGCAAATGTAAAGGGCTATTGCTAATGTCCATACATTTGTGTAAAACTGGCTAGTATTTATTGACCTAGGCCATCCAGTTTTGAGCATAGATTACTAACAGTGAATATATGAGATACCAGCAAGGTTTGCATAGTTGACAGTAATAAGTCACTTGCAACATTTCAGCAATAAAACAAAAGAAACCAAATATAAATGATGTAAGATGATCACATGGAAATTATTTTTCCTTTTCAGCAAGCTGTGAGAAAAGCCCAAAAGGTCAAGGCTTTCGGTACTTTTATTACAATGACCACATAACTCTGCCGATTTTGTGAAATCATATTTTGCCTTGCCTTCACCTGGGAAAATAAGTTATTGATTACACTTGAGACTGAATTCTCTCGTGCTCAAATATTCCAATTCTCCTGAATTGTATGTCAGACTATAATTCTATAACTCAGATCTCTCCATAACTGCTAATGTCCATGACCTCACTGGACTGCAGAATACCTGGGGTCTCAATGTGTCTCTCCAAGTGTAAGTGTTCCTAGACATGCTTCCCAAGCCACAGAGTCCAGTCTGTGGAGGATGACTGAGAAGGAATGTGGTGATTCACCTCACCTCACACCCTACAGTGGTTTGTGAGTCAGAAGAAGGGTACCTGGGTGTGACCATTTAGTGAACATCTCTACTTTCAATGCTCATTATCCCTGTTCTGGGAAAAGCAGTGAAGCTCTCACAAGGGCAGCCTGAAGGGATTCCCTACGATTTAACCTCCTTGGTACGTGTACAAGGAGACACCACACCCTTTACCTTCCTGCAAAACAAAGAACCCTGCTAACAATGGTGATAGAAATGCAAGGAGTATCCTTCTAAATATATATTGTTGGGTAATGTCTTATCTCCTAGGAGGCAGTATATGTGAACCGAGTGATGTGGGGGATGTAGACCTGTGTTCTAATGGATGTGATACCAGCCACTCTTGACCTATCTGTGTTGTTAATGCATTATATGAGTATAAAAAAAATCTTTCTTCCCAAGACATTGTTGCAATTATATGATACATACACTCAGCAAGTATCAGTTCCCTCTCCTTTAATGTTTATAGAATACAATTGCTCTAGAGGCAAAGAAGGATATATTCAGAGAAAAGAATGTCATGGATGGTTGGAACTAGATAAGGGCAAATACTACAGTAAAGTACCACTCTCTGACCTTCTGATACAGGTTTAGTTTAGTGTCTTAGAATTCTGAGCCCAGTGAGTTACAAACACAGAAGTGACAACTCTATTGTATTATTTATGCAGATGAACATCAGAGAGATTAATTTATTCCTGGAATAATTTGTTTGGGAGGTAGTTTGATATTGGTGTTCATTGCTTTCACAGATGCTATTTTATTTCATGGTTAATTCAACTCAGAAACTGTTAGTGTTTCTATTTCTCAGAGAATTTTTGACTTGCCCAAACATTCTCAGGCCCCCATCTTTCTTAATGCCCTGCCTGCTTCTGCTAAGACAAGAACAAGCTTGCCTTCCAATGACCTCCAATCAAAAACAATCAAATCCGCAAAGTTAATTGTAGTATTGCCTAAGCACTCAGAGGCCCAATAAATAATGAATGCTTATTAAAACATATTGACATGATAAATATTTTACATGGTGTTTTTATAACCCTGCAAGCTGGGGCTTGGAAGTTTCTCCTCATCTGCAGTGCCTCAACTTGCTGTGTTTTCGATGGAGAGAAAAATAAATGAACAAACAAAACCTTGATACCAGAAAGAGCAGGTTGGTGGGAGGACCATATGCAAATTACAGGTTTGAACTCTGCTATTGGTTCACAAGGCATTCATCCTGAAGGGCAGTGTCAGGCTCCAGGGACCCCCCCCCCCAGTAACTCTTAGCTTTCCAGGAAAGATAGAAAGCCAAGAGTGAGCAGTCTCTTCCACAAAGCAGAAATCCCTATGTATTGGAGCCACTGTTTTTCATAAAGGCTAAAAATGAAAAGATGAATGTCCAGGGAGCTGCAAAAAAAAAAAAAAAAAATGCCTGCACATACACACATGCTTTCTATTGGGATTGAACTGGCAGATAAGAGTCCCCAAGTAAAAGGCCCAGTCACCTGAAACAGGGAATTTGCAATAGGGATGGGCTGGCTTGAAACTCTGTTGTTTAATTTAGGTAGTCTTCAGTTTCTAATAACTTTATCAATCCTCACACTTTATTATTTATTTACTTGTGTGTGTCTGTGTTTGTTTGTGTGTGTGTGTGTGTGTACATGAGATGCACGGAGTACGGGCACATATATGCTACAATGCATAGTGAAGGGCAAAGGAGAACTTTTGGGCATTAATTCTCAGAAACTTCAGGGTGTTTTTTTCTCATCTCTCTGTAGGAGTACTGGGATTACAAATGTATTCCACTTCACCTGGCTTTTTAGGTGGATTCCAGAGATCTATCTCAAGTGGTTAAGCTTCAGCAGCGCCACTTTTACCTACTGAGCCATCTCTCTGACCCTCAAATTTATTAATGTATTGCCTAGAATTCCTGTAAACAGAGACTCTGTTAAACTTATATTCAACTACTTCTGAGGAACGTACTAAAATATTTCATCTAAAAAATAACACAAAATGTTGGATTTGAGGGTTTTTTCTTTCCTTTTCTCTTTTAAATATTCAAGAAGATGCTGTGTGTGGTGCTTTATCTCTGTAATTCCAACACTTGGGAGCATTAGACAAGAGGATTATCATGAGTTCAAATTCAGCCGGAGGTACACAGTGAGCTTGAGGATAGTTTGGTCTTTATAGCAAGACCCTGTGTCAAATACCCAATTACTCTGTGTGTGTGTGTGTGTGTGTGTGTGTGTGTGTGTGTGTGTGATATGAATGCTAGGGGGTAATCCTGAGCCAAGTAGAAATAGGTTATGTCACATAAATAGTCCCCCAGTTGAGAGCTGGATAAACATCTTCACAGTTTGTACATTCCATGCAAAACAGGGGAATATGGAGCAGTTACCATTTTATTGCTCTTGGAGTCAATTCTAAATCAAGAGGCAGAAACCAAGATGACTCAAGAGCTCTTGAAAAAAACAGTCTCTTAGAGAACTGCGTGCTTTTCTGTGGCCTGAGTAGAGGGAAAGCTATGATTAAGGATCTGTGAATTTTATTTGCAGACTTTCAGTTCTGCCCTAATTTGGTTGAAACCATGGGTTCCGTCTTTCATTTCCTGTAACAAGTTTATTGCTGAGACCAGCTTCTGAGCAATTCTATGTAACTCCAGTGACTTACTGCATCATGACCAGCCTGGTCCTCCCAGTGTCTTCCAGCAGGGAGAGAGGGGAGACAACCAAGTCTTGATGGAGGTCTCCAGTCCATTTGGAGGCTCTTGGGGGGTGGAGTAAGTGCCGTAAGGGGGATTTTGTGTTAATGGCGTGTGTACTCTCTCTCCCACAACTTCATGCATAACCAGAGGTCTGAGACCAAATGCAGAAGTCATGAATAGAAGAAGATGTCACTTCAATTGCACATAGAGCCGTGGCTGAAACACAAGCTGACAAAGAAGGTTCAGGGGAAGTCAAAAGTGGTCAGTTGTTTGCAGTTCAGATTGAAAGTTGGAGAAAAATGACAACTAAGAAGAGAGAGAGAAACAGAGAGGGGGGAGAGAAAGGGAGAGAGGGAGTGAGTGAAAGAGAGGAGAGATGGAAAGAAGGGAGGGAGGGAGGAAGAGAAAGAATGAAGGGGAAAAGAGATAAAGAAAAGAAAGAAAAGAAAGGAAAAAAAGGCAGGAGGGAGAGAGAAAAGAAGGGAGTATGTTTCTCTATTTTTTAAGAAAATATATTGGCTGGCCTATATAATAAGGCCAAATAATTGGCTCCAAAAACAATTCTTCATTGAGTTCTGAGCTGTGTTTGGTGAAGTGTGATGTTCGCTCAGGATGGAAATCTTGAATGATACCACACATCTCTTTCTTTTCTGCAACTTTTATCATCAATTTTCTAAGATCTTTAACAGACCTAAAAGCCTGTTAAAATCACTGAGAATTATATAGAACATATTTAGGAATCAAAACAAAGCATCTTTTAAAAATTACTGCTATCTCAATTAAGTAAACTTGGACAGTAACCAAGAATGCAATCTCTCTGATTCTAAATCCCTTTCTTGCTTGATGCTGGCATCTGAAACTGGTCTGAGGTTACATCTTGAGTTCCAGGTCTCCTCCCAAGGAAAGTAACTCACAGGAAAAGGGAAGAGGCAGGGTGTGATATATACAAACTTCTTAGCTCCAGAAACAGTGGAAGACTTGGGGCATCTTTGCCTAAAATTTCTGTCACTAAAAAGCCAGTTCAGGGACCATCATAATAACATGTTTTTTCATCTTTGGTTGTGGCTTCACACTTTCACCACTTTCCCTTTATGCTCTAGCATCTCTTAGTCCTACCAAAGAGATGTCGAAGAGATGCCTGTCAAAGTTCTCTCCTTTATTTTACCAAATTCAGGCTTGAAATAGAGCCTACAGATTCAGGTTCTACTCTTAACTCTGTTATCAGGGGCTTATGAGAGAAAGCTTTGGGAGCACAGTTTACATCCGTGTAACTGATATCTAACTGTTAATTCGCACTGAGCATGTAACTCAGTAGGTAGAGTGCTGGTGTAGCATACCACAGACCAGGGTTTGATCCCCAGTGTCACCTTAAAAACCGATGTCATGGTGTACACACCTGAAGACCCAGAGCTCCAGGGGTGAAAACCAAAAGATAAGGAGTTCCAGGTCACCATAATCCTTAGCCTCAGCCAGTTTCTGACCAAGCTGGGCTACATGAGACCTGGTATCTAAACAACAGCAGTGGACTTTGCTAAATAAGCTATCTTCTGTGTTCCCTTTCTTCTCTTTTTGTTTTCTTCCGTACATCTCTCCTCTCCTCGCTTGTTTCTCTCCATTCCACCTTGTTTCCCTCTCTTTGTTCCTCCTCATTCCCTCCTTTCTTCTCTTCCTTCTATATTAGAAACTGCAGATTGCTGGAACTTGACACCCTATTGTGAGGTGCTATCTGGGCAAAGATGAGGCAGGTCGCCTGCACAGAGAGGTCGGTTGAGTCATTATGTTCTCTGGGGTTCTGAGAAATGTAAGCCTGGTTAGTGGGTTGTTAGCACAAAGCTTCTCAGAATCACCCTTTCGACTAATGATGACAAACTACAATTTCCTAAGTAATGCTCCCTTCATTTCAAACGCTAATTTGCTGTTGCCATGGCAAAAGCAAACAAACAAAGAGCCCAAACAACAAAAACAAAACAAAATCAAAACAAAACAGAAGATCGGTAGGGGCAGCCAGAGAATGGTTTTCCTTTGGTGCTGCATGGAAATCCTGACACGTCATTAATAAGACGGTGTGGGGCCGGGAGACGGCTTACTTGGTAAAGCACTTGTTTTATGAGTATGAGGACTAGGTTTGATGGCCAGTACTTATGCAAAAAGCCAGGCATGTTCAATGCATTCTTTTTAAATCCCAGGGAGTAGGGCAGAGAAAGGGGGAATCCCTGGAGCTTGCTGGTTAGCTAGCATTGTGTGTTTGGCAAGATCTACGCCAGGGTTAGACTGTCACCAGAAAAAAAAATGGATGCACCTGAAAACAAAACATAGAGTTGTTCCTGACTTCCCTATGTGTGAAGACACTTGCAGGCACATCCTCGCCACACCCGCAAGCTCTGTAAGATCATATTTGTATTGCCTTCAATCTGAAGGTGGGGTTTTCTTTTAGCCCTGCCATGGAAGACACATCGAGATCCACTAGGACCCTTTTCATTCCTCAGCTCCCTTTGTAGTTGGGCCCGTGAAGCACAGCTGTTCATGCAGGGGAGCACAGATGCAGAGGTACGGTTAGCTCGGAGAAGGATTGTCTAGGAGACTGCTACTTGCAAAGCTGTAAGCAGACGGCCAAGTACAGCCATCACCGGGTGATATTTAATACTTGAAGAAATCACAGCGGAGGAGCAGGGATTCAGGCTGACCTCCCACAATAAAACAAAACCAACTGACCAACCACTTCTGCAACACCAGCCCGGGCAGCAGGAGACAGGCAAGCTCTCACAGATGTTGCTGCTCTTGGTTTTTAGTTTTCTGGGTGTTTTGTTTGTTTGTCTAGAAAACCCAGTGTTCCCCGTTTTTCATCTCCCTTCACATAGTTATTGGATTTTTCACATTATTCCATTTGCTTAAAGTTCCAGAGAATAAACATAATAATACCATTGATTGAAATAATTAAAATAGATAGCTTCAATAACAGCAGAACCAAACAGCAGTGAAGCAGCTGACTTTCCTTTTACCATTCTCTAGGGAGGCTGACTTTTAAAAGCCAGTGTTTTCTGCTGTTGGAAATGACAGTGTCACAATGCAAAAAGCTCGATGGGCAGAGGCAGGCCCTGCCTTGCTCCTGAGAGACCCAGGCACCTGCATCGGACTCTACTGTGGCCCTTCGTTTGTGACAGGAAGGCTGCTCCTTCTGGGAGAAGCTCATTCTGTGAGTTTAATTACATGGTAGATGTGATGTGCACAGCATCATGCTGGAAACAGTCTTGGTGTTTGCCTTTTAGTAAATGAGTTAGCTTTAGACATTCATGAAGATGAATAATAGAGAATTCTATTTTCCTTTTATGGGATACTACCCTGATGGAGAAGAGCTTTAAAAAAAATCACTTGATCAACCAATCAAGAACATTAACATAATAATGGAAAAACCAAAATAGAAGAATGTGCTCTGTTCCCAGCACAAGTCAAGATACAGAGCTGTGGTTCCCTAACCAAGAAACTCGAAGTAAGATCCTCCTGAGAGATGACCACTGCACAAAGGGGCAGAAATCTCAACAAAGGTCATTCTTTTGTACTTGATCTTTGGTTAATTTGAGTTTTCATCTTCTGCATCTGAATGGGTCTCTGTAAGTAACTCTGTATGTATGTATGTGTGTGTGTGTGTGTGTGTGTGTGTGTGTATGTATACGTGCTAGCGCACGCGCACCCAGTATTCTTCAGACCATTGAGACAGGTTTCTTACTGAACTAGAACTAGGTCTCTTTCTGTCTGCACATTCCAAGCTCTGAATTTACAAGTGTGTGCTACCATGCCCGTCTTTGTTTGTGTGTGTAACATGCTTCTAGGGATCAAAGTCAGAGCCTCAGGTTTGTAATGCAAGCCTTTCACAGCCTGAGCCACCTGCCCAGTCCCTGGTTTTTACTCTTAAGTAAGGGTCTCTCTCCTTTACTACCTCTGGGTCCCATTGTGTTGTACAAGGAGAAAATCTATTCCAGTTGCTCTTTCATCCAACCTTTAGCTGTCCCTGTGGCATCCACTTTTGATGTCATAAGAAACATTTTTCTCTTTCATGCCTTTCTCCCCAAAGACAGTCCTGGTGGGCTGGGATTCCAGCAACTTAAGAACTGCAACAATGGGAGAAATGTGGTTATCTAGGAGCCCAGAAACTCTTCCAGACCTCCAGGGAGTTGCTGATAATGGCCTTCAGTGAAGGCTCAAGCTCTAACCAAATCAGCTAATCTCATCTCTGGCTGTCTTAAGATCAGGAACCCCTAGGATAAGGCAGACAAACAACCTGAAGGACTTTGGCAGCTAGGACAGCAGAGACTCTTCACAACCTCTTTGAAGGTCGGGGGCTGGTAAACCAGCCAGTCTCCAGGTTTGCTGTTTAATTTGTGCCTTGCGGCTTAGCCTGGAGACAGGTTATTTCTACCCAGATTAATAATAATCTAAGCATGTAGGGTAGAGATGTTGCCCGAAGACGGGAGATATGAAAATATTTATTGAGATATTGGGATAATTAAAGATAAGTGTATACGTGGAGAACCTTCCCCTCGTTCATCTTATGGAGGCCGTCTTCTATTTGAACAGTCAGACTTCCTGCTGTACCTGTGAGTCGTCTCCTGGCTGCCGGGTATCTGTATGCACTCAGGGTTTCTGCATAGCTCAGCGGTGTGAGTCACAATGGTCCCATCTCAGACAGACAGCTATTAGGAAGTCTGTGACTCAAAAGGCATAATGCATTCCTTTTCGTCTGCACAGGATCGTGCTACCTAATACCACGAGGAACAGATCAACCCGCACAGGCAACAACTTTGATTTTTGTAAAGTTCTTGAATGAATCACACCAGAAAACGACAAGAAAACCATTTTTTCAGTATTCAATACCACTAGGAGGACTGTTGAACAGAGATTTCACATCTAAGTAAGCTTGTCTAAGACTCTTCTTAGGCTCATTTTCAAAGTGATGAGGTTTGAAGGATGATGTCATAATATAAGCTCTTCCTTTGATAGTAAATAGGAGCATGGCAGTGACTCAGCAGGAACCAGGAGGTTGGTCCGGCCAGTACAGAGTTTGCTGTCTGGCGAAGTGAGAGCTTCTCCTGGAGAGAACTTGTGCTTTCTCTTGCTTTATATCCCCAGCCTCCTCGGGTCAGGGTTCTCTTACCAGCTTGCCCCCCTTTACCATCTGTAGAGGAGACACAAAAATATGAGAACTCTGAGGACATCATAGAACTTTCATTCAACTCAAAAGACCCCATGTTTAATACATTTCTCTTGTTGGGAAGTTTGGGTTTTCAGTCACTGCCCATCAGGATTCCGGTATGATGCTCAAACAGAAACTATAGCAAAAATGTAGTCGAGGCTAGTTATGAGTAAGACAACATGTGTTCAGGTTACTTCATACTCTCAGCAGCACTGATGTAGATGTGATTAACACTCTGCTAGATGAGGAAACTGAGGCTGAGGCAGTATCTGGGGTTACATCGGGTCACACATACTAGATTCTACTTGCAAGCCAGCAGATTAGTGTTCATCATTTGGTGCAGTTTTCTACTCGCATGAAAACAGATTTAACAGTGAAGAAAATAATGCTTTGTTTGAGCTGACCAGAGCAATGGCTAGAATTAATTTAAAGGCCTAAAATTATACACATAGAAACATTTTCTGAATACATTATATAGTTTTTGTATATTTATTATATTAACTTACTAGAGTTTCTTTTTTGGCTCTTGCTGTCTCTCCTCTCTTCATCTCTTCCTTCCTCTCTCTCTCTCTAGTCATTCCATCGTTCTTTCTTTTTACCCTCCCTCCTCCTTTTCTCCCTGTTTTCCTTCCTTCCCTCCATCTTTTTTTTTGAAAGAGTCTCACTCTGTCATGAAGGATGACCTTAAACTTCTCATTCTTCTTCCTCTACCTCTGCAGCATTGGGATATTGACAAGGGCCGCCACATCTAGTTCTTTTGTTTTGTTTTCTGTTTAGTGTGTGCTGGGGATGGAATGCAGAATTTCATACATGCTAAGCAAGCGCTCCAACAGCTGAGTTCTTCATGGCTTCTGTCCATTTATATTGTGATAATCATTGGGGTATGGGTTAAGTAATAAACAGTGATTTCTCAGCATTCATAGGTGGGAACTCCAAGATCAAGGATGGCAGGTACAATGGCTCATTGGGAACCTGTTTTCTGATTCTTATTCTTGTATTTTCTTTCTGGACTGGGAGTCATACTTGGGCTTGTGCTAGTAGGCAAGTACAGACAAATCTTCTACTGCCCTCCTGTTTCCACCTCCGGGTTCTTTGATGGTGATTGTGTGTGTGTGTGTGTGTGTGTGTGTGTGTGTGTGTGTGTGTGTTTGATATAATGGGAGTAATGAGAGCTATACCTGGCCTTTATTCTGAGAGCATAGATTCCATTCTGAAAAGCTCCCCCCATATGACCTGATAACTATTCAAAAGCCCCACTTTTTAAAACCATCCGTTTTGAAGATTAGGATTTCAACATATGAATATTGAGGAGGTAGCAAATATTCTGTCCAAAGCATTTTCCAAATATTTCACATAGTACTCTACAGCTGACATTATGGGTCAGATAATTCTTTGTTATAGAAGACTGTTTTGTGTCCTGCAGGCCTCCATGTTTTAGAGGCCAGAGACTCTTGATCTAATTTTAAAAATCCAAATTATCACTCAACGTTTCCAAGCATCTCCTGCCTAGGAAGAATGAGGAGCCAAATCCTTCTGGGTGAGCACTCTTACTCATGTCTTAGGGTAGTCACAGCCTTGAGAGTGTGCATTTTAGTTTAAGGACCAAATGGCTTGGTGGTCCATACGCCAAGAGCTGCTTGCTGGGCACCTGGAGAGCAGACTTTTTTTTTTTTTTTTTTTCTGTCTTCACTCTCTACCATTCTGTGACCTGAGCAACCTCCTCAGGTTTCATTATGAATTTTGTTTGGTTGCTTGGTTTATTTAGTCTCCTTTCTTGTAAACCAAAAAAAAAAAAAAAAAAAAAAAAAAAAAGCTTTTAAACCCTATGCTGAAGCCTGGTTCCTGTTCTGGACTGTTTAGTACTCTGTATAATAGACTTGCTGATAGGATAATGTGACATTTTGGGCCACATCAAAAGACCTCTTTCTGGTTAAATGTCTTTTCCTTTTCTAAGTTCAAAAAATAGTCTGGATCTATAGGCATACGTGGGATGAATTTATAATTTTCCTTTGAACTATTTAGAAAATATTCTTATAGGACATTGCCTTCAATAGAGTAAGGTTTTCTCTGGTTCTCAAAAATGGTTTTATTAAAGGAACCTCATGGTGAAGAGATCTATTGAATTCGTGATGCAGTCAGTTATGATATAAAAAGCACATGTGGGGACATGGAATCATGGAGCGTGTGATCGTTGCTAAGAGCCTTGACCATGGTGACTGACATGACAGTGTGGCCATAGCATGAGTCAGGCCCCTCCCTCCCATCCTCCCAAAGGCCGTGGAGGCTGGGCAGGAGTGCCTTCCAAGCACCTGTTCTTGTACGGAGAGTATCTCTTTCATCCCCTGCTGTCATCTCTGTACAGGGCAGATCCATCACGCAGGGGCTTCTCCACAGGATTCTGGCTTTTAGTGTGTGACTTTATGGGACGATTTCTTACTCTTTCCAGTTGAAAGTTCATCTGCAGCCATGCGGATCCATCTTTGAGACAGTTGTTATGCTGGAAGACCCATGTATTTGATTGTGAACGCAGTCTACATTAAAGTTTTGTATTGTTAATTTTTTTTTTTTTAGAATGGGTTAATTCCATGTAGGCTTAGAAAGTGAGCTATACTGAAGTATGATCCCAGGCATTTTACTAAAGCCTTTTAAAAGGAAGACTAATCTGAAGTGAGATTTTCTGTGCTATTTTCTGGCCAGGAAAGGAAATATTACTACTATTGGGTAAAGTAAATTCTTATGATGAAAAAACATTTATTTCTGTGAAAAAGACTATGAGTAAAACTTAATAGGAATATAGTTTAAAATAACAATACATCCTCAGAGTTCTGTATCAAAACTTTTACTGAAAAAAGAAGTTGAACAATGCCAGTGAGAACACCCAACAAAGGGGAAAAATGACAAGAAATAAAGAACCTTTGCATACAATGAAAATCAGCCACTATGATATTTTTTTCAAACTGTAACACTCAAAAGTACTGTAAACATCAAATCAATCTGAATATATATTTTTCTTAGCCAATTATATGATTTTTTTACATCAGTAAAATATGATATTATTCATAGTCTTTGTAACTGACTTAGATTCAGTGTTAAACTCTTAGAGGGCAGCTTTATAAAATCTAATACCTTGGTATCATTTTCTTAGCTCTAATACAGTTTGATAACACACGTTTGCTTTGCTTTCTCATTTTTCTCCATTTGAATGAAAGTAAACGGAAATATTTGGAACAGCACCAGAACTCATGAATTTCCCATTTGAAAGCTCTTGCAGCATGGCTTGCACAACTGATCTCAGAGTCTGGGAGAAATCTAGTTGCAGGAATTAGACTTCCCGAGACCCAGCAAAACATACATCACAAGCCAATGTCTTCAATCACCCTTGAGAGGATGCAATGCAAAGGGGAGACAGGCAGTCTGGGGTCCCAGCAGGGTGCACAGGCCTTCCTTTATTTCTGAACTGTGGATGGACAGAGAGAGAGAGAGAGAGAGAGAGAGAGAGAGAGAGAGAGAGAGGTGTTTTCTTACTCATAAATAATTTCTTATGTTCACATGTGCTCCGTATTTATCTACAATCTCAATTTAGTTTGATACAGAAAATTAATAGAAGCACAGAAAACACTGCCAATTAGGCTTATTGGTGAAGGTATACACTTTTGTCAGTTGCATCAACTAGAGAATTTGATGCTTTTTTTCCCATCCTAAGAAAAATAAAAAAATAGAGAATAAATAAAAGGTTTATAGGCAGATGATAAGTAGATAAATAGGTAGGTCGATAGTAGATAGATGTTTAGATAGATACTAGAGAGATTTTAAGCAATAAATATATAAAAAATTGGTAAGTAGGTAGATGATATGTGGATGGATGATAGATAACAGATAATATAGATACCTGACAGCCAGCTGATAAATAAATGATATTTGGCTAAGAGATGACCGATAAATAGCTGATAGATACATGGATGGGTGATAAGTAGATAGGGAGGGAGGCTGATAGATAGATAGTAATGGATTAGGTAGACAAGCAGATGGACAGAGTAGCATAATATTGTAGGTGGAAATGATCAGAGGAAAGTCACACAAAGAAGTGGCAAAGTTAAAGAAAAATGGTAACGTTTTTCCTAGTTCAGTGAGCTATTCTAGTATTTCAGTAATCCTGGGATGTGCTTTCCATACATATGCCAATCAAATGTTCCTTAACGAGTCAAGCTTCAGCACTCAAAGAAATTTCAATGCTTTTGATAAGTACATGTCAGCTATGAAAAAATGCCTCAGTCCCAGAACTGTTTCCAGTGCCAGGAGAGGGCTGAATGATGGGTGGTCTGCTTTGGGGAGAGAGAACGGATGGCCTCTTTGTCTCCTTTAGAGCTAATTTGATTGGTGAAAAGTGCTCAGTCTCAGAGCCCCAGGAGAAGCCTCCTGTGAAGACTGCTTATGACTGAGCTGCCCCCTTCCCTGGGGGCCAGGAGCCCTGACCCCTCCTAGGTGCCCACCAGCTGAGCTGAGGGTCAGCTGTCAGGCCTAAGTGAGCCATTTGTTTGGATGGCTCCCTGATGCTGTGAAATGGCCTCTGGAGAAGTATGGAATACAATTTTAGACGCAGCTTTAAACCCCAAGGATTATGCCAGGGTCCCTATCACTTTATTTCTCTCCTTAAAACATCTCTAGAAACTTAATTAATGAAGAATCAGCTGTCAAAGTTGTCCTTTCAGAATCAAATCTTGAGTGGCTAGATTCAATTTTATTTTGAATTTCTCGGCGTTTCTGATTTTAGTAGATGGAGGTTTCCCACTGTCCCAGCCCTGCTCCCTGACTGCCATCCGAAAGCTCGGAACAGCTATTTTTAGATCCAGCAAGCCCCGGAGTGTCAGTCGGTAAATTATTAGCTGTGATTTTAAAAATAGTCCTGGAGACACATTGGGAACATCTGATTTCTCCCTAGCATATGGACCTGAATTTACATCCCACCTTTACAATGCAGATCTCCATAAATAGAATGCCACGCAGCATGGAATGCTGCCCACACCTGATGCTTCTGGGTTGCGCGGAAGCTTGGAAAGCTCTTGTTGGATAACACTAGAGCTTCACAGTGCCTGGGTAAAGAAATGGTCACATTCAAGAGGCATCACCCGTCTCGCATTCTCATATGACAAAGGTTGATACATTATCCAAGAGGGCGGAAGGGAAAGAGGAAGGGAGGAAAGGAGAGAGACAGACTCCTTTACTAGGCCGGAAACATTCTTGTTATATTTGTACCTGTAGTGTGGCTGTCCATGCTTGTGTGGTTGTGCACTCCTGTGCATATGATAGACTGGATACGTGTGTCCGGGCCAGAGATCAACATCACCCATCTTCCTCGATCTCCTTCCACTTTAATTTTGATCTAGGGTCTCTCATTGAACCTGAAGCTTATTGTTGGCTGATAATCTCCAGGAATATTCCTATTCATGTATTCCAGTACTGGTTTTTCAAAGGGGCACCGTGGCATTTTACTTCAGCGTTAGTTCCTGGGGCTTGCATGACAAGCTCTTTATATTAAGGAAGCCATTTTCCCCTCTCTGCGTTCTATCTTTCCTTATTGGAAACAAAATAATGATGCTAAGTGTTGACGTTTAGCTTGTTAATCTCGGATATAACCTGGATATAACACATGATCAAGGTACACACAGAAGCAAACTCCCCCCAATTTATTGCTATATAGGCTGATGCTTCAAAAGCCGGAGGATGACAGCCATGTACCATTCTCAACTCCCCCATTTGACAATAAAGAAACTGATGCCCTGGGAATGCCGAAGACCTTCAGCACGTTGGTAATAGAACAATGAAAACATCTTCGGTGTCTAGTAATTCTTCATGCTATTCTCTTTGGACAATGTACTGTTCTGCTTACCTGTAGCAGAGAGCCATTAAATATTGCTCAGCATAGCTAAGAAATGAGCGGGGAAGGTAGAAGAGACAGTGAATAAATTATTAGAAATTGGATTTTTGTGTGTTTGATGTTTTGTATGTGTGAGTATACAGTGATACCCCTGATTATATGGGCGGGGTCGGAGGTTGGCATTGAGGGTCTTCCTCTACTGTTTTTCATCTCATGTTTTGACACCAGGATGGCCACTGAAATTGGTGTTTCCCAATTTGACTAGATTTGTTAGCTAGCAAGCCCCAGCGATCTACCTGTCCCCACCACCCTAGCAGTGGAGTGACAGGCATGTGCTGCCCTTGCTAGTTTTGTCTGTAGGTGTTGAGGATATACTCAGGTCCTCATATACTAAACACTTCACTTATGGAGCCAGCTCCCAGCTCCTAAATGGCAGCTCTTCATGTGGCCTTGCAGAGTTGCCCCGGCATAAGCCTTCTTCTCCAGATTTGCCAGTGGGGGCATTGATTACAAACCATGTTCAGGTCATGCAGAGAAGATCTAGCTCTCAGCTGGCCTCAGAAGTTTGCTGTGAAGGAAAGGAAAAAGAAACCATCAGCAGCTTCAGTGTTGGCACAACCGAGACTAGGTTAGAGGAAGCAGTCGTCTGCACCAGCTCTAAAGAGGAAGGTGTTTTGGAAGAACCAGATGCAAACGCCACAAGCATTGTTTGTTCAGCTTCAGGCAAGTTAGAGGTCAGCCTGCAGTTGTGGATGGGGAGAGGTTTAGTGAGCAAAATACCTCTATTATTCAGTTTTATCTTACAAAAATATTTACGAGGGTGTAAGTGTAGAACATTGTGCTACTAACAAGTCTAATTCATTTTGAAACTCTAGTCCTGTTCCAGAAAACAATACGCAGGAAAAGACCGTATTGTTATCACACCACGCTGTGCATGTTTTGTTTTGTTTTTCCAAGTGTTTGTGGATTGGCTCGGTACCCTGTTTTGAACTTCTGATTTCATGAATTGCTATAGTTTGGTTCAAATAATTTATTATTCTCTTGACTTTTCAGATTTAAGTGTATATGACATATTAAAATAAACATCACTTCTGAAAATCAAATTTGACTGAACTCCTCTTTCACCTAGGAACATAAATGCCCCTCTATTTTTTATGCTCAGTCACCTTTTCTCTTATATCAGAATCAGGGAGAAATAGGAAGGAGGTTCAGTCACCCCAGAGGTTCAGTCAGTGTTGGGAAGCAATGCTAATTCTCATTCTTCAAAAGCTTTGTTAATCCAGGGTTTCTCCTAGTGAGAAACTACACTATAAATGAGATGTGTGGACTTCATGGGAAAAATAAGGCATCCTTTGCTTCCTTGTAAGTTCTAGAATCTTGCTATTGGGGCATCCTTCTTCTCATGCCGTCTGTCAGGCGACTCTGCGTCAAGCTCCCTAGCTCTGGTGAGCAAACGCACATGGTCTGGTCCTGTAATACAGCTCCAGCAGCACCACGCTCCCTGTTTCACTCCAGCCCAGAAACATAAATAGAAGTGGAAGTGAAATCCATTTCCACCTAGCCTAGCACGTGGTCTCTCCTGCTATTACAGCCTCATTCACACTGGATTACTGCACTAGCCTCTTGGATGAGTCCTCAGCCAATACTCTCTGCATTCGGTTCCCAGCCTGCACACCAAAGCCAGGCAGAGCTTCCCCAGAAGCTGTTTGTATCCTGCCATTCTTCTGCTTGACAATCAGAGGACGTGCCTCTGGCCTGCTTCCTTATACTGCAATCTGGCTAGTTTTAAGGCACAGCTCAGACTGCTGGTCTCCACATGGTTAGGCCGGCCTTCCAGGCTTCTCTGTCCCCCCCCCCCCATCTGGTATCCCTGTCTTTGTGTTTCAAATGGTTTTGTCTTTCAATTTCTAAACCTGGTCAGAAGTTCCTTTTGGGTGCCCTAGAGAGAGTCTGCATTCTTCTACCTATGCAGATGTGCACTATATCAACACATCTGGTTTACACACTTTCACAGACTGGAAGAGAAAAAAAAAACTCGCTTTTTTTTTTTTTTCTACGAATATTGTCACTAGTTGTAAGGCATTGAAATTCTATACCCAGTTTCTCAAAGCATCTTGGTTATACACATCCAAATTAAAAAGTCAACATGTGCTTGAAGTGAGGTTCACTTAAGAGTTGGGGGCTCCATCCCAACAACACCTTAAAGCTGGTGATTCAATCTCAGGGCTATAGGGTATGTTTGTTCTGTGACGTTTTGTCCAGTAAGGGAGAGATAGGAATTTCATATACTGTTTTGAGTGCTCTGTCTAAAAGGTACTGTTTCTTCAGTTGTGCTGTTTGAGAACAGAAGGTTATCGCATCAATAATAAAGTGAGTATGTGTAGTATAAATGTAATACGGCTTTAAGAACCCATTAATGGGTAAGAACACATAACACCACATATGTGTGATAATGGCATAAGGACGACTACTACTTTGTATGCTAAACTAAAAATCCAATTTCAAAAATCCCTTTAATCAAATTTTATACTTATTGATCTGAGAAGATAGGAGATTGGGAAAGTGCTTGCCTTGCATGCACTTGGACTTGACTTTGATCACCAGAATTCACATAAAAATGCCAGGCATGCTATACACATTTTCTAATGCCAGAACTGGAGTGGAGAGCAACACAGAGGATTCCTGAGGCTCCCTAGCCAGTTACGCAACTTGGCAAGTTCCAGGCTGGTGTGAGATCCCCATACCCCCTCCAAATAAATAAATGAATAAATGAATGAATAAATAAATAAATAAAATGTAGACCACATCTGATTAAAGCTGTGTGGGGCTGTCCTCTGAATATGTCCTGATGAACATGTATGCACACATGTGCACACATGTATTTCTTCTTATCCTCTTGCAGTCTCCTGGGTTTTAAATTCAGAGAAATTGGCACAGATGGCAAAAGAATTTTTTTTTAAATGTCCTGACAACAGAACTGTAAATGGAGTCCCAGTTTACAGACCCTCCACTCAAGGCTGCCCTGTCATACTCGGATGCCTCTGCAATACCATATAGAAGCCATATATTATAAAAATACTTTATAAGATAGATGTTAGCTATAACTACTACAAATTCAGAAAAAGACCAATCAGAAAACAATTTAGTGTACATCATTAACTGAATTTGTTGATCCAACTAAGTTCTGCTTCCTTCCTGTTTTGTTTAAGGTTTATGATAGGGCCCTTCTATCCATACTACTAGAAGCCCCGATCTTTCTTCTAAATTTAATGAATATCCTCTCAAATCGATCAATACTGCTCTACATGACCACTTTTCGGGTTGACATGATATTCGACTGATGGATATAATCTAATTTGCTTGATTCTTCCCTTGTCGATGGCATTAGGCTGGTTCCCAATGCCATTAGGCTTTTAAGGAGGCTATTTTTCTCATCAATTTTAGATTTGTGTTTCCTTCACATGAGAATGATTTCCGGAGACATTTTTTTAATTATGTTTCTGCCAAGAGTGGTCTTGGTATTGTAGCACGTGCAAGGTTCACTTCAGGTTTGAATGCTCCTCTGAGCAAGAGGCTGCTTGCTAAGGGGCGCAGCACTTTGTGAGTTGGATGTTAAGGTCTTGCTCTGTGGTGGTTTGTGTTTGTTGTGTGTTAGTCTTCAGTGCAGGATTTCTGTGGTACATTGTAGTGACTGGAATAAGGAACTGTGATATCAAGAGGTGGCACAGAGAAGTGTTTTTTTTTTTTTTTCTTTTTCTCTTTCATCCTCATCACCTGTCCTAGGATAAAATTAGATGCAATAAGTATACAGTAAAACAGAGTGACAAATTTGCTAGGATAAAATAAGGTTATTCTCTGGTGAAAACGTTGATAGCCCCTAGACTCATAGTTGAGAATGTTGATTTTATTTTACTTGTATGTGTTTGTACACATGTGCACATGCTTTTACAGGTGTACATGCACACTTGTGTACATGCTTATGAGGCCGGATGTCAACATCAGGAGCCCTCAGCTCGTTTTTTGTGACAGTATTTCTCCCTAACCAGGAAGTTAGTTATCTGGCTAGACTGGGTATTCAGCAAGTTCCAAAGCCCCAGTAATCCTCATGTCTCTTCCTCTCCAGCACTGAAATTTTAAGTACAGATTTTTTTTATATATAGGTTCTGGGATTCTGAACTGAGGTCTTCATCCTTGCCCAACAAACACCTGCGGTCTACACCATCTCCACAGCTCCAGAATAACGATTTTAGCGAGTTGTTAAGTATTGGGAAATGATAGACTAAAGGTGAGTCCACCTTTGAATAAAGGTGGAAAAAAGAACACAAATTCCTGTCTGGACAGACAGTGTTCAAGCAGATAATGAAGTGAATAGTAAGATTTGTGGAAACTAGTGATGATATTCTTTATATTATAGTTAATTAGGGGCCTAAATCGATGCCTAGAATGTCTTGAAAATGGCAAAGAAAGGCTGAATAAAATAAATGCTAAGCTTCCAAGTTTGGAGGTCAGGAACAAAGTCTTGCTCATCCATCAGCAGTATCTAGTGGAGGGTTGGTGAGGGCCTAGTAAAGGTTGCCTGATGCTCTCTGAATGGCATAGCAATCATTTCTCTATTCATGGAAACCGTAGCTCTACTTACTACACAGTTAATCCAATCAGCATTATTGACAAAGATATTATGAAAGGTATTGTCTTTATTCTAACCTTGTTTCTCCTCCCATAAATTTTACTTTTGATATTGATTGTCAGACTTCAAAATGCCAAGTGCTCATATGTATTCATCTGGAAGTTAATTGAGAAAAATACAGACACCCAGAAGATAATAGAGGACAGCAAAATACTCAGATAACCTTTCCAGAAAAGCCTGAAAGAAAAGCAACCCATAGGAGGACAAAACGAAATAGCAAAGTGGGATCTCAGAAAACAAAATCTGAGAAAATAGACAGTTACAGAAAAAAAAACCACAAGTATATTTTGCAAAACTAACAGAACATAAGCATCTAGACCAGAAGTCTTCAAAAGAGTAATAGATTCAAATTTTAAAAGGTCTACATCTACATAATTGCTTATATATTTTACCTAAGCAAGGATAAAAAAGGAGCAATAAAATGTCTAAATGAAAAATATCTATAATGAAAATTGCATTAGCAAAATATAATAAAAAATAAAGCAAAATAGTCAAATTAATAGTAGAAAATTATTGTGAAATACTCTTTGCGGACTTACTCTCGTTTTCTACTGGCCTAGATTAAGGAAGACATTTTTTATACTTGCTACATTTGATAATTTACGTATGTTTCTATAAGATGAGGAGGGAGATAGCGTACAGTAGTTTGGGCTGTAAGTACATTCATCACATTCTTTTTGTGACGTGGGGATGGCTTCTAACATTGAAACCATTTTAATCAGGCCAGTGAGTGACCTTGGTGCTGCCTATTTCCAGATTTTTCTTCTCTAGGGAGGTGAAGAAGCTTTTCCATATCCATTATTTGTTTAATTGTCCTGACCTCATCTTATTATGCAAAACCTCTTTAGAGAGATGCTGAGACAGGGGATGGCACTATAACCCCCACTGGGCTAGCCCCATGTTAGAGAACATCCAATACATTTGCTTTAATATATCTTATTAATTCCTTAAGAATTGTGTATATGCTTTGATCATATTCACCCCTCCTTGTAACTCCTCCAAGATCTCTCAATTTTGCATCTTCTGTTTCCTTCCTTCGCTTCCTTTTCTCCTCCTCTTTTCCTTCCTCCTCCTTCTCTTTCTTTTTAAATAAGCACAAAGTTCTATTTGTTTTTCCATGTATTCCTGGGTACAGCGTATGGCACAATCCATTAAAGCATGATTGACCTACCAGTGACCCACATCCTTAAAACTGTCTCACTCCTCAAGAAGCCACTGACTCTCCTCAGTTAGTAGGGGACTGTCAACCCCTTACCCTTCCTTAATAGAACTTTGCTTTGATATTTTACAGGGCTTGTTCAGGCAATCACAGCTACTGTGAGTTAGAGTTAACACCTTGGTCAGAAAACTAGTTGTTCCTGACCTCATCTCTTAAAATCCTTCTGCCCCCTCTTCCAGGTGTGGGGTAGCTCCCCTTGGGTTGTTCTCAGAGATACCCTGAAGACTTCCCAAACAATAGAGGCCATTGTCATTGTTCTTGGTTGCCCAATTTGATGATGACACTCTTGCTGTAGACATGATATACATTAGTCATAGGACATGGAAAAATCAAATTGGTACTGACTTAGAAGTTTCTTCTCCATTGGTTAGTGCTCATAATATAAGGAGGTACTATGTAGGTTGTCTGGGGGAAAGAGCTATCAGCAGTATTACCCAACTATGAACCTTTGAACTCTGTTAATGACCAGAATAGCGAGAAATGGCCATGGGTGTGTTAGTGACACAGCCATTATAAAGGTGGTAAACTCCATTCTGATTGGATTTAAAAAGGAAACCAATGTCTGGTATTGTAAATCTAGCCAAGAACCCATGATATGGAAGCTCACAGGGTCAAGGAGTGAACTTACTACTGTTATTCTGGACTTTGTTACAAACTTATCTCTATATTCACATATCGATACCCATAGATTAGCGCAGCTCTCATACATCATCAGAGAAATTTCCTTGTGCCGTAGATGATTATTAACCCAGAAGTGCACAAATGGCTGAGTACAGAGAGTATCAGTAGAGTGCACAGCTGATTATGGGACATCTATGTCAACATTCCTCCCCCACAAGGCTCAGTGACCATCATAGGAGAAGTAGATGGACCATAATATTTTAATAGCTCTACATCATTTATCTTCTTTCCATGGTTCACTGTCAAGCTGGCTTTTATACTTTTCCTCCTCTCTCCTCCCCTTCCATTCTCTCTCCTCCTCTCCCTCTTCTTTTCCTTCTGATATTTAACTTCAGTGTAGATGTCTCAACCCACAGTGAACTCATATTCTAATGATTGGTTAAATTTGTGGGACTTTTGGTTTTGCTTGTTCCAGTCTGTTCAGCTCATCAGATGTGTCTGGAGTTCTGCATCATCCCTCTGGAGCCGTTTAAAATAAGAGCTAGAGCCGGGCGATGGTGGCGCACGCCTTTAATCCCAGCACTCAGGAGGCAGAGGCAGGCGGATCTCTGTGAGTTCGAGGCCAGCCTGGTCTACAGAGCTAGTTCCAGGGCAGGCTCCAAAGCCACAGTGAAACCCTGTCTCGAAAAAAAAAAACCCAAAATAAATAAATAAATAAATAAATAAATAAATAAATAAATAAAATAAGAGCTAGAACATTTTACCCATGAAGGAAGGAGATGCTTTCTAAGGCAAGAACTATTTGTGTGTTGCCTCCTTCATGAATGGTCTATGACATCCCAAAACACAGTTGAGGGAGAGACATTCTCTGGTGCTTCTTGAAGAATCATCTTACTCATGATGCTCTGTGCCAGGTAGAGTCTTAAGAAGGAACACACTTCTTCTACAGGCCGCCTGTGGTTTCACTTGGTACCATTCATCTCCTGGTTGTATCTTTAACATATTAAAGGAAGTGGCCTACTGGGCTAGCCATGTGTATCTTGTTTGATATTTGGAAAGCCAGCCTAGGATTAGCTACATTTATTGGCTGTCATTGGACAGTTGTTACCGTGTTCTTGCCCAGTCATGAGTATCATTTCCTGTTGGAAACATGTTACCTGCTGTTATTCCCAACTTTGCACCCCTAAGCAGTCCACCTTCTCTTTTTGCATTTCACATAAAATACGCATATTTCCCTATAGGAATTTTAGTTTCCTTTTGTGGGCAAGAGATGGGTCTAACTACCTTATCTGAACTAAACCTGGGATTTATCAGTATTTTTTTTTCTTCCAACCAAGGATGCCATAGTATATTGAAGACGTGTGTATGCTTCTCTGTGTTAATTGTAAGAAAACCAAGTAATTCTCTCTGTGTGTTGACTGTGCATACACCTGGGAAAGAACTTTCAGATGCCACCCTTCTTTTTATGATATTTCCAGGAAAAAGAAAACAGAAATTTGATGAGTTCTTGAATATTCCTAACTCATTAGGAGAGTTTGCACTTTACCCTCTATGCGGCACTTCTGTGTTCCTTCTTGCTATTTTTCACATTAGTTTCCAAGTTTCTGCAATGGCCAGGTTTATATTGAATAGACTAAGGATAAAACTCATGGCTGATTTAACTCACTTGGTCTTGGCCAGGATATAAAGGGTTTTTGTGCTGTGCATGTAGTGCACTTCTGTTTATAGACATACAAGTGTGTTCAAAGGCACGTTGGACTGTGGTCCAAACTATCTACTCAATATAGCATTAATTAACAATGTGATTGGTGACAGTAAAACTCAGAATCTGGGATACTGCAGCCAATGAACTCTAGTGAGTGGTACAAATCACTTGTTCTCGTTTTTGCATCTCTTATACAATTATTACTTTTTTTTTTTTTACAGATTGTGCATGGCATTGTTGGGCAAAATGAATGCCTCATGAATAGCTTGAAGGGTCAGGGCTCAAACTGATATTGTTGAAGCTAGCTGGGAAGCCAAGAATGGTAAATTTAGTGCACTTAAAGAAATATTTATATTAAAACATCCCTTTCTCTCTTTCTGTCTGCATGTGTGTGTGGTTATATAAATTTATATACGTATGATCATAAAATCATATATATCAAAGTCATGTATTATACATATATTATAGCATTTTTTACATACATAAATCACACACACATAGCATGTGTGTGTGTGTGTGTGTGTGTGTGTGTGTGTACGTGTTCCCTCTTCTCAAAATGCCTTCAAAGACACACCAAAGAGTATTGCTTTACCAAATATCAGGGAATCTTTCAACCCAGTCAGTACATAAAACTAACCACAACTTAGTTTTTTTCATAAAAAATTAGGAAGTGCTATGATATCTATCCAGTACAATAATACTCAATTACAAAATATCCTGTAAATCTACTCATTGGAAGATTATGGTAGAAAGATATGAGTTCAAGGACAGCCCCATCATAGTGAATAACTAGAAAAATAAAATCTGCTAGGATGGCTATTTTCCTGAAGATTTCTAGATTACTCAATTTATTTTTATCTGTTTCTACTTATTTTTTATTTATGTTTTTGTGTGAATGTGAGTGTCATAAATTTGAACAGTATATATGTCTGAGTTGTGTATGTACTTGTTTGTGTGGGGGGGGAGAGAGAGAAGAGGATAAGAGAGAGTGGGCGAGTGAGAGAGAGCATGCAGACACATGTGTGTATGCAGAGCCTAGTAAAGAACATGAGGTATCATCCCATCACTCTCTTCCTTATGCTCTTGAGACAAAGTCTCTAAGAATATATGGAGTATGGTTGGAATCAGCAAACCCAGAGACCCTTCTCTTTCTTCTTCTTCCAACACTGGAGTTATGGGCCAAACACACTCAGTCACGAGCATTCAATGTGGGTGCTGACTGCGAATTCAGAACCTCGTGCTTGTGCAGTAAAAGCTTCTATTTTCTGAGCCTCTGTCCAGTCAGTTGTCTAAACTTTCAGTAAGTATGCTGACTGTATGTATTTGTAAAATGACAAGATCTATCTAACAAGCATAATGAAAGCTTGAGCTGGTGCAAGGCAAGGGTTTGCCTACTTTTTACAGCTGCGTCTGAAGCACTAGATCAACACCCTTGCTTCTGTCTATATCGGTGGCTGGCTGTCCATGCATGGGTGGGTTAGGTAGCTCAGTCTGAGCTATGACTAAATTATTCCTTACAATTTTCACAACTTCCTTCAGAAACAAAGACATCCTGTGTTTAGATTGATGGGAGCGAAAAAGCACCAAAAGCTCCCATAGTTTGTCTGAGATTGTCTAGTTAGTGTGTGATCAACTCAGCATGTGAACCTTACTCTAATGTTTCACTTTATGACCAACATGATACACAGCTGCAGATATTCACACCTACTGAGCATGAATACATTGGTTCCCTGTACAGTTCATCATTTCCTGTGGGCTCTTAATAATGGTATGATTCAGCTTTTATGGACTCCTTTTCATTTGGCACCTTTTGAAGTATTATGTAATAGATCCTTCTCTTTTACAAAGGTGTGTAATGTCAGTATCATTTCAAATCTTTCAAAACGGAATACTTGGATGACTTGAAGATAGTACATTAGAAATAAATAGGGTAGGAGGAATTCTGAGAAATGCCATGGCTCAGCTTCCAGTTCAGTTAGGGTCCTTCTCTTACCAACTGAATTATTATGGGTGGAACACAAATCTTGTCTTAATACCCTACCTTTGTGGGTGGCAAATAAACCATGATCTTTATTTTATCACAGATATGACTGTACTCATATTTATATAGGGAGGTACCCTTAAACAAGAATATTTGTCAAATACATCACTGGAACAAAATATGTTGACCTTCATGTTCCAAGTCCAGTGATAAATTTAATAACTCTTTCTGCAGAATTTTAAGCTACAGTCAATTTACTGATTATTCTGTTACCAAGGAGAAAAAGCACACCAGCCATAAACACAACCTACTATTGGAACTTTTAAATATTTGATGTAAATTATGCTTACTGATTTTAAAATATATCTGAGAAACATAGAAAGGCATAACATAAAAACAATAAAATATACGACAACTTGTTATCCTTTGGTGGCTTTGGTGAACTCTTTTCCAGTGCCCATTGTTCTCGGACACCTTTTAGGTGGTGAGTCTTTTTCCTGTAACTGTGAGATCATAGCTATGGAGCAATGCAATTTTATCTTTTGTTGAAATCTATTTACTGTAGTTGCAAAATGTTAGGAATTATGTCTGAATCATTCTCTGTTCTGACTTTGTTACTTAATAGAGAAATATTCTCTATTCTGTGCTTCAGTTCCTTTATGTGCTCATCATCATCATCATTATCATCATCATCTTTTCTATCATCATTGCCATCATCACAACCATCATCTCTATAAGCACAATGACAGCACTAACTCACAGGTTTGTTGAGAAGATTGAATGAAGTCCTACATGTTAAAACATATGACAAATGAACAGCTTAAACTAAATACTTATGAGTAGCTTTTCAAAAACATGCAAAAATAATTTTAATAATTTACATGTAGCCTTTCCTATGGCCATTTTTTCTTCTTCAATATCTTCCCCCAAATCCAGCTGTTGGAGAAGAATAAGAATATATTATTATTATTATTATTATTATCATTATTATTATTATTATGCTTCTGGTTATATCTTCAGGATAGCGGAACAGAAGTGGAAACACTATGGAAAATAGAGTCATCCTTTAGAGATATTCATGGCAATTTGAGAATGGCTTTCCAGAAACTCTCTAGCCAATTATAGTTGCATCAGGATGCCTGCTAGTTCATTGCAACCGCAAGGTGCCAATTAAAATATGTTTTCATAGAAAGTAATCAGCATCCTTATAGGGAAATTAGATAGTTAAGATAAGACCCAGAAGAAAATAAACATCTCCCATGATCCATAATTGCACACGAGAACAATTATGCTTTGTTTATGTGCTTTCTGATCCTTTTGATGCACATGTGAGCATTTTATCTTTAACGGAATCATTTTTTGAAAGTCAACATATCATGAATACCTTTCTTTTTTTTGTGTGTGTTTTTTTAATTAATTTATTTTTTTTAATTTATTAAAGATTTCTGTCTCTTCCCCACCTCTGCCTCCCCTTTCCCTCCCCCTATACCTTTCTATGCCAAATAATTATAGTATATATGCATTTACTGACTTCTCTTAAAATAACTTATTTAGTGTGTGTGTGTGTGTGTGTGTGTGTGTGTGTGTGTGTGTAAGTCAGAAAACAACCTACGGGAGCTGGTTCTCTCTTTCCACTATATGAGTTATGAGGATCAAACTCAAATTATCAGGCTTGGTGGCAAGTTACTTTATCTACTGAAACATCTTGCTGCCTTGTATATATTTTTAACATCAGAGGGATAATAATAGCCAAACATATAACAATTATACCACACTGAAGTTAACTTCTAGTTGTGTATTTCCAAATATTATTTTTAGTCCATTATTATATCCAGAAAAATTCTTTTGGTTATTGATTCTGAGTCACAAAGGGAAATATGACATCTTGCCAAGACTGTATCACTCAGTTGTGAGTTTTAGGCTCCTGTGTGTGTCCCAACTGGTTTTGTGTTTCTAGCTTCTGAATCAGCAGTCATGGAGGCGCCTTCATACTCTTTGACACTAGCAGGTGCACATGGGCTGGAGGTGGAAATTGACTTCCAAAATCACTTTGAGAAAGGTGGATGGGTGCAATGAGGTTCTCTCAGGATATGGACCAAATCCAACAGCAGATGTTTTACAAAAAGGAAGTGGAAGATTCCATTTCTTAAAGTCTTCTCCCTTCCACAAGGGTCCCTTTTCCTGTGTCTCATTTATGAAGCAGCTCAAGAGTTCAAGGGCAAGAGGAGGAGACAGAGACCTACCTCATGATGGAACAAGTAGCAGCAAATTCCTTTTTAAGCTGTTGTTCTAGTTAGGGTTACTATTGCTATGACGAAACACCATGCCCAAAATAAAATTGGGGGAGGAAAGGGTTTGTTTGACTTACACTTCCATACTGTTGTTCTTCATTGAAGGAAGTCATGACAGGAACTCAAATGGGGAAGAAACTTGGAGGCAGGAACTGATGCAAAGGCCATGGATAGGTGCTGCTTACTGGCTTGGTCGTAATTGCTTGTTCACTCTGCTTTCTTATAGAACCCAGCACGACCAGTCCAGAGATGACACCCCCACCCCCCGCACACACACACAATGGTCTGGGCCCTCCCTTACTGATCACTATTAAAGAAAATGCTCTTCAGGCTTGCCTACAACCTGATCTTATGGAAGGATTTTCATAACTGAGGTTCCCTCCTCTCAAATGACTTTAGTTCGTGTCAAGTTGACATAAAACTACGCAGCACAGGTTTGAACTGTAGGTCAGAACTATAGCAGTCCCACTGCCTAGTACAGTCTGTGGCTTTGCAACCACAGCTTATAATCTAATCTATTTACCAAATAACCTCTGGAAGACAAGTTTGTTTCATCTGAAAACACCAACTACAAATACCTTTGAAAATTAAGTGGTATCACCCAGCAAATATTTTTAGTATAGTTCTTGGCTCATAAGAGATATTCAATAAATTTTAGCTATTCTAATTTTGAAACAGAAACAAATGTTTTCTTAGTTTATTATACTTTTTTTTTTAAAAAAAAATAAGGATGAGGTAGTCTTTCTATTTCCCCCTCCTTACTCACTGATCCTCAAGCAAACTCCATGAGTATGAATTAGGAGATGTACCCTGAAATGCGCAATTACTCCTCCTCAGATGTAACAAGTTCAATGATGTGTTTGCCACTCTGACAAATCCCTATTAGAATAAAATAAATTAGTAGTAGAATCCACATCATCCATCTGACATCCTAACTCATTCATAAAACACTCATACTGTAGGCTGGAATGCTTTGTCTAGGAAGCTGAGCATTTGTAGGGTAATGATGGGCAATTTTTCACTTCATAGAATTTGAAATTGATATGTGTTTTACAGATTCTCCTTTTCTGAACTTAGTAGCACACTTTAGGAAAACAAGAGGCATTTCTAGGTAACGTGTAGTTTATTGTTTAAAGAAAAATCTTTGCCAGCAAATTCTTTGCCTTTCAGACACAAGGACATAAGTTTGGTTTCTAGAACCTACAGTTTTTCTTTTTTTTCCCCATTTTATTTTCATTTTTTTTTTTGTTGTTAAAGTCTTTAGTCAAATGGGTGTTTCACACTTCTAACCCAGCACTCAGAAGCAGAAGGACACAGATATTCATGAGTTTAAGGCCAGCTGGAACTACATAAGAAGATTCAGACCAGCCAGGGCTACATAATTATTGCAAAACACCCCTCCCCCCAAAAAAAATCATAAAGGGCTTAGTCAGGGTAAACCCACATGTAGTACTGGCACTATGGAGAAAGAGAAAGGCAAACTCATGGGCTAACTGAACTGCTGGCCTACTATACCTAGTGAGCTCTACCCTCTACCCTCAAAATAACATAGCAAAATAACATAGTAAGTGGCTGCTGAAGAAGGACAGCCAAAGGTGTCTCTTGGTCTCCACACTGTGCACGCGCGTGTGAGCACACAAACACACACACACACACACACACACACACACACACACACAGAGAGAGAGAGAGAGAGAGAGAGAGAGAGAGAGAGAGAGAGAGAGAGCACTTTAAATGACACACATGAAACTCTCTGTGTACTTTCCCCTCTTGATTATCTTATTGAGTGGACTTTGATACTAATGGATATACCGAGGGCTTAAAGAGCAAAGCTTCCAAATTGTAGACAATGCTTCCAACAGTTTAAAAACACTTTCTATATGATTCTGCCTATTTTTTGAGAAAGTATTTAGCTATCTTTTAGATACTCACTTGCCTGCAAGGTTGATTCTGACCTTCAATCTAGGTTCAAGACAGAAAAGAGCCAATGGCTCATTAGTTCATGAAAAGTTAGAATAAATAAAAGCTACCTGTGAGAGGCGGTTCCCTCTGTGCTTTAGTTTCTGTTAAGAGGATTCTCTACAGTCACTTTCTGTAGCCAATCTGTATGAAGGAATGTAAGATACAACATGTCCCGAGGAATCCCTTGTTAATTTTACTATTGAATTTTAGCTTCAAGTAAAAAGTTTACTAGGCAGTTATCTTATCTCATCTAGTAATTATCATGTTTTGCTTGTTGATTGTGTTATGATCATGTCTAGTCTGTGAAATTTATTAAACCTTCTGCTGTAACGTCTGCTGAATAATGGGATAATCTGCACACATAAAATATTCCTTTAGTAATGATTGCAACATTTGTGAAAATAATCTATATGGGATAATCATATTGCCTCATGATATGTAGGTGGTACCGAATGCAAAACACGTGCTTTGTACTCCAAGTTTGTAGTGCTTCTATGATTCTTTATAATTTACCAAATGTAAGTGAACTACATGGAGGATATGGAGATGGAGATGGGAATTTCCACCCAGCAAGAGAGACGGCAAAAAAATGACTATATCAAGAGAAATTATGATAAAGACACAATTTCCTTTGTATTCGTCACAAGCATGATACAATCACATTGAAAATGAAAAGGGATTTCTTCTGAAATTTTCATAAATGTATTTTAAAATATACATTAAAAAGAATTGGGTTAGAGTAGCTAAACTAATCAATGTATTTGGAAAAAGGAGAGCAATGAAGGGGAACTTAGGGGTGCAGGCATGGCCATGTGAAGTGCAGGAGCATACATGTGGGTGAATGTTTTCTTGTAAGATGATCTACACAAATTACAATCATTACAACATATATTAACATTGTCTCCACGTAGGCCTGTTCCAAATCTGAAACCTTTGTCCCTTAAAAACATTTTTAAAAAATATCATATCCAAATCTCCGTTTTTCAGAAGTAGGTCTTATATTGATCAAGTCTTCGCTGATGCTAACATATGAAAATCCAATTGTACAGGGGGATTTGGTGTAAAACCTCATGGATTTCATTTGCTTGAGTAATTAGCATTGTCTAGATGTCATCTTGAAGACCAGAGCTTAGCAATAAAGTACTGTAAAAATCACTGCTAACCTTCCCCTTATTAAAATGAGTCAGTGAGCAAAAATTGCTCTTTCTACCAAGTTTGAAAAATTAGGTTACTAACTTTGTAATAAATAGCAAGGCATGTTTGTAATCTTCTTGAGCTTTAAGCTTCTCTGGTTTTCTTAAAATTATTGGAGTGTACACATATATAATAATTATCATATGCAGATATAATGAAAATCATTACTGACATGTATTATATTTTGACATATGAAGTTGTTTGTTACAAATTTCTTGGCCTAAATCTCTAAAGCAAAAACCCTGGGAAGGTTGAGTTTGTATTGAACTGTATTTTAATGTCACATTAGATCCTTTCAAGACCAAGGGGATATTAAGAGATGCAGAGTCTAAGGCAAAAATCCCCTAATTAGCTACCCTAATGGTCTGTAAGCACACCCCAAATTTCTTAATGTACTCTTGGGGAGCGATTTCAAAACAGGAAGTATCTGCTTCATTATATCTAGTACATAGCTCAAACCATCTGAGTCATTGTTATTGCATTATTTTAAAAGGCTAAGCTTTCTAAATACTACAGTAAGAACACTATAGATAGGACTTTTGAATAGAGGACAATTTTCTAGCTAATAGATACATACACCATTGGACATGTAGATAATAACCTTTAATTGAACTAAAGGAAAGGAAACGGAAAGGACAACAAAGAATATAATACCAACCCAACAGTATTACCAACGGATGATTGATTCTTTGTGTTCTCATTCATTTATTTGATAGTAACTGCTTTAAAATTCAAATATCTGTATCTGCCTGTGTTTAAGTATTTATAATCACATCTATTTTTGTCTGTTTATCACCTATCCACATATGAATGTATTCCAACTCAATGCTGAGGGTATGGAGGTAAATACTTGCCTTCCCATAGTGCTCGCTGCACAGAAATAAACTAAGCAACAACAAAATGGGTAGCTCAGCAACCATGGCTGAGAATGACTAAGAGTGGGGTGAAGCAGGATCTAGGGAGGAGACTTCCCAAGAAAGATGATGATGTCGACACTGGGGAAATGCTGGGAACCAAATTGCTCATCTGAAGAGAAGTCATAGCAGGGTGCTGACACGAGAAGGCCTGGTCTGTGAGCTGTCTATGCCCAACTCCCCTCTCACACGTCACTTATTCCCCTAACTTTACTTAGGTCACCCATCTCCTAAACACAGTGGATACATCCATCCTCCTTAGAGTCCTACAGGGACTTTTGCTGGAGTATTTGCTGAAAATAAACTATAAAAGGAAATGGGTTTGTAATCAAATTAAAGAAGTCAGTTGCTGCTCTAACTATTATTTTAGTGTGAGAAATGCTGAATGAAGTTGTTCAAACTGAAGAAAAGTATGACCAGAAAGTATCTTGGATTTGCAGGAGTAAGGAAAAAGCACCAGAGATGGAGAATTTACGGGCAAGTGAAAAGGGGTTTGCTTATTTACAAAATAGTTTGACTATTTAAGGTAAATATATACCCAATTTTATCTAGAAGGTGGAGAGACTGTGAGTGTATTGAAGGGGGTGGAACATATATTTTCCTCTGGATGTGTTGGAAAAACCCACTTGTTGGTTTCTGGCCGCTCAGCCATGAAATAAACACACAGAAACTATATTATTCCAACCACTGCTTGGCCCATTAGCTCTAGCTTCTTATTGGTTAACTCTTATATCTTAATTTAACCCATCTCTATTAATTGGTGTATTGCCACGTGGCTGTGGCTTACTGGATGAAGTTCCATCTGTCTGTCTCTGGTGGGGTTATATGGCTTCTTCTTGACTCCGCCCTTCTTTCTCCCAGCATTCAGCCTAGCTTTCCATGCCTAAATTCTGCCCTGCTCTCTAGGTGCAAAGCAGTTTTCTTTATTAATAATCACAGTATACAGAGGGAAATCCCTCATCACGGATGTGTGCATATGTAGGAGTTAAAGGTGGGTGTCAGGTGTCTACCTTTATTGCTCTCCACCTTGATTGACTGATATTGGGTTCTGTCACTGAACTGGGAGCTTGCTGATTTTGGGTGGTTGAGTGACAAAAAGCTTCAGGGACCCAGCTGTCCCCACCATCTCCAGTATTAAAGTTACAGGCACATACCAGAACACCTAGAGGTGAAGTGGGTGCTGATAATAATCTGAACTCAGTCTGTTACTGTGCACCAGTCACTTTAACCCACAGAGCCATCTCAGCTCTGGAGGAGCTGTTTAAATGCTTTGTGTTTTTTTCATTTGTTTGTTTGTTTTAGGACAGGGTCTCATTTAGGCCAGGTTGGCCTTAAACTTGTTAGGTAGTCAAAGATAATCTTGAACTCTAGATTCTCTTTTTCTAGTTTCAAGTGCAGCAATTACAGGCTTGTGTTACCATTGCCTGTGCACAACATAGAAGTAATAAAAGGTTAGAATGAATTCAACCATATCAACAATTACATTAAATTCCATTGAAATCAATTCTCTACTTGAAATAGAGATTTCTATGGTAATAATGAATTACCATAATCAGTATGTTAAAAACAACAGGAAATCCAACCATCTAGTTTTCATAAATGACAATGAACTGATGTAGGAAAGTCATCTGTCTATGTGTTACTTTCATAGGTTAATAAAGAGACTGCCTTGGCCTTTTAATAGGGCAGAAAATTAGGAGGGTGGAGTAGACAGAACAGAATACCAGGAAAAAGGCAATGAGGCAGACGTCTCCTCTCTGAGACGGATACCCGTTAGACTCACCTTGGTAAGCCACAGTCAAGTGGTGATACAGATTATTAGAAATGAGTTGAATCAATATATAAGAGCTAGCCAATAAGAGATTAAAACTAATGGGCCAGGCAGTGTTTAAAAGAATACACTTTCTGTGTTATTTTTTCCGGGGCTAAGCTAGCCATGGAGGAGCCGGGTGGGATGAAAAGCAGGCCTGCTCACCTCTTCACTACATGAACTTTAAGGATATTCAATAGTTTCAAAGTAAAAGGATGGGGAAATAATACTATCTAAATAATCAACATAAAATAACTACAGTTTATATGTTAATAGCAAACACAGACAAAGTTGTTATCAAAGAACCTACAGTGAAGGGTCAGTTCATCAGAAAATTGTCTTATATTTTAGGCACGTAGAAGCAAAACCTCCATGTCTATTAAGGTAGGGAGGTTGTGATATTTCAAAAGGACTACAGACTGCACAGAGGGCTCAGTGGTTAAGAACATTTGCTGCTCTTGCATTGGACCTGGGCTTAGTCACCAGCCCCATAGCAGGTGGCTCACAACTGCTTATAACCCAAGTTCCTCTGAGGTTACCTGCATCCACATGCACTCCCCCCCCATACACGTAATTTAAAACAATGCATTTTAAACAGAGAAATACACAATTCTGCAAACAAGAGTTGAGAATTTCTTCCTTTTAGCAACTTATAGAAAAAAAATAGTCATAGATGTAGTAGACAAATGACTCCATTATCTCTTTTGATTTAGGAGTTATCTGGGAATAGGAACCTCAGTAGAGATAATGCCTCCCTCAACTTGCCTGTGGGCATGTTCTTGATTTGGGCAGATAGGTGTTCCCAGGTGTGAGATATACTGAAGCAGCATCAAAGGATTTTATAGCTTGAAATGTTTCTATTAGACTGAATGAAAACCCTGAAATTATTGACCTAGGTTCTACCACAAGGTGGTAAGAAAACAGGTCAGGAGTACTCAACAACTCAACCCTCACACAGCATACACAATGGCCCTAGTTTAGTTCCCAACAACCCCCCCCCCACACGCACACATGCACACACACACACGAGAGATAGATAGATAGATAGATAGATAGATAGATAGATAGATAGTGTGTGTGTGTGTGTGTGTGTTATTAAAAAGAGTATCATCACTCTTGAGGGATTTGAAACAAGATGTGATACCACCCTAACCTATAAGCCAAAATAAACTATTCCAGGACCTGGCGGAGTGTGTAAAAATGTATATAGCTACATTATTCATAATTAAGGGAGGCGAACCAAATGGATTTAACCAAACCAAATGGCTTAAATAGTCTCTGAGTTATTTCACTGTTAAGCATATAAATAGTGAAACGGCTTAAATATAAATGTATTAGCTTGGATGAGTCTCAGAAGTACAATATAAAATGAGAACAAATTGCAAGTTGCAAAGGCTAAAATTCCATTTTATAGTTTTCAGTTTAGTACCAAGTAAAGCAATATGTTGTGTAGAGATACTCATTATGCATATAGAACAATGTCTGACCAAGTACTGGAATGGGAAATACAGAGAATTAATTGTGTGTGGAATGTGAAAGATGTGATTCAAAAAATGCATGGCACTTCTGGGCATGGTCTCACACACCTTTAATCCCAGTACTCAGCAGGCAGAGGAGGCAGTTGTCTGTGAGTTCAAGGCCAGCCTGTTTTATGGAGCTGAGCTTTCACACAGGACTACATAGAGAAAAATTACTATCTATCTCAATATAGAAAAAAAAAGCACCTTTTTCTTGGCGACTCTGGGTGTTTGAGTGGTGCAGGACTGTGAATCTTTTTATTCTTAGAATTTAAGTCAGGTATGTATGAAGTACCAGAATGAAGTACCAGGGGGAATATTTTTGTTTTTGCTTATGGGAACGCATACACATGAGCTGTCTATACTACACACTAATTGAAATAAAGCTGACCAATTTCAAAATAGTTGTACTATGTTCAAAAATAACAAAATATGACAAATATGGTACTTCTAAACAAATAGTGATTAAAGCCTATATTAATGTAATTATGTATTTAAGATGCTCCAGAGAAGCAGAACCTTTTTTTAAAAAAGGTTTTTTTTTTAAATTTGCAATTATATATAGTTGTATATGTAGTAAAATTATGGTTATGGCACAATCATTTAGATTAAATATGATAAAAATTGGCTTAAAAACTTGATGGGATACAAAGGTTAAGCAGTATACTGTTCGTGTATACAAAAAAACTCATAGATATTAAAAATTATAATACGAGATGCATGCAGTCACATAGAACAACATAAAAATGTCAACTTCAGAGGGAGTGGAATTAAATTCAAAGCAATAATGAAAGACAAAGGAAAACCAATATTCTTGAAAAATGAACTGAAGATCATAACTATGAAAAACTATAGTCTAATATAAAAAACTATGGTTTATAGAATTTTGGGAGAAAAGTATGTATTTACATTTATTCATATATTTATTATGTGCGTGCCTGCACGTGTCATAGTGAGTATATGGAGATCAGAGTTGACGTTCCTGTTCCACTTTATGTGTTCCAGGAATTGAAATCAGATCATCCAGCTTGCCAGAAGCACTTTACTCTTTGGGCTAACTCGGTGGCCCATAAAAACATTTTATTGAGCCGGGTGGTGGTGGCGCACGCCTTTAATCCCAGTACTCAGGAGGCAGAGGCAGGCGGATCTCTGTGAGTTCGAGACCAGCCTGGTCTACAAGAGCTAGTTCCAGGACAGGCGCCAAAACCACAGAGAAATTCTGTCTCGAAAAACCAAAAGAAAAAAAAAAAAAAGAAAAGAAAAGAAACATTTTATTGAGAAATTTAACTTATTTATTGGAAAAATTTCTAATAAAATATATAAAAGATATAACAGAAAACAACCAAACTATTTAAAGCAATTTCACTGTATATATATGGATATATACTTACAGACTCATGTATTTGTAGTTTATATATAACTTACATTGAAAAATAGAAATTTACTTCTCTGTAGCTCATCTGGAATATTCCCAAACAGGACTCTAGTACTGTACTCTTTTGTAGGCTGTATTAGTCTCTTCTAGCTGCTAAATAAAATGCCATATACTATTCAGTTCATAAATAGCAGGTGTTTATTTCTCATAATCTGCGGGCCGATGAAGTCCAAGATCAAGATACCACGACATCCGTTTTCTGCATACTCACCTGGTTTACATGTAAGCATCTCCTTATTTATCCCTCCATGGCAGAAGAAGCATAGAGAGTCCTTCCAGCATCTTTCACAGGGCATTAAGACGAGTGACTAGGACTTTGCCTCATCCCCTTCCAAAGAGAAGCCCATGACTCAGTGCCTCTACTATGGAGGCCGGGAGTTTAGCAGAAGAATTTAGGGGAGACATAAATATTAAGATTACTGCAATTTTTCTTTTTATTAATACAATTAATGAAGAAAAGTTACTGAAGAATCCAAGTTTATTAAGGATACTATTATATTAGAACTCATTAACAAAAGAATCTTAAAAACATTTTTTTATCTAAAAGATAGACTCAATCACAATATCCTAGCATCCTTAGCATTAAAAGCGAAGTCATATTGAAAACTAAAATACAAAAGAAACTATTTCATGATAAAATTGTCTGACAAGACTAAAGCAAAACCAAGCTGGAAAGTTACAAATTGCACTATTAGTAAAAAGAAGACTGAAAACCTGTAAGCCGAGTGCACTCCAAAGCAAGGAAAGCAAGGATCATTAGTGTCAAATCAAACAGAAGGAATGGAAATAAGAGAAGAAATTAATACAAGAAAGAAGAACCCAGTAGCTGCTGTCATAGCAACACCCAGCTGCCACAAAAATCAGAGTGATCCATAATTCCAAAAGCCAAGGCTTTGGAACCACTAGTAATAATTAGGTGTGCATAGAGACGGATAAACTATGTGGTTGGGAGACAGAGAGAGAAGGTGGGGGATGGGGAAGAGAGGAGGAAAGAAGGGAGAGGAGGAGATAAGAAGCTCATAGTGAGAGAAAATGAAATTATAGCCACAAAAGATATTTAGTTAAGGGACTTAGAAATGGCTCAGTGGTGAAGTATAATGCCAAGTAATTTTGAAGACCCGAGTTAGTCTGTAACATCTATATAAAAAGATATTCACAAAAGTGTCCACCTGTCTCCACCTCCACTGCTATCGATGACATTGACCCCCAATCTCCGCACAATTATACCCTTACATCCACTTGCACAAGTACACACACACACACACACACACACACACACACACACGGGTGGGGGAGACTGCGAGACTGCAAAGCTATTGATTTCATTGTCTCACTATATGCTGAAAGTTGTAAGATCCCATAGATGAAGAAAATATACTGAAATTCAAAACTATTTATCAATTTAAAAACTCCTTAGAAACCAGCAGAGAATGTTCTGAATTCACTCATTTAGTATTTCTGACTTTCTCCTACATCCTAGTATTCTTTATGCTGAAACAGTGCTTTGGATTTAATTCATTTTCTTTTCATGTCATGCTGATATTCTCATAGAGACACATAAACTTCCCAGGGAACATGATTTAACCATTCAAAACCACTTATTTAAACAGCTTATGAATGGCAAATTACATCACTATTTTCCCCAGCCCAGAAACTTCTAGCAGTCCCACACATTATAGTTTCATTTTTTCATATGTGTGTTTGTGAACCTCAGCAAATATTTTTGAGAGCTAAATCAAGATCCAGGGTTACCAAGCTATAGAATGTAGGTCATTCGAATTCAATGAGTGTTGGTTTTGCTTGTGTGCATGTTCATCATGTGGTATCCAAATCCTGCCTTAAATTTGACCTTCAGCTTAACAGAAGAAGTACACAGGAGGTATTCCTGGATGGTTTTCTATATATTCTGTGTTTATAAGTAGATGAAATCTATGTGTTTGTGTGTGTGTGTACATGTTTGTATAAAAATGTGCAGTGCTTATGTGTTTGTGTTTCAGGTGCTAAATAAAATCAAGATGAAGCTAAACAGATGATCACACCCTGCTCTTCTCATCTCAGCTAGTCAGACTGATTAAAATGTTCATTCTTTCAAAACGTTCATGTCTTATGCAAATGTATCAACTCATTTTTTTTAAAAACATATGTTCTGTATTTTAACTTGACCATGAATAAACTCATCAAAAATTCATATTAAATTCAACTTAAAAATGTACTTTCAGAGACTTCAGAGGAATTTTGTTGGGTTGTTTGGTTCAGCACATACCAATAATATGTAAAGAATTTTATGCAAATATTTAAGTTATTCAGATAGTTGTTTATAAAAACAGAAGGAAATCTATCCCTTAGAGGATGTATCTAAGTTAGGGTTACTATTGCTGTGATGAAACATCATAACAAAAAACAACTTGGGGAGGAAAGGGGTTACTCCACTCACAGTTCCACATCACAATTCATCATCAAAAGCAGCGAGGACAGGAACTTACAAAATACAGGAACGTTGGAGGCAGGAGCTGATGCAGAAGCCATGGAGAAACACTGTTAACTGACTTCCTATTCATGACTTGCTCAGACTGTTTTTATATAGAAACCAGTGTCACCAGCCAAGGGATGGCATCATCCAAATGGGCTGGGTCTTCTGACATTGATCACTAACTAAGAAAATGCCTTACTCTTATCCCCATGCACAAAACACAAGTCCAGATGGATCAAAGAACTCAACATAAATTCAGCCACACTGAACCTCATAGAAGACAAAGTGGGAAGTAGCTTTGAATGCATTTTCATAGGAAACCACTTCCTGAATATAACCTCAGCAGCACAGACACCGAGATAGACAGTTAATAAACAGGACCTACTGAAACTGAGAAGATTCTGTAAGGCAAAGGATTTAGTCAACAAGACAAAATGGGAACCTACAGATTGGGAAAAAATTGTTACCAACCCCACAACAGACAGATCTCCAAAATACACAAATAAATCAAAAACCCAGATATCAAAATATCAAATAATCCAATTAAAAAGTGGTATACAGACCTAAACAGAGACTTCTCAACAGAGGAATCTCTAGTGACTGAAAGGCACTTATGGAACTATTCAATGTCTTTAGCCACTAGGGAAATGCAAATCAAAACAACTCTGAGATACCATATTAAACCTGTCAGAATGACTAAGATCAAAAACACCAATGATAGCTTATGCAGGAGAGGATGCAGAGTAGAGGGAACTCTCCTCCACTGTTGCTGAGAGTCAAACTTGTACAGCCACTTTGAAAATCAGTATGGCAGTTTCTCAGAAAATTTGGAATGAACCTTCCTCATGACCCAGCAATATCACTCTTGTGTATATACCCAAAGGATGCAGACCCATACCAGAGGAACATTGACTCAGCTATGTTCATAGCAAAATTATTTGTAATAACAGAACCTGGAAGCAACCTAGAATGATAGCTGTTTTTTGAGTTAAACTAGGTTCAACAATCGATACTTTTATCCTAACATTTCTATATTCCCCTCCTCCCTTTTCTATTCAGAGCAAGGTCCCTAAATCTAATCTCCTTTTTTTAGTCTTTTTCTGATCATTATACATAACAACTAGTAACCAATCCCCCTAAAAGATGACAAACACTCATAATTTATATTTGGGAATGTGGATATAGTGCTCTAGACTATTTCCTGTTGACTGGGGCCACTGGTAATCTTTGAGGAACCCTGATAAAACTTAGGATTATGGTCAGGTCCTGACTTGAGTATTCTGTAAGGCTGGATCATCTCAGCCAGGAGCCTTGAAGCTGTTCTGGATGAAGAACTCAAAGAAAACTGCAAGAGAGGAACTGTGATACATTGGATCATCTGATCCATCTGCTTCCATCAGATATTTTTCAGGATGTCTTCCTCAATCAAATCTGATTTTTTTAAAATTCAGAATGAATCAAGACTCTCTCTTTCATATGGATAAAAAGCAGAACTTCTTTCCCAAAGTAGCATATCTTTTGACTTAAAATTTTAAGTCAAGACATTTTTAAAACATATAGGTTGGATTTTAAAATATATAGCAGATTTTATAATCTAAGATTTTTTTAGCAACCCAAAGTTTTAAGGAGAACCCAATAATATACATAACCCATACTTTCTGTGTATTTTCTATCTTTATAAGGATTATTATAGTTTTGTATTCCTCTATTTCTTTTTTAAGGACTTTCTTTACTCTTTTTTTTCCTCTCCAAAGTCTACATATATATTTTGGTTTTTCGAGACAGGGTTTCTCTGTGGTTTTGGAGTTTGTTCTGGAACTAGCTCTTGTAGACCAGGCTGGTCTCGAACTCACAGAGATCCACCTGCCTCTGCCTCCCGAGTGCTGGGATTAAAGGCGTGCGCCACCACCGCCCGGCTCTACATATATTTTTTTAAACAAAGTGTGACCCGAGGATATTTTTTTGTCTGAATCTGTCTTTACTGATCATCTGTAATCCTTTTTGTCTGCATGACCAAAATGACTTCTGTGTAACTTAGATAATGGCATGTTGGTGCTGGCTCCTCTCCCTTGGTTTCCTTGAGAGTCTAGTTTCATGGCAGAGGCACATTTATCACTAGCTCTGGAAGCCATGTTTACCATGCCAACTCTTGGAAGTTACTAGTTTTAAGAGGTGTACCACCTCTTAAAAGAGTTGCCTGTTCTTTTGCTGCTAACACTGAGCCAGAAAGTTGTCTTTTAAAGGATCTGCTCCTCTGCTCACTACCAGCAAACAGAGTCAACTAGACAAAGAGCAGCTACCAGGAAACTGTGCTTGACTCCATTCTTGTGTATCTAGAATCCTTTCTTAAGATTTGTCAGGTATAATCAGGCAGTGGTGGCATACACCTTTAATCCCAGCACTCAAGAGGCAGAAGCAGGTGTAACTATGTGAGTTTGAGGCCAGCCTGGTATACAGACTGAGTTAAAGGACAGGCTCAAAAACTATATGGATAAACCCTGTCTCAATAAACCAAAAAGAAGAAGAAGAAAAAGAAGGAGGAGGAGGAGGAGGAGGAGGAGGAGGAGGAGGAGGAGGAGGAGGAGGAGGAGATTGTTAGATTTTCTGTGGAATTTTGGGCCTTAGATTTGAACTCCACTTGTAATCAGATGTTTCCTGTCCTTACTCCTCAGTCCCAAATAACCAACTCAGAGGCTGAATATGAGTTATTAATGCTAGACTAATAGCTCAGGCTTCTTACTATCTAACTCTTACACTTAATTCGTAATTCTTATCCATGTTTAGCCACATGTCCTGGTTCATTTTCTCAGTATGGTATTCTCATCTTGCTTCTCCGCATTTGCCAGCAACTCCTCTGACTCTACCCTTTTTCTCATTGAGCATGCAGCTCCCCAATTGAGTGAGCCCCGAGATCCTCCCCTTCCCACCTCCCAGCTCTGCGGTTACAGACACAAGCACTACAACCAGTTGTTGTTGTTGCTGTTTTTTTTTCTTTTTCTTTTTTTTAAGTTTGGATGTTGGGAATTTGAACTTAGGTCTTTACGCTTGCACCTTGATAATGTTTTTCACAGAGTCATCTCCCAAATCTACTATTGCTTATTTTATTTTTAATAAGTCAAAGCACCTTTCCTTGGTGCACAAATTATGTACACACATCTAGATACCATATAACTCTTTTCCTTCCCTGTTACAGTGCTGTGATTCCTTATAAGTTCCATAATCTTTACAGCATGTTCTTGACTCAATCATGGAGTACTCCCAAGTCTTATCACATGGTGAAAAGCACCCTACCTCCCTTCCAGCTCAGTCCCAACCCCAAATTTAACTATTAACCGTAGTTGTTTTTCTTGGGGAATTCTAAATGATATCATCTCGTGGGACACAAAGATATCTATACTCATGATGGGATTTAGGCCAACCTCCCTAAATCCATAAGGATATCCATATGTTTTTGCAGTTTTCATGTGAACTATTTAGAAAGCCCTGGGTATGGAAGCTGGAAAGGCCAACTATATATATGGATTGCTCACACTGGCAAGTGTCTGTCTTGTGAAACTTTCCCTGCTTCCTATAACAGAACTCAGTGTTTCTTCTGGAACTTATGTAGAACGACTTACATAAGTAATTTGGAGAGTTGGTCCCTGGCACTTTGTACCTTGCCTTTGGTAACCATATGGTAATATGTATCAATTATTTTGCAAGCTAGTAACTTCTGATGGAAAGCCATATTAATAATCCTTATCAGTGTTCTGTGTCTTATGACTGACTCAAGTAACTCTTTGACTAAGAAACAACCCAAAAAAGCTGACTATAACAGCAGGTTATTATGAAATAAATAAAAACAAATACAGTTTCTAAGGAAGCTCGAGAGGATGGAAATCTTCCATTTCTGACAGTGCTTAAAAAGTAGTCTAAGTCAATAGATCCCTTTCAAGGAATTCAATTTTTAATTGTGTTCACTACCCTGACCCAATCACAAGCTCTTATTGTCTTTTTTTCATTTTTTTTTAAAATCACATTAAGAGTAGTAAAATGTTAGGTAAGGAATGAAAACTTGCTTTAACCATCATTGTGTTTTGAAGTTAAATCTCGGTATATTAATGCCTGTAATCCTGATTCCAAACTGCCAACTCATTTCTTTTAACACACATGCTGGTCTGTTGTTTACACATCTTGACTGCTCTAGATCAATTCTGTGCCCATTTAGGGCCATACATTCCTCTATGAATCTGCCTATGGGTCTTGAGACCCATCCACAGTTATTATATTATTATCATCTTCATCCTTCCTCTCCAAAGTATCTCTTCGTCTACTGTTTGATGTATCTGCTCAAGCCCTGTTTAGAGAGTTCTTGGGCATCCATCTCACTTTCCTGTTCAGGTGCCTAGGCATGATTACAGGGTATCAGCATCACCCCTTTATCAATCCCAGTATCCCTGTGCCATCTTGGAGAAAGAAGATATGAAGCAAATACACGATGGAGTTACTCTGAGTAAATCTGATTACCCAGCTGCTTATATGGACATGTCTACAGAAGTTGTTTACAGCTTTGATGATTAGCATGCCTATTCCACAGCTTCGTCACTTCTTTGTGGCCCCTTGATTTTCTCAAATTTCTAGGTGGCCTTTCGTACACCCACAGACCCTGAAGGACCTGTCCTTTGAACACAGAAGAATGACAGCTCAAGTGTCCATCAGCCTTATGCCCCTCCTTATAAGGAGGTTTAACCCTGTATTTTCCTTATACAATCCTGACCTATTTCCCCCTGCCAGGTCCTTATCTTGTCATTAATATGATACTGTGATCCTTATGGAAACTGACTCACATTTTCTGTTCTCATTATTTTTAGAGAACAGCTTTTCCACTCCAATCCATTAGCTTCTCCAACTGGACTTCTTGCCTGATCTGATACTATCAAAAAAGTCACTGATATCTCTGCTTGTAGCTCTCTCTTTTTTTTAAATCTGATCATTAAGAATCAAAGGAATGTAATAGAAAATGCACATGATTTAGACAAGTCAGGCAAGACTCAACTTTCACCTTGATCCCAGTATGTTCATGACTTGTATGATACTTGTGTATTCTACCTCCTTACCTGTAAGGTAGACCTAGTAGCTTCCATGTAAGGTCCTAATGGTGAACACCGAATGAGTGCTATAGTTACACAATGCACATATACAAAGACCTGCAGGCATTGATCAGTGGTTCATTTAATTTTCTCCTGTTTGTGCTTCCTGTGCTGACTTGCATTTCATATTCTTGTGCCTGCAGAAATCTGGCCCTTTCTGTACATTACCTCATTTAGTCCTTGGAACATCCCTGTGCATTTCTGTTGGAAGATGAGGACAAGAGGCTTAGAGAATCAGAACTACCAAGTCACAGTGTGAGCAAGTAAAGATTTCCAAAAGGTTGATGTCACCAACATTTTGTTACAGAATGTTAGCCAAGAGTTCCAGGAAGAGGAACGTAAGGAGTTCTCTGATGAACCAGGAGTCAGAAATTAAAATCAGAAAGTAAGAGAAATGTTGCAGAAATCTCGTGAATCTGACACATCAGTTTTCTGACCTGTGGAATGTGTTCTGACCATACATTATGCAAAATGTCTTCTGCCAGATGCAAATGACATTTCATTCTTGAATTCCCTCCCTACTTCTCTCCCTAAATATGTCCTCCTCTGCCTAAAATGCTCATTTAGAGTGGGTTATGAAAGAAAATATATTACAAAATGCATTGGGGCAGCAGTTGGATAGTAGTGGTGATTGAATTTCCTTTGTTCTATGTTCTTCTCAGAGGGGTTGGAGACATCAGTTCTTCAATCAGATCCATGGCTGGGGCCTCTCAAGAATATGCTGACATACTTCACCCACCCCTTCATTGGCAGGTGTACCTTTAGACTTATAAAGCTTGGTTGATTCTCATGACAGCTGAGCAAACACAAAGCAAGCTTGATGGTGGCTTCTCTTACAGAGACTTGCTCATAAGAATCAAGTGAGTTGGGGAACATTTGTTGACTATCTTTGCAGACCCAAAGTATGGGGTCTACTGAAGTCCCAGGAGAGAGACAGATCAGATGATCAGGGATAAATTTACAAGACAGGCCTTGTTATTATTTCCTACAGGTCTCTAAGAAGTCCTAAAAGCTTGCCTGTGGATCTGGGTAATCATCTTTCCTACTTCCTGCCTTTCTGGTGAGGTAGAAAAGTTTAAGAAGGAGGAGCTTCTTAAAGCTCCACCTGCTACTCCATGTGGGCCCCAGCCATTCAAGTTAGACTTCCTAGTAATACAGCCCAGTTATCTCTATTCTCAAGTTCTCTCTCTAAATATATGCCCTCCCATCAGTATTTCAGCCTGCATGAGAAGCTGCTCCACTGCAGATTATTCTTCCTCCTCCTCACTTCAACTTGCCCCCTCCCCCAGTAGTATCATTGACAGAGCACTCCGTATCCATTCCTTACTCTTTATTCACTTTGCCTGTATTAATGCATTCTGCTTTCCTTCCATCTCTGTGACTTGACATTTGTCTCTGCTATGAAACTTCATATTGTCAGAATTCAATCTACTAAGTCATCTCTTGTTTTAATGACCTCTCCTTTGCTTCAATCACACTGCGCTTTTCTGTTGCCATCACACCGCTGGTTCTGTCATGGTCTCCTACCCTGCTTTACATTTCTCTGTCTCACTATTGAATTGGAGAAAACCCTTCTCCTTCGGTCATCTGATCTAGTTTGGTTTCTCAAAGATCAACAGAACAGTTGGAGCTTACAGAGTTTAATCTCCATTTCCAGACATCAGTACTGAGCTTACAAAAGTATATGGAGTCTGAAGCTGGCCATTCTATAGGAAGGTATGACAGGCACTTCTACTCCAGCATGTCTAGAACAAAACTCAACTTCATCCTCGGAGGTGCTCGTTTCATACCAGAGATGCTACCCACACAACCACAGAAGCCAAAATCTGGAGCGCACCTAAGTATTCAACACACCTCTCTCTCCATTCTGCTCATTCCATCACTAATCTCCCAGGCATATTCTTCCAACTTTATTCTTTTTACACTTCTGTCTCTTTTGCTCTTCTATCTTTTGTCAAGTTACCTCTTGTCCCCTATCTTTTCACTCAATTTTGTGCCCTCAGTTTTCCCACTTGTGTTCTGAGTGCCTCTCAAACATCCAAATCTCTCATATGTTTAAAATGCTCTGGAGGCTGGTGGATTTCCTCTTTTGTTTTTATCTTTGGATATTTTCTCTTTAATTTTTGACAATTTATGCAAATATTTAATATATTGTGAGCATATCCACTGCTCCCTACCCCCTTTATCTCCTTACCATGCCTATAGATTTCCTCCTTCCTAGCTGGTGTTCCGTCTACTTTCATGTCTAGTGTTTTTGTTCAGTTTATGTTGACATAGCCATAATGCTCCCTGTTCTTGATTACCTTGACTGTATCTTGTGCAGAAGACACAGTTTGTAAGACTCCCCCTCATCCTTCAGCTCTTATAATCTTTCTGTTCTCTTTTTCCTAATGTTACCTGGATCTTAGAGGTGCTGCTATAGAGGTTGTGTTTAACTGAGCACTTAACTACCACTTGTTTTCAGCATTTTCACTAGTGTTGCATCTCTTTTCTAACCATTACACACTGCTTAAGGAAACTTCCCCGGCCAAGGCTGATAGCACCACTTAGCTCAATTGCCGAGTTTCTGGGAGTTCAAGTGGACCACGGGAGTTAGGGAATGGAGGGAGTCTAGTTTTGCATCTCTGTGACCTCATTCAAGTGCCAGTAGATGAGGAGTGGAGGCTCTTGAAGCTTTCAATAACTCTTTAATGGAGGGCAATATCCTTATCCTGGCTGATAAGGCCTTCTGACATCACAACCCTCAATCGCCTTCACCTCTCTTTTCATTTTGGGTTGATTCTCACCTCCCTTATCACCTCAGGGGATTTCTTCCACCCAGAGTCTCTTATCTTCTTCAGATTCAAGCCATTTAATGAGTGATGGTTTCTCTTGAAGGTTTTTGAGTCAATGTTGTTTCCTTTCAACTTTTTTGGCCCAGGATTCATGGGCAGTGATTCCACAGTAAGTTATGCTGTTCCTTGGAAACCCTAACGACAGTCTGTAGTACATTTTTATGTGATGGGGTAAAGGAGGAGTTGCCTTTTGCACTTGGATAATGTGGGATTCCCCTCTGTATGCTGTGAACAAAGAAACTGGCCTGTTGATAGGACAGAACTTAGTAAGATAGGCAGGGAAAACTAAACTGAAGGCTGAGAAATAGAAGTGGGTCAGAGAGAAGCCATGGAGCTGCCACTGGAGACAGACATGCTGAAACTTTGCTGGTAGGCTATGACCTGGTGATGATGCACACACTAATGGAGATGGGTTAAGTTAAGATGTAAGAAGTAGACAATAAGAAGCTAGGGATAATGGGCCAAGCAGTGATTTAAATAATATGGGTTCTGTGAGATTATTTTGGGGTTGAGCAGCTAGGAACCAACAGGCAGCTTCCTTACAACAATTGGAGGAAGAGTGTGTACCACACAGCTCATTTAGTGTCCTCCATGGCAAATGTGTTTTAATAGCTTATAATTTATACCAAGCCCTCGTTTCCGTTCTATTTGTACTTGTTCATTACATTAACATGTTGATATCAAATAGATATGAGAAAAGTGGAGGCAAATACTAAGTGGTATATTAAGACCATGATTCATAGCTCAGATTGATAATATTTGATATGACTTCATAGGAAATGTGTCACCTCAACAAAAATACCTTTTGCCAGGGGTAGGGTCATAGGAATTTTAGAAATATAAGGAAAGAATATGAAGATGCATAAATATAATAAGATGAAACTATAGAATAATACCAGGAGGCTATTCTAGTGATTACTGAAATCCTGAAATCACCCATGTTTATTTTTCTACAGCTTTTATACCTAATATAAATGGATGGTGTAGAAGGTAACAAAAGACTTTATTAACATGATATAAAGGATGAATTACACAGTCAATCGCTTTATCACTCTGAGACATCAAATCATTAGTCTAGGTAGTGAAGTTGCTCTAGATCACTTATGCTGAAGGCTGCCCCTTGCCCTTTGCCCCTTCCCCAGGTAACCTCACAGTTACAAAAGAAGGAGCAGAAGTACATTTACATATCTTGACCACCTGTCAGAATGGCATGGACCTACTTGAAGAATCCCTTTTAATATTAAAAGAACCAAGCTATCACGTCCTGAGTTGGAGCTTGCAACTATACTTGTCAATCATTTGAGTAGCCTCCAAACTCTCTGACCTTCAGACAAGGTAGAAATTAGGCTCACATTTTGGGACTCCACAGAAATGTGTTTTGAATATGAATCTAGTATCATATATGTTTGCTTTTTTAAAAAAATTCAGAATTTACCATGCAGCCCCAGTTTGGTCTCAGTCCTGTGACTCCTCTGCTCAGCTTTCTTGGTGCTGTAGTAAGATAATTTTACAGGTTTTTCCTTTCCAAACTATACCCCTCACCTAGCTGGGCATGATGGCATAAACATATAGTCTCAGCTAATCATGTGTTGTGGTTAGCGGATTATTTGAGCACAAGAGTTGAAGTCAACATGGGCAATATAGTTGAGACTCTATTAAAAACAACAACAATGACGAAAATAACTTAACTTTCAGTCTTCAAATCTTAAAATCTTGGTGACTGTTGTTTTCTTTGAGGGTTGCTGACACAGAGTCTTCTACTATTTGTCTTGAAGTAGCCCAGTTGCCCTTGAACTCTGCATATTCCTGCCATAGCAAGACCAATGTTCTACCTGGCAAAAAGAAAAAGAATGATGGAGACTCTGAATGTGTAGATGACAGGACAGAGTCACTTCTGCTGGCACCATGCCCCTAAGAGTGATGCTTGTATTAGACAAGGCTCAGCTTTGGGGTGGAGGTGAATGTTTGGGTTCTGTGCATCCACTGAGTGGAAAGACATCTTTCTTCCTTTATCTTTATCTCCTTTGCTTTTCTGAACACCATCACCTGGCCCCAAATTCTTCTTAGAGTTGAATTTGAGTAAAGTGGAATTGTAGGCCAGAACAGATTGTTCTGAGAACTGGCAGTGTGAAAGGGTTTGATGTAGGTTTGGAAGATGATCTCTGGAAAAGGGTTATGGCACAGGTCCAGAGTTTGCTAGCTGGCTTTCGATAGAGTCAAAGTCTGTCCATGCTACAGCTTAACGTGAGTAGATTTGTAATTTTTTAACTATTTATCTGTCCCTAGAGGAAAGAACAATGCTTCTTGTTTCACACACTGCTTCTTTAAGGTGCTATTTGTCTAATAGTCAGTTTTAAATAAGCAATAAGAGGATTTAGGGAATTAGTTGCACAAATATACACCTATGTAGAAGGGAACAAACACACACATACATGAGAACACATGTACAAGCAGAAAACCGTATGTAAAAACACACAAAATCATGGAACACACATTCATACATGCTTTCACACAAAACATACACAAATATATAAATACACATACACACATACCTAGACACACACATATAGACTTATACATATACACACATACATACCTTATGTATGGAGATGCCCATATACACACAGACATGCTGTGGTGTTTTGAATAAGGGTTTGGTATTTGAACACTTGACCCCAGTTGGTGGTGCTGTTTGGGGAGGTTATGGACTCTTGTTGAAGGAAGTATGAAACTGGAAGTGGTCTTTGAAAATTTATAATGTCATCACACTTTCAGTTCACTTGGCTTCGTGTTTATGGCTGGAGATAGCTCTCTACTTTCTGCTTCATCATCTGATGCCATGTCTCTTTCTATACAAATCAGAAGTCCAATAAACTTCTGCAAGTTGCTTTGGTCATGATGTTTAATGACAGCTGCAGAAAATCAAGTAACACATGTATACACATATAGCACACAGCCTTAAGTCATGAAATAAAGATGTATGTTCATCCATACACACACGCACGTGCACACACATAAATATCTTCCCTCATTTTTGGTCAAGGCTTACTCTAAGTTTGCATTTCTACTTACCTGGTGATGGGTAAGAATGTACATCCCAGGAGCATTCAGAACTGAGAAGTGAAAAATAAAAACAATGTCCACTAGAAAATGTTCAGTATGGGAAGTTCTTTTCTTGCAAAGGGAGCTAAGAGACATTCACTTTCTTGTTTCCTTCAGACATCTATGAATGGGCATGTGTGGGCTCTGCCTCACGAGCTTCATCAATATCCTCTCCAGACTCTTCTCTATATGACTTAAGAGGAGGGCACAGAGTTTTTATTTTTCATAGAAACTAACTGTCTACTGCTTATTTTTCAATGTCCACTTTAGACATTGTCACCGAGAGGCCTAGACTACATAGAAGGCAGCTGTCTGTCATCCAGTAAGGTGAAATCCATCCTCTCTTATCAGCCTAAGTGTCTCCCAATTCCATAGTGGATTCAACCAGCAGATGTTCTTAATTAGGGGTTACATTTGGTCTCATATTTATAATCAACATACCTGAGGTATAATATTACTCCCAAGATCACTCCTTTAGACATAAAGAAATGGAGAGAAAATGGATGTTGTAAATATCAGTACGTTACAGGTGTGCCACTTTGAGCTTTCTAAGCCATTCTCTAAACCCATTTGTCTTCCTGGTTCTTAGATGAGTTGATTTTTGATAGCAGAGCAGTGTAAAGATATGCAGTTTTTTTGAGCATGAACCATTTTTAAGTTTGGATATCTTAATATCAAAATACTCATTTGCTATAGTAGTAATACTGTATATAGTATTATATGGTACTATATAAAAGTGTTGTACCCATCGTCAACATTTACTGTTTCAATACCTAAATAAAGATATAGGTGCTAAATATTGTTAGAAAAAAAGAATAATGCAAGTCCATCCTTTCTATATATTTATTTTTCTTTATCTTAGATAAAAAGAACTATATATTCAGTACATTGATCTCCATTATATGGCAGGTTTGTATTTCCTTTCTTGAAAATATTATATTTGAGATTTGAGTACATGAACATGGTAAGATTCAATCTCTGGCAAGGTGGATAAACACGATAATCTACTGGTGTGAACAATGCACATTTCTTTATTAGCATGAAGACCCATAACAGTAGTTTTTGATTATTTAGATTTGTGGAACTGAAGATACGTTGTTGACAGAGCATCAGGTAAAGAGGTATGGGTCTTTCATATGTAATATACACACTCAGTCATCCAAGATCCCTGCATTTGGCACAGCAGTTTAGAGTAGGAATCTTGTGGTTCCATATATCTGTGATTTTCGATAACACTGCCTCTTGCAGAGCTGATGTCTGTTTCAGAGAAATTCTGCTAGGTGATGCTGCTGGCTGGTGAACCTAAATTCAGTGAAAGAATCCTCTTAGAAACCTGGATATTCTCTCTCTCCCTCTCTTTTTTTATTTATATCTATTAAAGTAGCCATGATGTATCTAGACTACAGATGCATCAAGACTACAGCAACATCATTTCTGTATAAAATATGAAAGACATTAGAAAACTGACATTCCAGAGTAGATGGAAACTCCCAAACAATGTGAACTCTGAAATTCCTTCTGACTCCTGCATGCAGCAGTTTGTCCACCCTGTGTTAAGAGGGAAAGTTTTTAAAAGTAGATTTGTTCTTTATTATTGCCTCAAATGCACAATAAATTAGAAAATAACCCTCAACTCAGTTTTCCCCACCACATTCTTACCAATGCCAATATTTCCCCCAAACCAGAAATAAGGGTCCTGGTATTTCCAGTGCGGCTAAGGAACAGTCTAGAGAAAATTTAAGAAGACTCATTATATCAATTCTTCTTCTCCAGTGGTTTTTTTTCCATCTCCAGTAAAGCAAAAGCCAAACATGTACTCTTGTAAAAGGACTTAAACCAGAGATAAGAAGAGAAACGTAAACAAAGGTGAGAGGTTTGGCTACAGACTGATCACCTTATAGGAAGCCAAAGTGGCTCCAATGAGCTATTCCAAGCTTGTTAAATAAAGCTGGAGCAAGGAAGAGTTCCTGAGACCATCAGAGGGCTGGAAAGGGGGTGGTCTCCATAAAGAAGCAGACTGAACAATAATGAGCATGGCTTGGGGCTGGGAAGTTTCCTTTTTGCTTTTTAGAATAGACAAAGCATGTGTTAGTGTCTAAAACACACCTTAGTTGTGTGCTAAATCAGCCTACTGTTGACCAGGTCTGCTACAAGCTAGAAACAGTTTACAATGATTAAGACGATCTTCAACAAGTTAACCTCATGCTGGGACAAGAGGCAATGCTCTTTAAAGGTGTACCACAAAAACCAACTCTTGATAATGGAAAGTTCATAATGTCTAGCATCTAATCAGAATTCACTAGGCATGGAAACCTTAAGAAAAACACCAAGTGTTATCTTGGAGAGAATGAGTTCATAAAATGTCTCTAGAAAAAAAAAACAGTTATAGATAGGACAGGAAAACTCAAAATAGCCTTATTAATCTTTAAAGCGTGGTAAGAACTGGAAAGGAAAACATGACGGTCACGAGAGAAGAGGGTGGCACAGGAAGACGGTTGAATCTTCTGACTATGGTGCACCAATAGGAAGCAGCTTGCTCGAGGACTATGTTCTTTCTATATTTATTAAGATAACTTTGGAAAATTAGAAACATCATCTTTGTGTCCAGTGTGCTGTGAATACACTCACCTTTACCATGCACTCATCCAGCTCCCAATTCTGCCAGCTCAGCTCTTGGACCACTTATGCACTTTGACTATCACCTACTGTCGAAAGAGGTTTCTCTGATTTAGCTGAGAGCTGCTGTAGCTGACAGATAGAAACATACATCTTCCGAAGGCAGTTTACTGCATTATCATTTGGCAAAGCATCAAAGGTCGATTCCCCCACAGGGATTATGACCTCCCCTCACAACCACAGATTTTTGACTAGTTCTGTGGAACTGGCCATATATTATGTCCCATGGAGTAGACCTCAAATGCATTCTGGTTACTTCCAGAAAATTCATGCCACAACTGCATTAAATCAGAAGATAACACCTTTTCAACTTTGTGATTTGAAGGCTAAAAATTCTAATACAGGAAAAATTGAACAGACTAAAATTGGTACTAACATTGCTGCCTAGAAAGGAAAAATCTTTACATTTTTCAAACTTTCTTCTTTTTTTCTAGAAAACTTGCAGATTGCTAGCACTCTTTTCCTTGGGTAGAAAAATCAAGACTCACTAGTGCCATTGTGAAAATAATTTAATGTCACCTTTTTTTTTTAGGATTACTACTATCAAATCACAGTAGACAAAACAGTTCCTCTCATTTCCCAGTCTTGAAATTCATTAATAACTAATTTGATGACAACTTTCTTCTCAATTCATCCTCTCCAAACATTTATTTTTATATCTCAAATATCAAAATTCCACCTCCATTCTCCATTCTGTGTGTACACATGTCTGTGTATTTACGTCATGTGTGTTCACAAGTATTACATGTGTATTGTGCAAAAATACATTCCATGTGTACGTATACACATGCTTGTGGGTGGGGCTGAGACATGCAAGTTGGACATATGTGAGTGTGGTCTGCCCATATAAATTGTGTGCGCTCATGTGCATGTTGTGCTATATACGAGTATGCCTGAAACATGCTTGTACAGTACATTGTACCTGTGTATGATGGGGAACATCCTTCAGCCAATGGCCTTTGGGAGGCTAGAGGTGATGAAGAAACTCTTTCAACCAATGGCCTTTGGGAGGTTGGACCAGGTTGGCCCATGACTTTGGGTACCCATAGAAAGCCACCTCCTGCCCAGCTCTCCCCTCTCGTCTTCATACTCCACACCTTGAGGTTGGACCCCCATGCTTGTTCCATGCGTTTTCTGCAGCTCCCACTTCTATTGTCTTCTTCTCACTGTATCTAGATCTAGGGCTTCTGTGTGAGTCAAACTAGTGCCACTCCCTGACTCCCACTGCAGAACTTATGGTCTGTCATTCATCCTGAATCCTTGTTCATTGTGTCACATGAACCCTTTACAGGAGGGAAATTATATGGCTGTATCCTCTGGACTTGGTACATGTGTAAAAGACAAACTGATATTTGCTGTAGCCAGAATCATAAGGACAGTGAGAAATAATTAGATTTCATTACATAGAACTACTAACCTTGAACAGCCACTGAGTAATGAGAACATTCACCTCCATGCTGATAGCCAAGTATGGCAAAACCGACAGTAACAGGTACATCATACCTTTTCCAGCTTGGTCAGTAGTACTACATGCAAAATAAGACAGCTAGGTTTTTTTTTTTTTTTGTAATGTTTTAAAACTGATTCTAATTTCTTTTAATACTATTTGTGATTCAACCTATATTTTCTAATAAGTATGTTAGTTGATTTCTTCATAGACCCAGATGGAAGCTTTATTTTTATATGGTATTTTAGTCACTTTAAAAATATAACTATTCAACCAGTGTATGACACTGTGTTTAGTGATATATTTTAAGTGAGCTTATTAGTACTCTTCTTGGCAAACTATTAATGTGACTTTAACATTTAGGTGGTGGCTTTTGGCTTAAACTGCGGTTTCCAGCTTTACATTGCTGTTATTCTCACAGTCTTTTGCACAGGTAGTTCATGGAAGGCTGTTGCTGGAGGCTCAGAGCAAGGTATCATTCCCAAAGGGAAACACCAGAAAAAAAAATCATTTATCACTTCATCCCTTTCCTTATCAAGAGTTCCTTCTCAAAGAATGAGGCTTATCCCCGAGGCTGTTTGGAAATTGACAATTCAGGAAGAATCAATGGAAAGCTGCATTTTTGATGGATGAACCATTAAAAAATTCTATGGCATTCTTCCCATGACCTTTTCTGGAGACAGATGAATAGCCTTCCAAAGGTTGCATTTTATTTTACGTTCAAAAAAAAAAAGCCAAAGCCAAAGCCAAGCAACCACAGTGTATTAGAAACAACAGAATCACATTAGGGTCCTTCCTGGACTGAAAAACATAAATGAAAGTTAGAGGAAAAGGGAGAATGATGTGGAGACAGAACTGACCTCAATACAGAATTCTGAACTCAAGGAAGTTCCCAGTCTCTTAGAAGAAAACTTTAAAAGAAACACCTCACTCAGTTAAGTATTTTCACAAGTAATAAGTCTAATTTACATACTGCCTTTTCTATGTACACCTAACTCTTTAGGCATTGGTCTTATTTTTATGGCCTATGCAAAATTAGCATACATACACAAAAATAAATGTGCTAAAATAACAGCATCTCAGTGAAACAATGCCCGGTTTCTAGAAATATCAAGATTCTGATTACCTAACCACTGAAAATGTGAGGGTTGGTTGTGGCATTAGTCAAGAATCTATGGCGTTTCTTAAGGGATTTGGATGTGAAAATAGAAAAAAAAATACATCTCAAAAGAACTTAAATAATAGAGTCAAGTGACACAATTTGGTGGTAAAATACTTACCTAAAATTTGTGATATCCTGGATAAGTAAATAGATAGGTAGGTGGATAGATAAATAGATAGATATCAACTATGTAAAGGTATATTGAAAGGTAGAATAAACCAGGTGTGGATGTACACTCTTGTATTCCCAGAACTCAGGAAGATGGAGAAGAAGGAATATTGGGTAACTCAAGCCAGCTTTAACTACTTTATTAATTCTTCTTGTATTGCCATGATAAAATACCATGATCAAGGCAACTTATTGATGAAAGAGTTTAATTAGGTTTATGGTTCCACTGAGTCCATGGTTGTCGAGTGCAGGGTAATAGGTGACTAGAATACTGTCTGAGAGCTCACATCTTGATCCACAAGCAAGAAGCAAAGAGAGGCACAATGGAACCATGTGAGTCTTTTGACACATCAGCATCTTTCCCCAGTGATATACCTCCTCCAAGGAAGGTGTGACTCCTAATCCTTTCCAACTAGTTTCACCAACTTGGGACCAAGAACTCTGATATATGACATGAAGGAGGTCATTTTATTCAAACCACCACAGTTACACAGTAACTTCCTGCCATCCTGGGCCACATTGAAAAATCCTATCTCAATAATAGAAGATAGGTAGAATGAATGAAATCAAAAAGTGAGGGCAGTAATAAACTCAGGACCCGGGGAAGAAAAGGAGTAACAGGAATATCTGACAATAATGGAGGCAATATCTGACAAAAATGAGGATGGCAAGGGACATTCAGCGTTTTTCTTTCTCAGGATATCAACAACTCCATCAGAATTAGTTTGTCATAAAATATTCAAATTATAAGTCTATTTAATAGAATCTGACTTTCCTGTTTTGTTTTCACTTTTCTCTTTATTTTATAAAATTTAACTAAAGGATAAAAATAAAATTTATTCTTTCTACAACAATATTTCCCATTGATATTTTGTGCATACCTTCAACCAAATTCCCCAAATTCTACACTTAAGTCCCGTTTCTTGAGTTATTACTACACTATTAACCACTTTTAAGGTTACAGCCTCATTTATTTTCTGAACTATTTTAGGAAGAATGAACTATTCTGCCAACTTTAAAACCTTACACACTGTTGACTACAGGAACAATAAAAAGGGATTTTAGGAAATCTTCAGGAAGATGATTCTCTTCCTATGCTGAGGTATCTGTTATTGATAGTTTTGCATCACTTTTTATTCCTCTGATAAATTCACTTCCAGCAAATCATGTATTAAATGGAAGGTAACGCATAGTTTTTTTTTTTTTTTGGGGGGGTTGTTGTTAAAAACAGTCCTCATGAAAATAATCTGCAAAGTTACAGGCGCTCTAACAAAACCCAGACACCGCTATACTGGAGAGTTTGGCGGAGTCTGAGAAACTCACTGAGTGATAACTGTCGGTCAGACATCATGGAAGCAGGAGACCAGATTAAAGACATTGTGATGAATGAATTTCAAGAGGTTAGTGGTAGATCTAATGATTGAACAATTACAACCTGTGCTCTAAAAATACTAAGAAATGGGTTTCATGTCAGTTACTGAGTTGGAGAAAGCATCATAAAAGATTAATATTTAGAATAGAAATTTCTCCCAGTTTACACTATTTGCCAATTCAGTCATAAATGCAACATTTTCCACCACATTTTTCTGGATTCGGGTGATGGTTATGTCACGTACAAAGAGCTCATTGTTTTGATTTTCAGCTGCGAGGGATAGAGAAAAACACCTGGTCCCTATAATTGTGCTCCTATCCTAATATATACACAACATACAACAGTCACACCAGAAAGAGTGAGCGAGAGAGAGAAAAAGACAGAGATGGAGAGACAGAGACAGAGTCAGGCAGAGACACATACAGAGAAAGACAGAGACAGAATATTTAAAGAAACATCTGTCCTCAGTTAAGAAACAATCAGAATGGGATCTCCTGTGGCAGAAGCTAAGCCAGGTGACAGCCCTTGGTCTCTACACACTGAGCCCTAGAGTCACATTAAAATTCATTCCATTCCTCCTTCATATAGGATGAGTGACAGCCTGGCTCCTTTGAGTAATCTATTTAGGGAAGATGATGTAAACTGAGGTAACTTCAAATCACAGAGAAGAGTGCTTCTCCTTGAAGTTTCAGAAAGCCTCTACACATTTTGAATTTCAGGTGCTATTTCACGAAGGATGACTAATCCTTGTGTGTCACCAGGGAACAAAATATAGTTTTGTCCCTCTTGTGGTCTCATTTGCTTTGGAATTATAGGACACACCAGGAGATTTCAGGGTGGACTTTGAGTTAAGGGAACCCATTAGCTCTCTGAGAACATGGGATAGGCATCCTATAATTCACTTAAGTACTACCCAGAAGCCATGTAATTATCCCGTGAAGTAGCTCTTCCAGTGGAATTGGAACATTAGAATATTTGTGTCTGTGTTTCAAGGGAGAATATTTACCATGCACTGATCTGTTCTCACCGTGGCCTGTTCTCTCTCCTAACCACAGAGCCTTTGAGAGCAAGTGTAGTGAGAAGTCTTTGTTGCAGCATCCTCCAGTGATCTCCTAGAAAGGAGAGCCTACTGACGCCTTTGCCGTGCCTTCAGCTACACCCTCTCCTTTCTTTCTTAGGATGGCTTTATGAAGAACAGTGCTGTAATCACTGCGGTCTCACACTGGCAAGTCTCACAAAGTCCCAGAGCTCCTGCTATCAGGCAGGGTCTTCTATTTCACTGCTGTTCTGTGGCTACTCTCTTATCTTGAGAGAAGAAATGTTCTCTGTGTTCTTGCTTAGAGATATTTTGCACAAATTGTCCCCCCCAATCTTAAAATATGGTAAAATATAGCAATTGCTAGTTTAGTTAATGGTCATGTCTAATATTATTAAGAAAACACCGCTTAAATCAATTGGAAAGTCACTCAAACTAAGGAAAAAGAATAAAGAAGGTTGTTGTACCACAAGCAGTTGTAGAAAGTAGGTTTATTTTATTTATTTATTAAAGATTTCTGTCTCTTCCCCACCGCCGCCTCCCATTTTCCTCCCCCTCCCCCAATCAAGTCCCCCTCCCTCGTCAGCCCAAAGAGCAATCAGGGTTCCCTGCCCTAGAGATGGCTCAGCCGTTAAAGGCTAGGCTCACAACCATAAATATAAAGAAAGTAGGTTTTTATCAAATAATTTTAACTTTAGTTTAGATTGTGAAAGAGATAAATAAAGTGTTAAATGGTTCAATAAAAGAGAAGGCAGTGTAGTGAAATGGAAGTAAAGAAAACTTAGTCATACTTATTTATGCACCATTTCCTCAGTCCACTGGGGTCAACAACACCAAAAATCTCTGTTACATCTGCTAATTAAAATGGAAAATGCAAGGAATAGTTCATATTTAAAGAACAATATGTATCTGTGTTTTTTTTTTTAATTTTTAACTTCTAATCTGGAATTGCTAGGGAACTGAAACGGGATTGCTTATGTTAGTTTTTTTTTTTTAACATTTTAGAATTTTTGTTGTTTGTTTGCTTCCTGGAATTTTTTGGCAAGAAATTCTGTTAAATATTTCCATTCAATAATTGCAGATGAAAATTTTCCATTGGTTTAAAGAAAGCAACATAGCAGAGCAGCTAAGAGCTGATTCTTGATGGAATCAGCTATCTCTCTTTTCCTTTCAGTGCCAGAGGATTGAATGTAGGGCGTTGCAAATAGTAGGCAGACATTTCACCACTGTGATACATGCCCAGCCCACTGTCGACCTGTGGGTCAAAGCCTCGCCAGACTTAAGGTCAAAGTGAGGAACCAGATAACCTCATAGATCTCTCAATTCAAGCATGCCAGCGTGTCATGGCTGGCTCAGGGTTTTGCCCTGTGAGCTTAGCTGTGCTAGGTGTGAGTACCATTGCATGATTTTAAACTTTTTCTAATTTCAAAGGTTTGTTGTAGCTGGGTTCCATTTTGTATAAATTACTGTCTAAAGTTCTACAAATTGAATCAAATGCATAGATTTTTAAAGGTAGTTTTATTCTTAAGGACTCATGTTTATTTAGTAGGTTTTAAAACTATTAAAATAAATTTTAAGAATTCTCATTCAAGCAATTACTACAAAGATGCTAAGTCATTCTCAGTTGTCTACACCCCTTCTCACAGTGGCAATAGTTATCAACACTATCATTTTTCGCCTTTTCTCCTCTCCACCCTAGCAATAGCACCTTTACTGTGTTAAATAATTGCCCCTCGCAGAGAGATACCTTCTTTGTGTGTTTTGCTTTGTTTAGTTTTCTTAGTCTGACACCTCCATGCTCACCTTGAGAATGAATTTCAGGCAGGTGGCCAAATTACATGTTGTTTGTGTCAATATTTATGCTGCTGTTTCCCTGAGTCTACTCATTCTTTGGAATTAATTATTATGTTCTTAAAGGAAAACTTGAGTTTGAAAGTATCACATTTATACAAAAATGGACAGACTTTTAAAGTAAGAAACAGAATATAAACATGTTCAAGAATATCAAAGATGTTCTAGTTAAAAAGAAGAAAATATACCTGTAGACTCGTTTTGGCGTGGGCAGCAGTCAAGAGAGAATTGCATACCTAGTCACAGTTCTAAGAATAAGATACCCAGAGCTCAGCCATAAACAGGTCACCGCCCTCCTCCTTGAGGCTCAGGGAGCACCTTAGAAGAGGAAGTGGAAAGAATGTAAGAACTGCGGGATGGGGAAGGATGCTCTCTTCTGACATGACCTGGCTATTGGAATCATAAACTCACAGTGGCTTTGGTGACTGCACAAGACATGTACAAGATCAAACCAAGCGCAATTGTAGGACAGACGAAGCAGACGATCTCCGTGCCTTGCTGCTTTCTGTGGAGCTACTGACAAGTAATAGTTGGTGCTGGAGAGAGAATCAGGCTTTTTTTGAGCATGTGATCTCTGGTAGGTTTCCTGACACTCATGAACATATGTGTAGTCCTAACTAGATTTAGTGGGTTATTAAAAAGTATGAAATTGGAATATGGACATTATGAAGGGGCTAAGAGTTAAGTTGTATTGATCTCACATTTAACTCCTCTATGTAACATTAATGGTTAACCAGTTCCTAAGATGTTACAGATTATGGCCAAGGATTTCCATTGAGTCTGTGATAGGTCAATTCCCCCTTCTTTCCTAATGCTGGTGTCTAGATTTCAGCACTGTGATGTTGAGAACAAAATGAGATTTTGGTATACATGTTGGACATGATTCTTTATATCATTTTTGTACTAATCTTTAATAACTACCCTTATTTGTCCCTGTGTTTAGAAAGCATAACTTTAGACTCTATTGAAAGTGTCACCTGATGAATCACCCATGTTTTCAAGTGTGTTTTAAAGAGGGAGTCATAATATGAGATTTTTCTAGTTAATTTGCAATTCATTATCACCTCCCTATTAGCTGAATACTCTTCAGGCTTCTCTGTCTTCCACATGGAAACACCTTTGCATTTCTTTGTTGAACTGCACCTAAATGGAAGTCAGCATGTTGATGGATTCTTCTTCCTATATAGGCTCTGCCTTAGTCATTAACTAATCTACAGTTTGCCAGTCAAGACAGGCAAATCGAGTGAAGTTAACATGGTATATAGATTCTCATCAAATGGGAATAACTTAGACTTTCAGAGAGACTAAACCACTTCTGTGATGAATCAGAGATGTGGAAACTAACATACGATTTATAGCCAAGCAAATGGCTTATGCTGATTAGTCTTTATTATCATCTTGGGTGGATTTAAAAATCTCTAAAGTGTCTCAGTTTGGGGTATGCTTGTGAGGAGATTCTAGAGAAATCTAGTGCAGCAGCTGTATTAGCAATAAGGTATGACCAAATACCTTAAGAGAAGTAACTTAAAGGAGGAAGGGTTTGTTCTGGCTTATAGTACAGGATACAGTCCATGACAGAGGCAGCTGGTGAGCTGGCTTCTGCAGTCAAGTGGCGGAAAGCAATGAATACTCATGCTCAGACAAGTGTCTCTTTTATAGTTCAGGGCTCCAGTCCATAGCATGGTATTGTTCATTTTTAGGGTGGGTCTTCCATATGAATTATTCTAATATAAAAATTCCCTCATGGACAAAGCAACAGGTGTTTCTGTGGTGATCCAAAATCCAGGTAAGTTGAGAATAAAGATTAACCATCCCAGGAGGGAAGACTCACCCTGATTGTAGCTGGGGACCATTTCTTGGGCTTGTGACCCAGACTGGAAAAGAAGGGTTACAAAAGGAGAAAATTAGTTGAGCACCAGCATTCATCTCTCTCTGCTGTTTGACTTCAGATGTAGCGTGACCAGCTTGCCTCGTGTGCCTGTGCCATAGCTCAAGCTGCGTTCACCATCACACATTGCAAGCCATGATAGACTGTACCCCTTCTCAAATTTGGGGCCCAAACAAACCCTTGCCTAAGCAGCTCTTTGTCAGGTGTTTTGTCCCTGGAGACACGAAAAAGAAACCAACCCATGACTGAATCCGTGGAAATGAATCTCTTTATGATTTTCATTTGGAACCATTGTGTAGCCGCTAATTTTAATGGGATATTGGTTCTGTCGGTCAATATTAAGTTTGCCTGGCATTGATAATCTTTTATGTTTAACATGTTCAAAGAACTATAGACAATTCAAGTCTTCTTCAATGCTTAACTAAACTTTCCCTGCTCCTGATATTAATGTACTCTGCAAGCGTATACCATATTCCTACATACTCTTTAATCTTTCTCTTGCTAATTTGCAAATTTATTCCAATTTGTCTGTCATTTTTGGAACACTTGTACTCCCAAAGGCATTGAATTCATTGATTCCATGCCTAGATGTAATTCAGCTATGAACAACCATGTAAAAGAGCCAACAGGTTTTGAGATACACGGCTGCACAAACGTAGAGGAGGGAAGAGAAAAATATGGATGAGTATTTCAGAAATAAAATATGTGCAGAGGAAAGCCACCATTGCAAAATATGCAAATTCCCGAGTTCCTGGCCCTGGTTAGTGCGAAGAATTAAAAGCTGTGATGTGTAGTGTGAAAATTCTAGGCTGATTTGGAGTTTTTGTGATAGATGATGCTATGTTAATGACAAAGCATCCTTGTTAGCATGCTAAGGACCTCACAACTGCCTCCCTGCTAGTTCTATTTTACCATTACAGAAGCACTCAAGAAAAAATAAATAACTCAGGAAGCTTAACTCTGCTGTACATCTCTCGGGGTTGTGTTGACTGCGTTTGAGAATAACTTATGTGGGAGCAAGCTAAGCAAAAGGATTGGAGGTGGTGAGACAGCAGCACAGCACTACTAAGATAAATGTCATATTAATGCGATAATGGAGAAATCCAAAGGAAACACACATGAAACAAGCTGGAAAATATGATTCAGCTTTGAAAGAGAAAATTAGCTTAGTATTTGAAGTGGTTTGCAACACTCAGGAAACACCCAGTCCGGCTTATGCTCCCAAATGCCTCAGAAAAAGCGATTTTTATAAATTTTATCTCCACATCACCAATCAAAGGGGTATCTTTTAGTCTTTATTTCTCTCTTGGATGTCCAGCAATGTGACTTTCTGTTTTCCAAACACATTATTCTGGCGGTCTCTACGCTGTTCAGTTTCCTTCTTAAAAGAAAAAAAAGTAATTATTATTCATTTTTATTTTATGTGAATGTGTGAATGCTTGCTTGTATGTATTCTGTTCAGAGGCCATGAAAGGGTGTTATCTCCCCTTGAGCTGGAGTTTCAGGCAGTTTTGAGCTGCCGGATGTGGGTGCTGGGACCTGAACCCACATCCCCTGGAAGAGCAGCACATGAGAGATATGTGTGTGCCATTTCTCCCGCCCTGATAACCCACTTCTTCTCATTTTCGTTGATCACTCTGAATAGTCTTGTTTGACTTGTTAACGCTTCGTTCCTACCCAGGTTGAAGGACTCAATTATTTTTTAATTGATAATGCCTCCTCACTTTGGGTTTGTGACTTAGACTTAAGTAGAGTATCTCAAAGACTCTTAAATCCAAGCAGTCACAGATGGAATGCTGGATTTCCTTGTTCCCACTACATTGCACCCAGAACTAGCCTGCTTAAAAGGTTTCATAGCTCAGGAAAAAGTACTGCCAACTACGGATCTTGACAGACATTCCAGCCACTGTCAAGCTTAAACATGGATATTTTCCCCAAACTCCCTGGGAGCAATAAGCAGCTTATTAACAGGGCAGCTGTGCACTGAAGAATGGACAAATCCTCCTTTCTAGTGGTCACAACTCTCCTACATTAGATATAAAATATTGCTATGGTTTGCTAGCCAGAGAGATTAGAAAGCAGAAGCAAATATTAGACTCAAAGAATAAATTACATAACCAGTTTTTAAGACAGGATCCCATGTAGCTTAAAATGGCCTATTGCTGGCTAGGACCTGAGATGATCTTGAATTGGAGAACTAGGATTCTTCTGTATCCCTCTCCCAAATACAGAGATTACATGCATGTGCTACCCTATCTAGATTATAAAGCATAGAAATTGTACCCAGGACCTCATGCATGCTAAACAGAGCTATGTTCCCTGCCCACAGGATGAATTTTTTCCACACTGGTTCTAGGTAGATTATGGTATCTTGTGACTGTTTCTAAGGTATTGGAAGCTATGCAAATGTTGTTTAACCATTAGCACAGTCCCCACATGGGTTTTCCTGCTCTGGGAACAGGCCTATTCTGGTAGAAAGGCCCCAACTCAAAACTTCTGCATGCTCCTTTTCCTTCAAATCATACGTGAACTTGGCTGGATTTTTCAGAGTTGAGTGCCTCTATTAAGACTTCAAGGTGCAGAAGTGGAGATTCCTGTCGCATGCACCTCCACCTCCATTTAACATTTTTTTTTCATGATAAAAAAAGCCAGATGGATTTTACAGACAGACTTGGATTAGCACAAACTTAATCAGCAGTGATAACAATCACAGCTGTTATACCAGATGTGGTTTCTTCCTTGGAATAAATCAACATTGCCTCTGGCTGCTGGTATGCACCATGCACCCATTGATTGAGTAAACACTGTCTTTGTGATGCTCATCAATAAAGATAATCAGACAGAGCTCACCTTCTTCTAGGGGAGCAGTCAACCTTACTATCTTATCACAGAATTGTACTGTGTCTTTCGCTTTTTCAAACAGTGTATCATCTGGGAAGAACTGACTCTTCAGTTATCCTACACTGTATCCTGCTAGACTGTCACCCAAACAGTCCCATGGTACATAGACCCAAGAGTGTGTATCATGAGCAACTTAGTAGCCAAGATTAGGAGCAATGATGTTTACATTCAGCTGTCCATTTTGTTGGGAAACTCCTAGAATACTGGAAATATTGGGCAGGGTCTTTCAAAGTAAGAGGCCAGTCAGATGGGCATGTTCCTCGATTACCTCTTGGTTATAGCATAACACATCAGATTTTGCTACCCCGACCTATTATATTCCCCGGATACCCTTCTAGTTATCAGCTTTGAAGAGAGCTAAGGAAAGGAAGGCATAAGAAAGAACAAGATAAGTAAGAACTACCTCTCTACCTCAGTGTTACTGAGATGCAAATGATTTTCACAGACTCAGGAAAGCTTCACTGAAGAATGAGACAGAAGCCTAGAGGTTTCAATAAAGACTAGGCAATTACTTTTGGCTTGCTATGAACCAGGTAGCTGATGTAAGTAACTTTAGGGAGAGAGGAATTGTCTTAGCTCACTTTTTTTCTGACTGTTCTGGCCACAGTTTCTTGGAACCACAGACTTCATCATGGCGGTGAGATCATGTTCTGAAATACACTATAGTGGACAGGAAGTAGTGGTAGGAAAAGGTGCAGGGACCTGACTTCAGTGATCTACTTCTTCCAACAGGCTGCCTCTGACAAAGTTTCCAGAATTGCCTAAAATAGGAATATCAGTTGGAAACTATGTATCTAAAACCGCAGTCTGTGGGAAACAGTTTAGACTCAAAAGCTAACAGCAGGACAGCTGCTAATGAGAGTATTTTACAGCTGAAAAGTCATTCTTGTTTTGATCCCAGGCTCAGGGCCTGATAGAATGTCTGACTATGTCATGATAGCAATTATGTGATAGAGCTTTGTAAACTAGGGTTTATCTGACCTAGTGAACCATTGGTTTTGTTTTGAATATGCAGAGAGCTCATTTCATTATGCAATCGAAAGTGTATAAATAAGAGATGGGGTCTGAGTAGGCATGCAGCTCACACGTAAATTATAAGACTGACTTTGCTTCATGAAACCTACTACCACAGCTTTGATGCTTCTCTCCTAAAACCCAGTAAAGAACACACAGAGTGTTTCTAGAGGGGGAGAGTATCAGCCAGGCTTACAGATGGGCCACCACAGCATTTCTCCTCAAGCCTAAAGCCATGGCTCTGATGACTACTGTATCATAGCTACCTCTAGAATGACCTAGATGTGAGTGGTCAGAATTTCCTGTAGCAGACCTGGTTTTCTATGTCCTGCCATGGAAAATGTCTTGATGCTCATATATACTTTCATTCTCTCATATCAGTAGACCTTCTTTTCCCTTGGCAATGACTATCAGTGGATGGCCATCATGGTGGACAGAAAGTTGAGAACAATAGGAAGCGGCTGTCAACTGTATATCTCCTAGGCCTACTTCCAGCCACTTATTTCTTCCATCTAGGCTCTACCTTATAAATTTTTCAGCATCTCTCAATATAGAACCACCAACTAGGAAACATACATCTAAAATATGAGCCTGTTGGGGCATTTCAGACCCAAAGCATCATACCAGAGCTAATGGCAGAAGCAATGGCAATGCACACAGCAGACCAAGGATTATAGCTACTAATGCTTGATACTGGTACTTCACTGTCCTCTTTTAGCGCCTTCAACACTTGCTATAGTGCTGTAAATATTGTCTTCATTAACCAAGAAAATCAATTCTCCATACTGTGCCACCAGTAATTTGTTTTCTACCAGGACATAGACGGAGATACTTCATAAATTACTGTGAAATTTTTCTACTCCAAATTTCTATTAGTAATAACACAACCCAATGTTAGCATCAATTCCCCTCTGACTACTGCTTCTGAAAGTATTGTGCTCTGGTCACCTTCCTATTGCATGACTTCTTTCTACAATAAGGTTAGACACATCCAAACCCCTGCTAAAGAGAGAATACACAATATGTACTTTCTAGTTTATCAACTTAGCAATTGTCTTTATAGCTTGTGCCAGAAAATGGGAAGCTAGCTAAAGGAGATAATACTCAAAGAGGCTCTAAATATAATTTTATGACTTGATACGCCCACTTGCACTCCTACATTCACATGGGAAAAACAAGTGCTGGTTATAGAATAACTGATACATAATGTCGATTTGAAACTTCCCTACAGTCTTGGATACTAATACAATTGGTTTTAACAGAGTACTTCAGACATATTTTCCTTTAACTATAAATAATTAAAATTATTTATTCTCCAAAAATAATTCTGGCACATCTGAGGTGTGTGTGTGTGTGTGTGTGTGTGTGTGTGTGTGTGAGAGAGAGAGAGAGAGAGAGAGAGAGAGAGAGAGAGAGAGAGAAAGTTCTTGTACAAGTGCAGGAGCATGCATGAGTGGGTAGATATCAAAGGACAAACACAATCTTGGTCTGTGTCTTCCATCTTGTCTTAGACTAGGTCTTGTGTGGTCTGTGACATTCCAGAATTCTCTTCCCTCTGCCTCCCAGTTGGGAGTCCTCCACCATAGGACTACTGGGAGTACAGATGTGTGCTGGCACCTCCAGCTCTATAAGCACCCCAAGGATATAGTCTCAGGTCCTCATGCTTTTCCTATGGAGCCGTCTCCCCAGCACAGAGACAGCAATTTTATGAAATTTTAGAAATTTTATGATCTATTTCAGANTATAAATAATTAAAATTATTTATTCTCCAAAAATAATTCTGGCACATCTGAGGTGTGTGTGTGTGTGTGTGTGTGTGTGTGTGTGTGTCTGAGCTTACCATATATATCTATAACTGAAAGAACTGTTATAATGACTCTAAAGTTTTTCAAAGATATAACACAAGGTAAAACATGTTTTAAATTGTATGTGAATTGCACAGAAGGCCACACATCTATATATCCTATCTATCTATCTATCTATCTATCTATCTATCTATCTATCTATCTATCTATCTATCTATCTATCTATAGCAGACAGGCATGACATTAATCCCAGCACTTGAGAAACAGAAGCAGTTGCATCTCTGTGAATTTAAGGTTAGCCTTGTCTACATAGTGAGTCCCGGGTAAGCCAGGGTTACACGGTAAGATTCTTTCTCAAAAAGTAGTAGTAGTTACATTTTAACACAATATTCTTGTTAATTCTTGAGACTTTTATACCTACAGACATAGAATGCACTCTTATCATATTCATCTTTTACTCCTCTCAGCTCTTCCAAGATCCACCCACACCCACTCTTCTATACTCTGTGGCCTTGTGAGGCCACCCCCTCTCCATGCTTGAAAGTTGATTGGTTTGACATCTTTTCAGTCTTGTGTAGGCAGGCTAGTGTGAATTCATGAGTGCAGACACACGGTCATATCTAGATGGCACTGCTTTTTTTCTTGTCTTTCTTTTCTCTAGGTCTCACACATTTCCATCCCCTCTGCTGTGGTAGTCCCTGAGCATTGCAGACAGGGAGTGCCATATAGATGCCCCAGTTTGTGGTTTAATATCCCTCAAACACTTAGTCTCCACACTTTGACCAGTTTCTGAATTAATCACCATTCACTGCACAGAGAACCTTCTCTAACAAATACTGAGAGCTGCAAGCAGTTATATATTTAAAACACAAAGATTTCATAGTTTCTTCATGTTTGAGACAAATTAACGTAAGAAAGAGCAAGCATTTGAATTTGCACATAGCTTGGTCTTGAATATTGGCTCAGACAAATGTTAGTTGACTGACCTTAGAGATTATTGTACTCTGAGTTTCTTTTCCTTTATCTGTCTTCACATATTCATTTTACTGATTTCAAAGACTACTGGGTATAATTATGAGACAATGTGTGTTAAAGTATCTGTAATTAGTTGTTCTCTAGTTTCTTCTTATGTTGCCAGCATCTCATGAATACATACTTTAGGAACTGGGGAGGTATCTCAGTTAGTAAAAAGGCTTGCCTTGCAAACACGAGGATTTGACATACAGAACCCACTTAGGAAAGTAGGGTGTGCCATTGTAATCTCAGTGCTATGGAATCCGAGGCAAGTAGACAACTGAGACTCAGTAGCCAGTCTGCTTTGCTTGCTTGCTGAGTTCCGAGTCAATGAAGAATTAGTTTCTCCAAAATCAAAGTGGAGAGGTGGCGCACGCCTTTAATCCCAGCACTCGGGAGGCAGAGGCAGGCGAATCTCTGTGAGTTTGAGAACAGCCTGGTCTACAGAGCTAGTTCCAGGACAGGCTCCAAAGCCACAGAGAAACCCTGTCTTGAAAAAAAAAGAGTGACCACTAACAATGGTGACATCCAAACCCAGGCTGTGATAGATGACCAAGGATCTGTAGCCCTATTAGAGCTGAGTTCTGTGTTGATGTCCATGGCCCGTAATACCACAAAAGGCCACATGGATGCCTGGGGTCTGCGATGCAGTCTCTGGCCATGATAGTACCTGAAGGGTGTGCCTCTATCTAAGCCATGCTGATCTGGATAGTCTGTGCTACCTGGGGCAATGGTGTCATCCAGGCCTGGGTGGCTGCCGAGAATCATTTCTGGGTCCATGATCCAGCAGCAGCCAGGGATTGGGTTGGTGTCCATAGATCCTGTTGCCACTGGAGACTGAACAGATGTCTGGTGTCTGGACAAACACCCGAGATCAGTTGGGCTTTCCTGCTGCCAGGGCTACATGGATCTGGGTGGCTTCTGTTACCACTGGGGTCATAGTGATGTCTGAGCCCAAGCTGCTACTGAGGGCATATCTAGATCCATGTTTCTTCTACAGTTGGAGTCTGTGATGATGTCCATGGCCAGTGTTACCACAGGGGGGGGGGGGGTCACAAGAATCATGCCTATTGAAATCTGAGGGTCATACTGAGCCAGTCCCACCTTTTACTGGCCCTGGGATAGCTGGCCTTACCTATGGCTGGATGCTACAGTAGGAGGGCTGGTCCTGCCTCCCTCCATGGGACAGCTGGCCCCCACACTCACAAGTGATGGCCCCACCCTTCACTACTGACATGGGACAGCTTGACCCAAAGTCATAGGCCTACAAGAGATGGTTTTGCCACTTGCCTGAGGTGCACAGCCCCAGTGGCCAGGACCATGGCTCAGTTCCCACCCAGGACCCACATCCTGGGCCTTTTTATGGCCCACCAAACATCTATACCATTTACAATTTGCTGGAGCTTGCGGCGGTTGAATTAATGAGCACCAATGATAATAGATATTTGAACAAGTTTAATAACAAAACCAGACTCAGGAAACCAAGGTTCCAGCGGAGTACCCTGCAGAGACAGGAAGGGCCGCTCAGCCCCTGCCCGCCCAATTTATCAGTAAACATACGCCCGAGGGCAGCCCGCCCCCAAGGGGAGGGCTTATCCCTACAGGAGCTCTTGAAGGGACTGGTCCTGTGGAACAATAACCACAGGATCTCCATGACTCAGTGCAACTGAGAGGAGTTTTGGTGAAAGTCTAATGATGTTGGTGTGCTGTGCCACAGGCCTTGAACCAGAGCAATGGCTCATTGCAATGAACACTTTGTGGGTGGTGCTGATTAGACAAAAGGGTGTACTGAGTGACACACTGCAGCATCCAATGCTGCTAGGATGAATAAAGAGGTGCTGAAAAAATGGAAATTCAAGGAGGATTTTTGTTTGCTTTGTTTAGTTTTTAATTTGGGAAGGTAGGCTGCAGGGGTGACAGAGAGGGAGGGTCTAGGAGGTGAGCGAGACTGAAGGGCATGATGTGAAATTCCCAAAGAATCAATAAATAATGACGTTAAAAAGATTAGTAGAACCATTCCATCATTAAAATATTGTAATCTCATCAAGTTGTAAACATATTATCATCCAAGAAGACAGGAACACAGGACAATTTGAATAACAAAACCTATTTGTAAATAAAAAAAAGTGAGCACTGAGTTTAACCTCTAGCTTCCGCTTGTATATGATGAACATACATATAGTCACACAGATGCTTTCACGTGCAGCACACACACTTACATACATTCAAATATGTAAATCTCCAAAGAATAAAAAATAGGGACTGTTAGCAATTACAATGACTCAGCAGTTACAATCATTGCTTCTCTGTCGGAATACCAGGGTTCAGTTCCTAGTACCCACAAAGTGGTTCATGACCTTCTTGTGACTCACGTTCCCTAGGATCTGAGGCACTGTTCTGACCTCTGCAGACATGAACGTTGTGCATGAACATACAGCATGCAGGCAAAGATTCAAATACATATGATATAAGAAAACATAAGTATACAAAATAAAAGATCGAAAAACTAAAGAAAAGGAGAGAAGAAAAGAGTATTTCCATTGCATAGAGCCTCTGGGAAGGCTTTGCTAAGTGAATGACCTTATTCTTCTTGAGCATTATTAAAAGATCAGATAGGTCATTGTGTTGGTATAGCTCATCTGTTGGTCATTTTTATAAAGCTTTGTAGGTATTGTGATTAAGAACCAGCAGTAAGCATCACCAACCTAAATTTCATAAGAACTGTCTTATCCTCATAGGCTATCCTAACATAAATTCTTTTGGGATACGGTTTGAAAGCTTTGGCATGGCTCTCCTGTTTGCATACAGTTCAAGTTTCTAATTAATTCCTAAGAAAGCAGACCAACATTTTCACAGGCATATTTTTGGAAACAAAGACAAAGTAAAGGAGCGAATCAGGAATGACACAAACAGCTGACAGCTATCTATCCTCTTCAAAAACCACAAGGAACAAATAACACGGGTGAATTGGGGATCTTTCCCTGGAAGCTGCTGCATGCCTTTCATTTTCTCTGCACTGTGTTCAGAAAGAGGAAGAAGCCTGGCACTAAGGAACCTATTTGCCGGATGTTTCGAAATTGAGTTTCCTGATGCAGAAAGATTCAGTGGCCACTGGGCAAAATAGTAAATGAATTCCGGGCAAAGATCTCTGATCCAAAGCAAAGGTATCCACAACCAGCCATCAATCTGCCAACCTCCACTGTGTGTCTGAGCAGAGTGTGCTGATTTCATGGACCATGGAGCCTGTTCGTCTGGGAGTACTGCGAGCATCATTTCCGTTAAGTGGGAAAGGGAATCGGTGGCCACAGCTTGTCATGATTGTACTCTGAAGGACCATATTTGACAAGCATTAAGGATGAAGCGGGTTGAACCGTAGGAGGCGGCTTTGATTAGCACCTGTGGATGAGCGGTTGCCATGCAGACATGTGAAAGGATAGCCCTAATAATACAATATATGAAACCACTAATTGTCCAGCAAAAAAGAATTGTGTAGTCTCTATATTAAGGAGGTAAATCCCCCAGTGAGCCACAGAGAAGCTGCTGAAACCACAGCTGTTTGAGATTTTAGGTCTTTTGTGAAGTACCTTAAGTCCCTCACTGTATGGTGTTGTCACAAAAGCTGAGAAAGAGACACTTGTAGAATGTTAAAGAGATAATTAAATAGGAGAGAGTGTGGGAGATCTTATGCCTCATATTTAATAGGCTTTCCATAAGCCTATTATGTTGAAACTGTTATTAAAAGGAAAGCTTTAACTCCTGACCCATGTAGCTAAAGTCATACAAGTATCTCTAGACACTGTGACTTTAATAATAAAATGAATATCTGAGCAATGTGATATGTTTTTAAAGCATGTTTGCAAAGTCATACAGGCAATCAGATTTGAAGTTACCCAAATTCACTGTGGAAATAGGTCAACTGATTGTATTAGATTATTTTAAGAAAGAAAAGGATAAAAAAATTACATCCAATGGCTCCAATAATATCCTCTTGAGAAATGTTTATCTGTTTACAGCTTTCTTGGTCACATTCTTCTGGTTCTGTGGCTTGTGGATAACTCAGTGTTTTCTAATCCATCTAAGCCTCCTTGGAGCTAAACTTTCTGCTTTACAGGAAGTTCATTTTTAAATGAGACACAAAGTTCTTTCATTCAGCATTCGAGAGAATTATTAGTGTCCCTGGCTTGCTTTGCAGCTCCCTTAAAGACAAAGGTTGCTGTGACCTTTATTATCACCCTTGCCACTTGTGAATATTTATTTTCAGTTTATAGAAAACATTGAAACCTCTCACCATAGAGATTCTGACCTCACACAGGCTTCCAAAGCAGGTTTTAATCTTTTTGCAGCTAAGCTGACTAAATGACTGAGTCCGTCAAATTTCTCTCTCTAGTCCCCTCATCTATTCTCTGTCTCCCTGATACTGAAAATAACCGTTGTGTAAAACATTATTTCCAAACATAATTTTGGAACCCAAAATATGAGTTTCAGAAAAAGGAAAGTTGGCATACACAGAGTAACCTTCAAACATCCATTAGGCTGGGTTAACACAGGGTAACTCAGCATCAAAGCATTTATTTGAATGCCTTAAGATTGAGGAATGAAAGCTTTGGGACTTCTGCTTTGATTGTCTTGACAACTGCTCTAGCAAATCACTTAGCTGCTTGTTTTTATTATAGATAAAATATTTTAGTTCACAGGAAAATGAATGCACTTCTGATAAACTCTGAAATTGTACATCTTCAACTCAGAGGGCTGGAATAGTAAGACACCAAGATAACCTCAATAATTTGTGCCTACTTTTAATTGGGTTGCATATATTTCCATGCATGCGTGTATGCATATGTACACACACTTATATTATATTAT